>NC_057735.1:14523325-14557696 GCF_004010195.1 Chiloscyllium plagiosum
GCCTATCACCCTCACCTTAACCTTCTTCCACCTATCGCATTCCCAATGCCCTTCCCCCAAGTCCCTCCTCCCTACCTTTTATCTTAGCCCGCTTGGCACACCAGCCTCATTCCTGAAGAAGGGCTTATGCCCGAAATGTCGATTCTCCTGCTCCTTGAATGCTGCCTGACCTGCTGCGCTTTTTTCAGCAACACATTTTTCAGCTCTGATCTCCAGCATCTGCAGTCCTCACTTTCTCCTTGCTGTCGCTGTTTAAAGGCTAATTGTTGCAAACATCCTTTCTACTCTAGATTTTGCTGTAATCTGGGCATTGGATTTCGTAATCCACTAACAATGGACTGGACAGAGAATGAGAATCAAGAAAAGAAAAGCAGACAACATAAAGTCTACTGCTCCACAGTACAGTGGGTCTTGTTAAAATTCATTTATGAGATGGGTACATTGCTAGATGGACTAGCATTTATTGACCATTCGTAGATGCCCTGGAGTACGTGGTGTGAATTGCCTTGTTGAACTGCTACTGCAGTGTCCATTTTGTATAGGTACACTCACAATATGGTCTGCTATCCTTGGCACAATTCCAATGTAATAACACCAGGTATATGCTGAAGGATCCTGAGATTTAGCAATCCCAGAATGACAAACTCCATTTACTTCAGCAAGTTTTTTAATGAACGAATAACACACATGTAGCAATGCCACTAAATTGTGCAAGTCAGTGTAATCATCGATTTCTACATGTGGGCTACTAACAAACTTACAAGTTATTTACAAGATCTTGGTTGTTCTGTTCCTTGGTAGTTGTTGCTTCTGAATTCATATCTCTTAACCAGACTTTCTACTCTGGTTTCAAAGCCAACAGTGCTTTTTTCTCTCCTCTGTGTATATTGTGATACTACTGTTGCGTTTTTGTTGGTGATTCTCCATTTATTTTATTTTCTCGTGGTCTTAGTTATGGTTGACTTGAGGTTATGTTAGACTTGAAATTGTATTTTAAAACAGGTATGGTTTTATTTCTTCCTATCAGCAGTGCAGTTCATGAATATCTGTTATTCAGTGGCATTGGTCTGTAACTAAATACAATTAACTCTCAGTCTGAATTTTGATGCATCAGTGACTTGGTAGTGTTGACTGCCTTCTTTGCTTCTCTGTTTGATTGAGGATGAAGTGGAGTACTTGTCATCTGGTACCTGTCTCTAAAGTAAATTTTCTAAATTTCTCATTCACAAATTGAGATCCCTTATCTGACATTACTTCTTCTGGGAAACAATGAGTTGCAAAGCTTCTTCTCAGTGCACTGCTTACTGCTATGGTCAAATAAAGTATTGCTTTTTGAGTCCATCTTGAATAATAAGCTACTTATACTAAATACAACTTCCATTTGAAGTTCATTCAACCTCTGGTCATGTTCCTTCTTCATTTTGCCGTGCACAAGGTTAGCATCCATATCACAAAAGATTGAGGCATTCAAGAGAGCATTGTTTATTTTTAATAGGTAAAAGCAATGTGTAGGGTCACGGAGAAAAGGCAGGAGATTGAATACTATATTAAAATGCTCAGAGAGAGTGCAATCGCAATGGGACAAATGGCCTCCTTCTGCACTGTAGTGATTCTGTGATTCTTTCAGGATTCTTGACAGTGGCTTTTACAAAATATTTTGTGCAGAGGCCATTCTTAACTGGAAAAAATTGTTGTTGAAATAATACTGTGTGAATGGTGTTAGTAATATGGTCAGCAATGTGGGTGTCTAATACATGATCTGAGGCTGTTGGTGCCTTATCCTTACATATACGTCTTCCACTTCTGATTTATTGTAAAGCTTTTTTATTTACATTTGTACACTGTAAGTTACCAAAAGTAGACCTCTAGTGTAGTGTCTAAGACCTCTCTCTTTACATTCTTCAAATCTCATGACTTCTCTCAGTCTCTCTTACTGATTCAGGTAGTTCTCCTTTAACACCAGAGTTGTGTTCCGGTGAAACCTCACTTAATAGAAAATTGTTTAATAGAAATAATGGGGTTTAAAGGAAAAATGGAGTTGGGGCAGAACCAGCACAAAAAAAAATCACTTTAGATCACTCATTAATCACCAAAAGCTTAACACAATGCATAGAACAGCCTGAATGAAGGATGTTTTCTCTTGCAAAAATGAGGCTCAGTGGTTAGCATTGCTGCCTCACAGCAACAGGGACCAAGTTTCGATTCCAGCCTCAGGCATCTGCCTGTGTGGAGTTTGCACATTCTCCCCATCTCTGCATGGGTTTCCTTCCAAAATCCAAAGATGTGCAGGTTAGATTAACTGGCCATTGTTCAGGGATGTGTAGTTTAGATGCATTACTCAGGGGCAAATGTAGCATAATAGGGTAGGGAAATGGGATTGGGTGAGATATTCTTGGGCCAAAGGGCCTGTTTCCACACTGTAGGGATTCTATGAAATCACATTTATTAACAAGATGAAAGTAAATTTAACACAGTGCATTTAAAAATTGTAAGAAAGCTGCTCTCTGTATGATGCCCCTCACAGAAAGCTGCTCTGTCACCAGTTGACATTGGTGCATGCACAGAGATTTCGGCATGGACAACGGTGCATACACAGAATGAAGCGTGCAAACTGATCCTGGCTGGAATCGCGCTATTGCGACCAGAGGTAAGTGTTCTCGAAAATACTGTTCCCTAATTCTTCAGTGATGTTATAGCCAAATTATGCTGCCAGAACACGCATTATCCCAGAAATCCTTGTGGTCATATCATCATCATTATTTGCATATTTAATATATTTCAAAAGCTACTTCTCAGCTTACCTGACAAGATAGATATTATTCGCGAATTAATTTAAACTAGACCATTAGAAGTCCTAGTCTTCTTTGGAAGGGATCACCTTGGTAATCTTAAACATAGGACCATGAAGAAGTAGGAAGAGGTAAATCCAATGACTTCCTACAATAAATCATCTGGCTATTGTCTCTGGTTCCCCTTCTCAATTTTTCACACAAATACCCCACATAAAGATCATCCCGTAACTTATGCATTATTTGATACTTTTTTTCCTGCAGCCGATATTCTAATGTTATCCTTTCCTGTCATTGGAAGCTTGGAAGTCAAGTCTTTCAGCAACCTTCAACATCACAGTGCCCATCTCTCTGGTAGTTGTGCTATCAGCAAGGCCACACAGATTTTGGATGTAATTATTGAACTCAGAGTGGAAACAACGGATGCATTATACTGTACAGGTGAAGGCAGAATAAGACACGTTAGCTGATGGGAACTAGAGCTTGAAGGATGACCACATTGATACTTCAAATGGCATCTGTGTTTGGGAAATACACCAGTGCAGTGACATTAACAGGGTCCAGCGACAGCCTAAATGTGAACTACAATGAAAGCCGATGATTGGGATTTTCAAAGTGCTGAGGTTGATAGCACCAACAATGGGGGAGTACGAATGATATTATGAAAAAACTATTATGCAAACAACTCTTCTTTCAAGAAGCCTTTCAACTAAAACCAAAAGGAACTGGGCACAATTTCAAGTCGGACCATTGTCATTGTCACTTTCCCCATTTAGTACAGTGAGCATGGGGAACTGTGTCAGTACACCTGTCACAGTAAGCAGAGCTGGAGTACTTGTCACAGATGGAATAATGGACAGAACTAGCATGTAGGGCACAGGTGGCCTGACTGGCAGTTGGTACATCATTACAGATGGCAGGGTTTTCATTCATCCAATGAATCTAGTATGGTTGACCCAGCTTGCACATTTCAGTTGGCACCCTTGACAAAGATACCATATTGACGTCCTGGCACAGCTGGAACAATAACTATAGATAGGAAAGCCACAAAAGAGTACAAAACAGCTTCAGAATTGCCTAGTACTTATTATATGCTGAAGGCTTATCGGAATTGCAAGGTGATAACAGCATGCTGATGGTAATAGAACGTACGAGACCTTAAATCTCGCAAGACCAACTCTGTACCTCTTCAACACATGAAGTTTAAGGATTTAGAAATAAACAGATGACTATGTAGTAGGAGTATGAATCAAAGTCAAATCAGCAGAAATATTGAACCAAACAGATGAAAAGAAAGATTCGGTTATGAGGGAAGAATAAAAATGCCAGAAAGGCACATTTTTAAAAATGGCACATTTTCAGAACAATAATGGTGTACTGCTAATACATGGTAATTTTTGTAACAAGGCTGGTCTGTCATTTTAGCCTTTAGCACCTGAGAAAATGTTGCAGATGTGTTTTGAAGCAAATGACTGTGTTGACTTTTCTGAATAGTTAACACGACTGTGAAAAAGCAAAGAAAAGACAAATGAGCATTTATGAATTTTAAATTTCCAACATAAGATCATCTTTGCGTTTTGGAGGAATTCCAAAAAGAGTGCATGTTAGAAGGTTAGAAAAAGCTCTGCAACTTGAGATTCCATCAAGCTATGAACAGTTTGTTGTTACTTGGAAGAACGAGAAAGTGGTTATAAGCAGGTGAGGCAATAACAGAAAACACGGGGGTTTAATTAAGTTTCTAAGTAAAGAGAGAAGTGAGAAAAAATGTGATAAAAGTAACAGGCTTGAAATATAGTGTGACAGGTGCATACATGATATCCTTTTCCTACAATGCGGGATTAGTGCTGGTTTATGACCCCAAAAGAGCCAGTTCTTCACTGTGAAAACCTTCTGTTCCTTGCTTGTAATCAAACTCAGACATGTCACCTTGATGGAATTTCTAGTGCAGCGGGTTATAAATGAGTGCACAACATCAATACTTTCTCAGGATTTGTGATCTAGAAGACAAAGGGAAACTGTAGCCTTGGCCACTGTGGAGAAAAATTATATAATTCTAAAAATATGGCCTGGAGTTTAAGCAGAATCCTTTGCTTGCTCCATTTATATATAGAGCTGAGTAGATACTCACTCTCATTTTAACAAATAGGTGGGTATAACTTGATATTAATGATTGATTTTAGAATGTCTATTTCATGTGCGAGGCAGATGGTTGCATTTCCTGGCATACAGCTTACAATCCCTTACTGGCAGATAGTGGCAGAGCATTAGGAGTCCTGATCCGGGCTCGTCCGCTCTGACCACTTTTCATTGCTTTTGTTCTTAGAAACCCCGGCATGCACTTGGGTGGGCTCAGCATGGACCCCGTGGCCGCAGTGAGTGTGCCCAGCGTGAGCTGGAGTGAGCCCTTGCCAACTTTTTTGGGGCAAGCACCTGGCATCAGAATTGGTGACTGTTACATTGGCGGATGCGATGCCGATGAGGTAGACTAGCAGGATGGGTGACTTTGTCATTAGTTGGGTCCAATGCTGGCAGGTGGAGGAGAGTCGGCCCAGCAACGAAAGCTGACGCCCGTTGGTTGGGTCCAGTGTAGACAGCGGTGAGGTGGTGGTGGAGCAGGATTATCGATAGTGAGGTGGCTCAGGACTGATGGACTCTCTTTAAGCTATTTCCATCTATTTCTTTTCTTATTCTTAAAGCTATTCAAAATTACACAGGATCATGGCAACAGTAATACAAGGTTTTCACTGTATTTTACTGTTTTTCTGACTGTAAAATACACGTGACAATAAATTAATTAATTCATTCATTCATCCAGAGATGAATCAGCATTTGGACATTCCTACTGAGTCAATACTGAGCTCTAGTGAATCTTCTAACACCATTCCTTCTACTGGAGTTTCAACAAAGATCACCATAAGAGAAAGCATAGTAGATGAATGAATGGCCTTACTGAATGGAATAGATGGATTAAGGAGAAGCCAACTGCCTCAGGAGAGTATAAGATTACAGAAAATCATTAAAAGTAGGGTGCAGATAAAGCCAATGATGAAATTTACAATTCTAATCTTCAATTTTGTGGGCGGCACGGTGGCACAGTGGTTAGCACTGTTGCCTCACAGCGCCAGAGACCCGGGTTTCAATTCCCCCTCAGGCGACTGACTGTGTGGAGTTTGCACGTTCTCCCCGTGTCTGCGTGGGTTTCCTCCGGGTGCTCCGGTTTCCTCCCACAGTCCAAAGATGTGCAGGGTCAGGTGAATTGGCCATACTAAATTGCCCGTAGTGTTTGGTAAGGGGTAAATGTAGGGGTATGGGTGGGTTCGCTTCGGCGGGTCGGTGTGGACTTATTGGGCCGAAGGGCCTGTTTCCACACTGTAATGTAATCTGTAATCTGTAATTTCAAAGTCAAATATGAGTAGCTCATGCAGGCTGGAAAAGATCAAGATAACGAAAGCATTGAATTTTGCATGGGTGAGGATATGTCCTATGATATTTTTGAATGAATTGTTATTTATGAATAATTTTGATTGGGAAGTTGACTAAAAGTGAGAGAGTAGCCTAGTCTCAAACTAATGAAGTCATGATCTCACATTATGGTAGTCGCGAGGGCAGGTAGGGAAAGTAGTGGATATTTTGAAGAGATACAGGAGAATTCGCCAGAAATAGAGTAAATGTGGAGAGGAAGCTAAGTTCATAATTGAGGCACATTGACTTTCCACCCATCCTAATTAAATCTAAAGTTTGTTGGTATTAAGGTCACAGGCATGCTGACAGGAAGGCAAGCACCAACAATGGATGGCTTTGATATTGGTTGTATTAAGCTGGAAGAAACCACTGCTCACCTAAGTCTTAGAGATAGTAACAACAGCCTTTGGATCACCAGGAGATGTAAAGTAATCTGTTACTAGTCTACTGGTAGTAACTGACCTCTGTAGTAACTGACCCCTGTGGATCCAGTTTCTATCGCTAGGGAATAGTACCTGAATGTCAAAAATGAAGAATCATGGAAAAGCATTTGAGGGACAATATGGGCAGAAGAAGAGGAGCTGTTTGAAGCATCAAATACCTGGATCCTGCCAGGAGAAAATAATACCATGCAGTGGATAGGGAAAGAGAAACACCAGAAGAGAATGGCGATGTCCTAATTGGCAGAGAAGTTGAGAAGAATGATGAAGTACAGGGACCCATAATAACAGTAATACCAAAAGTTATTTTTGAATTTACTTGTTATTCATGGGTGGGATGGAAG
The DNA here is from genome assembly GCF_004010195.1 of Chiloscyllium plagiosum. Classification (NCBI taxonomy): domain Eukaryota; kingdom Metazoa; phylum Chordata; class Chondrichthyes; order Orectolobiformes; family Hemiscylliidae; genus Chiloscyllium; species Chiloscyllium plagiosum. Next base: position 14,530,361 of record NC_057735.1, read on the forward strand.
TATAATTGAAAGGTCTCAGATGAAGGCTGATAAGAGAGGTAAGATCACAGTCATGAGACAGTGATGCAGTCTTGGACTTTGGGTAGAAAGGGCAGGATTGACATCTTGTAGAATTTCTGAAAAAGAGCCATTGGATTCAAAATGCAAAATCTTCATCTCTCCAGCACTTTCTGTTTCTATTGTAGTAGTTTGGAGGAGTTGAGGATGTGTGTTTTCCAGACCTTCCTCTCCACACTCTCTCCATTATCTCAGCCATAAAATTAAGAAGAATTTAAAACCCCAAGTGGAAGATACAGCTCTTCCAACTGTCCTCCAGCACCCAAGTTGTCCTTTTACCTTCACTATTGTCTGCAGGTTGTTCCATATTCCTTCATGCATTCTTATCTCATTTTAAAACCCACTACTTGCTCTTTTAATCACACTTGTACAACATTTTAAATATTAAATTTCATCTCCTTAGTCCCATTCTTATTAGTTGCCATTGTAAATCAAAGAAACGTGCATTGTAAGTTTTTCCAGTATTAATTCTTTGCCAATGGTTACATGCTGTCTCAACATGATGCAATCATAATTGACAAAATTAACCTCTTTATAGAACGCATGAAAATACTGCTAAGAATCAATGATAAACTGGCAGGGTGGCTGAGGTATATAATGTCTCTCTCATATAGTGAACCCCTTGACCGCTCATGATTTAGAAGTTGCTGATAATCATTTTCAGGAACATTAAGAAACATATTTGCAGATCTGGAATGGTTCCAGAGATTGACAGAAGTCTGAGCTCATAATCCAGTCAAAGCTCAGCTTCCTGATCAATGTTGTACAGGTAAGTAGCATTAATTTGTAGCGGATGGACAAGTTTAGCTCTGAGGAGCTCAAGCCTTAGGCCATAGTCTCGGGTTATCGCCACTTTTCCTGCTCCAACACACCAGGAAGAGCATTGGCAGACTTAATGCAACCCTCAAGCTTCATGCTTCATTGAAAGACTTGTCCATTGGCAATATCTTCCGTTCTGCTCATCACTGAAACTCTGCTGGCTGCTTCGTAATGCCAACTTTAAATAGGGGAAATTAATGCAATGAAAGAATGAAACAAATCCTGAATTAATATGTGTGCAGCATATTTATACTGCTTAACAAGCGGTTAATAAGCAAAAAATGATGCTAATATCAAATTTGTATGTTAGTGTGAAATAGGAAAATTTACTTCCAGCAATAAATTTCAAGAACTTGTTAAAAATTATCATTAGTTAATTACAACCAAACAAAAACAAAATCATTGTCTCCACACACAATTAGCTCCTGTACCAGCTTTAATGCCCAGCACAAATCAAATCCTAACAGGAAATACTATTTAATGTGGAATTATGAACGTTTCGCGCTTGCATTCACTGGCATAAAGTTCCAAGCTAGTAGCTCAGGTCTTGATGAAAAATATCACCAGCTTTTTCAAATTTCTCTCCTGAGCCTTAAATTTGTGTGACAAGGTGAGCACGAGGTTGCTGATTTCCTTGATATGGGTAATTTCAGCAAAATAATACCCATTGATTGATGATATTTACATGCACAACATCTTATGAGGAGGATGACTCATGTTGCATGAATACTTCATTGAATACCTTGGCTTGTATCTGGTGAATCCTGATAGATGGTTGGCATTGAGCACCACTGAAGATAATATCAAACTGTATGCATCAACCACCAGTGTTCACTAGATTGTGGGAACTATGATTTCCTTCTAGGACATAGATATTGAAGTCAACAGCTCCCCTGGCTTAGGTCTGACAACCTACTGAAATCTGGGATTGGATTTGTGACATCTTATGCTGCTGTATGGTAACGATTCTAGTATATTCACCCCAGAATCAGACAAACTCCATAGTCCACCATAAATTTGCAATTTATTAAAATGGCATCGAAGTAAATTTCATTTGAAACCATTGGGATCATCAATACTCATAGCAATGCCATTTCAAGATTGATGTTTGAATCTGTTCTGAAATAATGCAGTAAAATCTATACTGTTTCCTTAACTTATGCTGCATTAAATTAAGAACAAGTTGCACATGTTAAATTAGGTTTCATTAAAGTGAAAACAATCTTAAACTTCATTATAATATACAAATGGTCAATACAATCTAATTAGAAAAACATAGATAATTTTAAACAATTTTTTTTTTCAATTTCTTTCATTTCACACATTCTCTCATCTTCATGCCTATCATTTTAATGAAATCCATATACTCAATTTGTTGCCCATGTTACAGAAGGTGGGATGGTTAATGAACTAATTAAAGGGAGAAATCAAACTGAATTTTAATCCTTTGATTTCACCAGAAAGCTTCTGCTTTTTATCCTCTCAAAACATTTAACCAGCCGTTTCTCTGCTTGCATCCATCTGTCCAGTGAAGGGCTAAGTCTACAGAATAGGAAATTCTAACCCTGATGCTTCATCTGCATTTTTCTCAGCAGGGAATTTGACAGCATATGACAATAGCTTTCAACATCCCTTTGCTAGGAAGGGGAGACCCATCTTTAACTGCAGGAAGACCACCAAATTTCCCTCCAGTTCAAGAACCATCTTTGTATTGCACTTACATCATTGATGCTGTATCAATATTCTGTGAGTCTCTACCCAGTAGCTTCACAGAATAAAGAAGTTTAAGAAGTTGGATTCCCACTACTTTCTCCAGCGCAACTAGGGAAGGGAAATAAATGATGGCCTATTCAGCCATCCTATCCTGGGAATGTTTCTTTGAAATAAAAATGGCAGAGGATGGCTGAGGACTAGATACAGGCTCTGGCTTTGATGTAATATTGTGTCAGTTGTTAGAGATTGGGGGAATTCCTGTCTCCCCAAATCCTGTCCAACTACAGTGCACAAGTCGGGACTGCGATGGATTACTCTCCAACTGCTGGGATAATTTTAGCTCCAATTACATCAAGAAGCTTGACTTGATCCAGAACTAGGTGAAATTGAGGACTGCAGATGCTGGAGATCAGAATCTAGATGAGAGTAGTGCTGGAAAAGTACAGCAGATCAGGCAGCATCCGAGGAGCAGGAAAATCGAAGTTTCAGGCAAAAGCCCTTCATCAGGAATTGATCTAGAACAAAACAGTCACCTTTATTAGTATAAAGTGAGGACTGCAGATACTGGAGATCAGAGTCAAAAAGTGCTGGAAAAGCACAGCAGGTCAGGCAACATCTGAGGAGTGGGAAAGTTGTTGTTTCGAGCATAAGCCCTTGATCAGGAATGGCCTTTATCAGGATGCCATCCACCACCTTAGACATTCATACCCTCCACCAGTGCTGTGCAGTGGCAATCATCAAAAAAGATGCACTGCCCCAATCTGTCAATGCTTCTTTGACAGTTTCTCAAACTATAAGTCCATACCAAGAAGAACAAGGAAAAAGCAGACCCACTGGAACACAACCACTTCTAAATGCCCTTCAAGTTGTACACTATCCTAATGTGGAACTATATCAGTGTTCCTTCAATGTAATTCAGTCAAAGACCTGAAAGCACCTTTCTAATAGCACCATGAGTTTACTTACAGCCAATGGACTGCAGCCGTTCAAGAAGGCAGCTCAATACTTCCTTTCCATGGCAATTAGGGATGCACTAAAAACATTGATCTTGCTTGTGGTCTACAAATGAATAAAAAGAACATTACGGAAAACAGTTTCTCATTACATTGGTACCTGGGACTTGAAAGACTATTAACTGTAAATGAGCACATTTATCAAAGTATTTATCCTTTGGGAATAGATGGCACTTTAAGCATAACTTCACACAGTTTTACAATGCAGTGCTTGGCTAGCAGGGAAAATAATGTTTGGTTATTGAGCATTTGTGACTTATTTTGAAATCAATGGAAAGGAATATCATATACATTCTGGTGCACAAATGGCTGAGGTTATCCCTTTCTGTATTAAGTGTATTGGCATGAAGCTGATAGGAAAGAGTGCAGAAGTGCTTAAGATTGGTCTGACTTCAGCACATAGTCTTGTTCTACATTCTTTCCACATAACGAGATAATCCTAAGAAATGATGATCCAATTAATGTATCATTGGTGCCAGTATCTTAATATCATAGCTTCCTCTGCTGGAGCAGCACATACACACACTTGGAATAGTAAATGCATTCAAAATACAATTCAGTCTCATTTGGATCAGGCCACTAGTTTGACAAAGTACTGCATGATATGTTAGTTAGTAAGGTTAGATCACATGGAATCCAAGGGGAGTTAGCCAATTGGACATTTCTAAAGAAGGGTCACTGGACCCAAAACGTTAACTCTGATTTCTCTCCACAGATGCTGCCAGCCCTGCTGAGTTTTTCCCAGCAATTTCTGTTTTATTTCTGAATTGGATACAAAATTGGGTTAAAGGTAGGAGACAGAGGATGCTGGTAGAGGCTTGCTTTTTGGACTGGAGGCCTGTTACCAGCAGTGTACTACAATGATTGGTGCTGGGTTCACTGCTTTTCATCATTTATATAAATGATTTGGATGTGAATATTGGAGGCATGGTTTGTAAATTTGCAGATGACACCAAAATTAGAGATGTAGTGGACAGCGAAGAAGATTATCTCAGAGTATAATGGGACTTTGATCAGATGGGCCAATGGGCCAAGATGTGACAGATGGAATTTAAGTTAGATAAATGTGAGGTGTTGCATTTTTGTAAGGCATACAATGGCAGTACTTACACAGTTAAAAGTAGGACCCTGGGGAGTGTTGAGGAACAAAGAAAGCTAGGGATACAGGTGCATAGTTCCTTGAAACTGAAGTCATAGGTAGACAGGGTGTTGAAGAAGGCATTTGGCACACTTGTGTTTATTGGCCACTGCGTTGAGTAAATGAGTTGGGATGTGATATTGTGGATGTACAGGACATTGGTGAGGCCACCTTTAGAATACTGTGTACAACTCTGGTCACCCTTCTATCGGAAGGATGTTATTTCTTTAGAGACTGTGCAGAAATGATTTACAAGGATGTTGCTGGGACTTGAAGGTTTGAATTATAGAGAGATGCTGAATAGAGTAGGGACTTTTTTAGAGTGATGGAGACAGAGGGGTCAACTTATAAAGATTTATAAAATCATTAGGGACCTAGATATGGTTAAAAGCCAAAGTCTTTTTCGTAAAATGGGGAGTCCAAAACTAGAAGGCATATGTTCAGGGGAAAGATTTAAAAGGAACCTGAGGGGTAACTCTTTCATGCAGAGGATGGTGCGTGTAAGGAATGAACTGCCGGGGAAGTGGTGGAGGTTGGTACAAATACAACATTTAAAAGGCATCTTGATGGCCATCTGAATAGGAAGGGTTTAAAGGGATATGGGCCAAGTGCTGTCAAATGAGAACAGGTCAAATTGGAATGGCTGATTGGTACGGACAAGTTGGACCCCAAATGGCCTGTTTCCGTGCAGTATGACTATTATGCTATGACTAATTGGTGGTGAGTCAGTCCAGAGCAGTTTGATGCAAGCCCAAATTCATTCATCAATGACTGTAAACAGGGCAGTGTTATCAACATTATTGTGCTAATAGCCGTACAGGGACAGTTAAGTTATCACCAGGGAAGATTCCTCTATATAGTAAAGAATGAATTAGAAGAAAATTCAACCTCCATCACTGCCCTTCCACCATGAAAGAATACTCATTTTAGATTACATTCATATCATATTATGTTGTGAAATGATGGCTGATGATTATAAACCTTGATAAAGAGAATAAATGAGTTAAGTGAATGGGTTTGTTTACATTGTGCACACTTGAATATTTGTTTTTGTATCAGGAGACTGCATTTCAAACAGTGCAGTATAAAATGTTTCCACTGATGTGTCCAGACCCTACATTAAACATTACAAATTGGCTAAGTTCCAGCAAAACCCCTTACTCTGAATTTTCCTCTGTTCTTTAAGTTTGTTTCTTTTTAGTAGAGCAAGAGGCCTTTGTTTTACTTAATAGCACATTGATGAAAATTCTCACATCTCTTAATCAGGTAATAATTATATGATCCTCGAGTATCACACTCTGCAAGGTAAAATATGATGCAGTGAAAGCCAAGCTAGTAACAAACTCCCTGAAGATGCCAGTGGATTGAATGTTAATATTCAATGTGATAATCATTCACAGCTGTAAATCTGAGTGACCTGTGAAGGAACCTTGTGGTTTGACTTTCTATTGTGCTGTGATCCACTTGCCTATATGCACAGGCCTGATGGTCATTTGATATAATACAGTTTGTATTAAAGGGACGAGATCACAAATTGTAACCAAATACTTAAAACAAATGGGGCAGTGCAATGAAACAATGCCAAATTACACCTGAAATAGACATAGATCTCTCTGTAAACTAGGTATAAATAAACATAAATACAACTTACATAGAACACATTGTGTAAAACAAAGCTGATTGATTAAATTCCCTACAGTGTGGAAACAGGCCCTTGGGCCCAACAAGTCCACACTGACCCTCTGAAGAGTAACTCACCCAGACCCATTTCCCTCTGACTAATGCACCTAACACTATGGGCAATTTATCATGGCCAATTCACATGACCTGCACACCTTTAGACTGCGGGAAGAAACCAGAGCAAACCCACGCAGACACAGGGAGAATGTGCTAACTCCATACAGTCGCCTGAGGCTGGAATTGAACCTGGGACCTGGTGCTGTGAGGTAGCAGTGCTAACTGCTGAACCACTGGGCTGCTCCTACTTAAGGTAACACAACTACGAATAATAGAGATTGAAAATAATACACCATTTGTTTGTCTTTAAATGCACATTGAATCAATATAGCTATCTCGTACCTTTAGAACAATGAGTTGCAACTATTCCTTTTTGATAAACATAGATGAATGCTTAGAGGGGCAGAAACATTTTGCCTTTCATGGCACAAATCTCCTCCTTCAGCACTTTAATTAAATTCAGCCATGCCGGTTTGGAAATCAATAGAGCAATAGTGGACATGCTGAGCTCACATGTTTTTCAGATGTTTCAGGGAATTCTGATGGGGGCAGGGAGAGTGAAATAGTACATTGAAGTTCCAACACACTGTCCTAGTTTTATTTCTTTTGATTCCATCATGATAGCTTTTTCAGCCTGAGGATGGAGTGAGCAAAGAATGATAACTTTCTGCGAAAGAGGGAAATAATATGAATATAAATTATTACCCAGCTCTCGCACATCACCTAGCAACCATCTAAGGGACAGCTTTAGTGGAGGCTTTTCCCAGACTGCCTGCTATGGGAAGAGGGAATGTGATCCAGGGACTTTTCAGGGTGAAAAAGAGATTAGGATGAACAAAACAAAATTAACTTAAACATTTAAAATAAAATTAAAGAAAACTATGAAAAAAAAACAAAATTAAGATGGAGTGCATTGTTACTGAATTGATGCATTTAATATACAAAATACATGATGCTTAGGAAAGATCTCAAAAGTAGTAGAAACTCAGGAAAAAAATTAATGCAGACAGTGGATTCTCCCTCCCTATTTTCAGAAGGACCACCAAGTCCAGCACCACTCAGCACTTAACTGGCAGCAATAGTCTCCCCTGATATATACATAGGGGGTGGAAATGCCAACTCCCCATGAGCTGCTGACTGATCAGAGGATGGCATCTGAACATTGGTGTTGGTATCACTGAGGAAGTGATGACTGCTACACTTGTTTTGTTTGTGGTTTTCTTCACATTCAAAATTATCTGATTTGGGTGAGAGTAACCATCTTTCTGGTATAACCAGAAGAATAATGTTGAATAAACAACAGGAAGTTTATTGCTTTACTTCAAATGTTTACAGATTGCATAAGTACAATGTTCTCTACTGTCTGGTGGAGAGAAGTAATTATAGTGACTTAAACTCATAACTCAGAACATACCTAATTGTATTAGGCATGTAATTGTAACTATATTACTGATGACACTTTGTCAGATTTATTACAGTCCAAAGAAGATTTAAATCTATTTAAAGCTATTCAGAGGTTGAGTGAAATAGTTATAAGAATGATCCATGTTGAATAATTCTGATTGTGCTTAAAAGGAAACATAAATTGCATTATTAAAGTTATTGCATTTTATATCTCATGGACGTAAATTAGAATAGCCAGTAAGGTAAAATGATAATATTCAAGGAGTGAATTTGAAACTTAAAGAAAATCTATTTTAGTTCATCTTTGTCCCTTATCTACAAATCCTTGGTGATTATTTGCTGAACCACAGCAAAGTGTTATGATTATTTATGATGGGCAGAGAGCATCAGCCAGTTTAGTTGAATCCCTGACCTGTCAGTGTTAATTTGATCCACATAGTTGCCACCTCAGCCATATTTCAGTTAATGTTTCACAAATTAGGTGCACACAGATATTCTAATTTTGGCTTTTTTTGGCTTCCTGGAGGTGTCGGTATTGGACTGGAATGGACAAAGTTAAAAATCACACAATACCCAGTTATAGTCCAATAGGTTTATTTCAAAGTACAAGCTTTCGGAGAGCTGCACACTGTTGAAGGAGCAAAAGCTAGTACTTCCAAGTAAACCTGTTAGACTATAACTGGGTGTTATGTGATTTTCACCTTTTGGTTTTCTGAGACAAAGATTATCTTATAAATATGATGGTTGGTCATTTGATGGTGCACTGGCAGTGTTAGCTATGCCTTGATGCAATTATTTGGACATCTAATTAAAGCGTTATTGTAATGACATAGTGCTGATTTCTATATCTGTTCAGCAAGACCCTCTAACATAGGTCAGTGTTAAACAGTGACTCCAAAGTTCCATTCTGTTTGGCAATCTGCTTCTCAAGGTCCCGGTCAACCAATCTCATTAGGGTCAATTTTGCTGGTTTCTTTGGTATGAGGTCTATGGGTATACAAGTCTGATTGCCAACATGCAATAAAGAGCTGCCATGTAGATTGCAAGTGTCCATAAGACTACAAGATGCAGGACCAGGTGAAAACCATTCAGCCCATTGATTTTACTCTGCCATTCAATGAGATCATATATGTAATTCCTTAACACAGAAGGGGGTTGAGACTCAGTCATTAAGTATATTTAGGCTGAGATAGATAGATTTTTCATCAGTTAAGAAATCGAGGATCATGGGGAAAAGACAGGAAAGTGAAGTTGAGGATGATTAGATCAGTCACGATCTCATTGAATGGTAGAGCAGACTCATTTGCCTCAATGCCTATATCTGCTCCTGTGCCTTATGATCTTATAAATGATCTGATAATATTTTCAGCCTTTACCCCATGAGCATTTATTTCCTTACTAATTCAAAATCTGACTATCTTAGTCTTGAATAAGTCAAGAGAAGAAATTCCTTTTCATCTCTTCCTTAAATGGATGTGCCCTTACTTTGCTCTCTGGTCTGAGATTCTCCAACAAAGGGGTTACAACCTCTCCTGCCATGCCCACTGTGAATGTTTGATGTCTTAATAAGGTCACCTGCCATTCTTCTAAACTCCAATGAGTACAGACCTAACCTAATCAACGTCTCCTGATAAGAGGTTTCCACTTTACTCGAAATCAGCCAAGCTAACCTTCTGTAGATGAGCTCTCATGCCAGCATATAATTTCCTGAGATAACAGGTCCAAACCAATTCAAAATATTCCAGGTATGGTCTAACTAATGCTTTGTGTTAATTTAGCAAGTCTTCCCTATTTTTATATTCTATACCCTTTGAAATAAAGGCCAACATACCGTTTGCCTTCTCTATTACCTGCCGGACTTGTAATTAAGCTTTCTGTGATTTATGCTCAAATCAGACAGTGAGGACCACAGATGCTGGAGAAGTCAAAGTTGGCAAAAGCACAGCAGATCAGGCATCATTTGAGAAGCAAGAGAGTTGAAATTTCAGGCTTAGGCTTTCATTGGACTGGGATGGTGGAAAGGGCTGAGAAATAAATAGAGGACAGGGGTTTTGGCTGGGGGAAAGACAGTTGGGTGGTGATTGGTGGGTGAAGGTAAGAAGTGGTTGCGATAGGTTGTTGGGAAGCGTAGAGTGGATATGTGGGAAGGAAGATGGATAGGGAGGTCAAGACAAGAGGGTGGAATCAATTTGGAGGGCTGGATCTGGGATGGGGTGGGCGTTGGGGAGATTTGGAAAGTGGTGAATTCAATGTTGAGACTGTGTGGTTGTAGGCTCCTGAGGCTGAAGATGAGGTTAGTGGGTGACCTTGTTTAGGTGGTGGAGGAGACCCAGAATGGACATGTAGTAATGGGATTGTGTCATGATGTGGCTGAAGAGCTTAAGGGCAGTGGAGATGAACGGGGGATTGCAGTTGGAATGAGACTTACTGGGATCTTTACGGAAGCAGGAGGAAAATTTATTCAAGGTGGGCATCCTTGGAAGAGGCTTCACAGTATGGTTTGCAGCAACTAGGAAATAGTGAGGATTGCAGATGGTGGAGAAGTCAGAGTCAATAAAGTGTAGTGCTGGAAAAAAGTACAGCAGATCAGGCACCCCAAAATCTCTCTGTGTTACAGCTTTCTACAGCCTTTCTCCATGTAAACACTATTTAACTTCTCTGTTCATCCTGCTGAAGTGCATAATCTTACATATTAATACATTGTATTCCATCTACCAAGTTTTTGTCCACTTGCTAAGTTTGACTATATCTCTTTGAAGTCTCATTGTACAATATTCAACACTTGCCTTCCCACGCATTAACTATTTACATTCATTTGCCTCATCCATGTCATTGTAAGGAATTGTGGACCCACCACGGATCCCTGTGGCACTCCACTGATTGCAAACTGCCCTCCTGAAAATGTGTCCCTTATCCTAACTCTCCACCTCTATTAATTAGCCAATTCTCTATCCATCCTAATATAGTACCTCTAACACCAAACTTATATAGGTTTATAAAATCATGAGAGGTATATTTAAGTTGAATAGCAAAGGTCATTTCCCAAGAATAGGGGAGTTCAAAACTAGAGGGCATAATTTTAAGATGAGAGGAGAAAAATTTAAAATGGACCCGAGGGACCCAACGTTTTCACATAGAGGGTGGTTTATATTAAATTAGATTAGATTAGTTACAGGGTGGAAACAGGCCCTTCAGCCCAACAAGTCCTCACTGACCCGCAACCCACCCAGACCCATTCCCATACATTTTATCCTTCACTTAACACTATGGGCAATTTAGCATGGCCAATTCACCTAAATTGCACATTTTTGGATTGTAGGAGGAAACCAGAGCAAACCCACACAGACACAGGGAGAATGTGCAAACTCCACACAGTCATTCGCCTGAGGCGGGAATTGAACGTGGGTCTCTGGCACTGTGAGGGCAGTAGTGCTACCATGCCACCATGCCACCCATGTGGAGTGAACTGATAGAGGAAATGGTAAATGCAGGTACTGTTACAACGGTTGAAAAACATTTGGACAGATAAATGAATAGGAAAGGTTTAGAGGGATATGGTTCAAATGCAGGTAAATGGGACTGGTTTAGTTTGGAAAACTTGGTCAGCATGGACGAGTTGGACAAACGGGTTTGTTTCCATGTTGTATGACTCTGAATCTATCAGTGGTCTAATGTTTAGTACGGTATCAGAAGGCTTTTGGAAATCCAAATATATTGTATTCATTACTATCCCTTTATCTATCCTGCTTTTTACCTCCTTAAAGAATTCTAATTAATTTGTTTGTCATGATTTCCCCTTCATGAAGGCATATTACATATTTCTAAATTTCCTGCTATTACATCCTTTCTGATATCTCAACAGCAAATGTTCAGCTAACTCACCTCAATTGATTGTTTTTGTCTCTTTTCCTTTCAATTCAAAGTAATTTGCACTTTTGCAAATCTCTGACACTTCCAAATCTAAGGATTTGTGGAAAATTATTCCTAATGTGACCACTAGCCATGAGCTACTTTTTAAAATGTCTTAGGATACATCTGAGGCCTAATCAGTCTTTAGTTCCTTTAGCTTCCCTTGTTCTTTCAATATCTTTTTTTATTTACTCGTGGATTGGGCCAAGATTTGTTGCTCATTCCTGGTTGGCCCTGAGAAGGTGATAATGAGCTGCCTTCTTGAACTGCAGCAGTCCACAGTGCCCTTAGAGAGGGAATTCCAGTATTTTAACACAGCAACATTGAAGGAATGGTGATATATTTCCAAATCAGGATGGTGAGTGACTTGGAAGGGAACATTTTTGATTCTTCATGAGACGAGGGTGTCATTGGCTCACCCAACATTTAATGTCCATTCTTAATTATTCAGAGGGCAGTTAAGAGTCAACCATATTGCTATGGTGGGGAGTCACATGTCGGCCAGACCAGGTAAGGATGGCAGCTTCCTTCCCTGAAGGAAATTTGTGAACCAGATGGGATTTTCCTCGCTGTCAACAATGGATTTTATGGTCATGGATATGGATGGTCATAATTAGACTTTTAATTCCGGACTTTTACTAAATTGAAATTCATCTATTGTGGTGTGATTCAAACCTAGTCCCCAGAACATTACCTGTGTTTCTGGATTAACAGTCCAGTGATAATAACACGAGACCATTGCCTTCTCCAATATATGTATATCTTTCTTGTGAGAATGAACTATTTTCTAAAATTGTTCTTCAACTGCCTTGTTGTTAAACTCCCAAGCTCTGCCCACCTTCCTTTGTAATTACTCTTATATAAATTTAGCTCAGTTATTTCTGACCCATGTTACCCCCTCTCAAACCAAATGCTAAATTCTACCACGTTATGGCCATTCTGTCCTAGGAGATGTTTTTTACCCTGAGATCAATTATTAATCTTGACTTATTGCACATCATAAATTTCAAAGTAGCTTGATATCTGATTGAATCAACAACATTTGTGAGAAGATTTGTGGCTCGGGTGCTCGTTGCTGTGGTTCTGTTCGCCGAGCTGGAAGTTTTTGTTGCAGCAAAAACTTCCAGCTCGGCGAACAGAACCACAGCAGAATCAACAACATATTGTTGTCAGAAATGTCCTGAATAAACTCTATAAATTCTTTCTCGTGGTTACCTCTGCTAATCTGACTATCCCAATCGACACGAGGTCACCCAAGATTAATGTAATGTCTTTGTTTCATTCCCCCATCTTCTGATTAATTCTCAGAGCTTCCATATTTATACTGTGAAGGGGCCTATTAACTACTCTTAACAGTGTCTTGTTTACTTGTTACTTCTTATCTCTACCCATAGGATTCTTCACCTTTTTTAAAAATTCATTCTTGGGACATGGGTATCGTTGGCTGGCCAGCATTTATTGCCGTCCCTAATTGCCCTTTAGAAGGTGGTGGTGATCTGCCCTCTTGAACCATTGCAGTCTGTGTGCTGTAGGGAGGCCCACTATGCCATTAGGGAGGGAATGCCAGGATTTTGACTGAGCATCAGTGAAGGAACAGTGAAATATTTCTAAGTCAGGATGGTGAGTGACTTGGACGGAACTCAACTTGCATGCCCAGTTGAGTTTCTGGTCAATGGTAATCCCCAAGATTATGATAGTGTGGAATTCAGTGATGGTATCACCATTGAATGTGTAGAAGGTATGGTTAGATTGTCTCTTATTGGGGGTAGTCATTGCCTGGCATTTGTGTACAGTCAGGTAGGTTAAAAACAATGACTGCAGATGCTGGAAACCAGATTCTGGATTAGTGGTGCTGGAAGAGCACAGCAGCTCAGGCAGCATCCAAGAAGCTCGTTGGATGCTGCCTGAGCTGCTGTGCTCTTCCAACACCACTAATCCAGGATCCATTTGTGTACAGTCAGTTCTATTATAATGCATTGTTCTGTTCTTGTGCAATCCCATGTTATAAGAAAATTGTGTAGTAGTAGCACCATTTAACGTAGTGGGGCTGAAATCGAGTTATAACCAATACATGCTTTAAAAGTTTGTGCTTTAGAAACAGTGTCCCCAATTTGTCAATTGCATTATAGCAAATTCGCATAAATGAAACACGTGTTACATCAGGATGACTTGTATTGCGAATGTTGTTTGCTACTTGATCCAAGATCATTTCTTGCTATTGTTTTCTAGTACAATAATAATTATTCTATCACCCTTTGCTTCCTTTCGAACAGTCTCATACCCCTGAATATTTAGATTCTGGCGTTGATCTTTATGTAGCCATGTCTGTATGCTGGCGATAAGATACTACCCATTAATCTCTATTTGTGCCATTAATTCAGATCCTTTCTTCCAAAGACTTTCAAGGAAAGAGCCATTAATTTTCCCTTTTTAACCATGATTTTCCCCTTTGACCTTCTCTACTGCTAATTTTCTATGTTTGTACACTCTGCTTGCTCCTTCCTGTCTGCTATCCAGTTTCCACCAATATGGTACTCATTCTTAGATCCAAGATTCAAATTCAAGCACAAATGACCAGAGGATTGGACGGCACAGTGCATACAACCTTTGACCTTTGTACTCTGAACCCTTTAGAGTGATTTTCTTCTTCCTATTGGCTGGAAGGCCCTGTGTGAAATGTATCTGAACTGTTTCTGACCATTTTCTTTTGAGTACAGTGCACATCACAAGATTGTTTACAAGGTAGCACAAAAATCTGAGTCAGGTAACTAATGTGACATAATGCCTACTAGGAATGTTTTCCTTGGGGATTTGGCACAGAAAAGAAGGGAATTGTTTTTGCTTCTGGTCATGCTGTACCTAGTGGAGAATCATTTAACTTCAATGCAGTTAGATAAAAAAATGGAAAGGACAACATTCATCATTGAAGTCCGTTGCCTTGACCAGCAAACAAAATTCGTCTTCACTGTGCAAAAACAAAATCATCAGCAAAGCCTTAACGACAGCAAAATTGGAATCTTTTCCAAGTGCTCTGATATGATACTTTACATGCTGATACTGAATCAAATAATAATCTCCAACTAACCATTTCATCTAAGTGTATAACTATTGTAGAGAAATGATATGAAGCCAAAACTAATATACATATGCTGTATATTTTATAGTTGTTTTGTATTTTTAATAAATTTGTGTAGTCTGACTTGCGATGGTAGAATTTTACCATCAAATTAAACTCTGCAGAAGATTATTCTTTGCAATTAGAAAGTTAAGGAGCAAGTTCTGCCAACATATAACATTATGAAGGAAATAAATAAGATAGAAGCAGGGAGATTGTTTCCACTGGTGGGTGAAACTAGAACCAGGGGGCATAACTTCAAAATAAAGGGGAGCAGATTTAGGACTGAGTTGAGGGGAAACATATTCACCCAAAGGATTGTGAATCTGTGGAATTCCCTGCCCAGTGAAACAGTTGAGGCTACCCCATTGAATGTTTTTAAGGCAAAGTCAGATTTTTGAACAGTAAAGGAATTAAGGGTTAAGGTGAGTGGGCTGGTACATGGAGCGGAATCCACGAAAAGTTCAGCCCTGATTTTATTGATTGGCGGACCAAGCTCGACAGACCAGATGGCCTACTCCTGTTCCTATTTCTTATGTTCTTGCTGTGAACAAGACTTTGATGGGGGTTCTGTGTGGCCATAAACAACACAGAAAGATTGCCTTATTGTTCATCAGGATGGGCAGATTCAAGGTAAAGTGAGGCTGTCTAACGAAAAATCGTTGTAATAAAATATATTGGAAGATGATTCAGGATGTTTACTGGTCATGTGGCTTTTATTGGTCTTTTTCTCTATGATTTACTATGCCATCAGTGTCACCGTTCAACGATTACGCTGGCAACAGACAAAAGATGGACAATCCAGCTTGAATTTCCATCCCAGAGACTCTCAAGTTGATTTATTCAAATCCCTACTAGCATGGTATCAAAGATCATCATGTCTTTAATTTGAAAAGGTCTTTTAAATTGTCTGAAATAAGTTCTTTATTTCAGAAAATAATCAGAAGTCTTCATTCAGAGCAAGACAGAGACAGAATTTAATGGTCTTTTAAAATCACACGTCTAGCAGCTTTATTTTTTAAACAGCTAAAAACCTGAATTTATCATTAAATTCAGTTCCTGAATATTTTTGTCATTTCTCACATTGAGCTGATTACTTTGAACTTGAAAATTAAATGGAGTTTACTTCAAGGAACACTAATTTATACAAGTTCCAGGAAATAATAACTATCTGCATAGTCAAGAAATTTCATCAGAACTATAATGGCTGGTCTAAATGATTGGTGCAATTAAGCAAAAATTGATCCCTTTATTAATCCTACCCCATCATCCCTCCCTCCCCACTAGCACTGGATTGAGAAGCGTCAAAGCTATAAAAGTTTGGTTATGTTATGGTTGTAAGGCAGCTGCAAGTTTGTTCTTGTAATCTTTATTTAAGAGGGAATCAATTATTTCAGAAAGAAATTGGATGGCATTTGAAGGATATCAATTTGGAAGGCTCCAGGAATAGAGAGAGGCAATGGAACTTATTCGATCATTCAGCAAAGAGCCAGTATGTAGTTAATGGGAAGAATGATTTCCTTCTGTGATGTAGGATGGAATGGCAGATGAAGTTTAATTTGGATCAAAGCAAGGTATTGCCTTTTGGTAAAAGAAACAGGACACATGCTATTAATGATAGGGCCCTGGGTAGTGTTGTAGAACAGGGAGACCTAGGGATTCAGGTGCATAATTCTTTGAAATTTGCATCACAGGTAGACAGGGTGGTTAAGAAGATGTTTTGCTCGCTTGCCTTTATTGCTCAGACCTTTGAATATATGAGTTGGGACATTATGTGAGATAGTAAAGACTGTTGATGAGGCCTCTTCTGGAGTGCAGTGTGCAGTTCTGGTCGCACTGTTACAGGAAGGATATTATTAAACTGGAGAGGGTTCAGAAAAGACCTACAAGGGTGTTGCCAGGAACAAAGGGTTTGAGTAATGAAAATAGACTGAATAGGTGGGGACATTTTTCCCTGGAGTGTCAGAGATTGAGAGGTGACCTTATAGATTTTATAAAATAGAAGTTTATAAAATCATGAGGGGCTTAGATAAGTGAATAGCAAAAGTCTTTTCCCTAAGGTGAGAAAGTTCAAAACTAGGGGCATATTTTTAAAATGAGAGGAGAAAGATTTAAAAAGGGCATGAGGGACAACTTTTTTTACGTGGCAAGTGGTTGGTGTGTGGAATGAACTGCCAGAGGAAGTAGTAGATGCAGTACAGTTACAATATTTAAAAGACATAAATAGGAAAGGCTTTGAAGGATATGTGCCAAACAGAGAAAGGTGGGGCTAGTTAGTTTGGGAAGATGGTCAGCATGGACTAATTGGACTGAAGGATGCTTGAACTGCTACAATCCCTGGAGTGTTGGGAATGGAGTTCCAAAATTCTGACCTAGCGACACTGATGTTGTTCAATGTTAGGATGGTGTGTGGCTTTGAAGTGAACTGGCGTTTGCCGATGTTCATGTGCACCTTGTCCTAGGTGCTGTTGGACTAGGCTTGTTGAGTTACTGCAGTGCATTTGTTAATCGTACCCACTGCCTGCTATTGGACATCAGCAGATGATGTGCCAGTCAAGCAGGATGCTTTGTCCTGATGGTGTTGAGTTTCTTAAATATTGTTGGTGCTGCAGTCATCTGAGGAAGAGGGAAATATTTCATCACATGCCTGACTTGTGCCTTATAGAAAGTGGACAGACACTGGGGAGACAAAAGGTGAGTTACTTGTTGTTGAACTCCCAGTCTCCGACCAGCTCTAGTAGACACAGTATTTAGACATAAATGCCCAGAAAGAAAGGGAAGAAGTCACCTCTTAATCACAAGGTCCTGGATTCATGCATCACCCTGACGTTAAGAACAAAAGTCAAGATAGGTACTCCAAAGCGGTGCTGAGAAAGCATTGTAATGTTGAATTTACTAGCTTTTAGGAGAGATGTTAAACTGAGGCCCCAATATTCTGTATAATTAAGGGTAAAAGATCCCACACCATTTTGGAGGCATGTCCCTTCACAGCGCCAGGGACCCGGGTTTGATTCCTGTTTCGGGCGAATGTCTCTGTGGAATTTGCACATTCTCCCCATGTGCTCTGGTTGTTCTGGTTTCCTCTCACAATCCAAAGATGCGTAAGTTAGGTGAATTGGCCAAGCTAAATTTCCCATAGTTTTCAGGGATGTGTGGGTTAAATGCATTAGTCAGGGCTAAATGGGTCTAGGTGGGTTACTCTTCAGAGGGTTGGTGTGGACTTGTTGGGCTGAATGGCCTGTTTCCACACTGTAGGGGTTCTATAGTTTTATTATTTCAAGGAAGAGCAGGGGAGTTATCCCTAATGTCCTGGCCAACATTAACCACTCAGCCAACATTACAAAAAGCATATTATTAGGTCATGACCACATTACTGTTTGTGGGAGTTTGCTGAGTGCAAATTAGTTGTTGCATTTCCTGCATTACATCAATGACTACTTCAAAAGTAACCATAAAGCCATTTGAGGTCCACTGGCCATGAGAAGTATAAATGCAATTGCTTCTGATTTCTTTTGAATTATAAAATGCCTTTCAGTACATGGGGCATTGCAAATTGCATTTCAATTAATGCATTACTGCTAAAATGTAGGCAATGTTGTAATGTTGGCAACATGAGAGTCAAATTGCACATGACAAGATTTCAAGAAAATAATCAGGTATTATATTAGTTAAAATGCAAATAATCACCCATATTGGAGAAGAAAATTGCCTGCCCTTCAAAGAGTGCAATGGGATTATTTATATCCATTTCCTAAAGTGAGATTTGAATCCTTGCCACTTGACTGAGAAGCAAGCATTCTTCCATTAAAATAAGGCTAAAAAGAGCAGTTTGAGACTGTACAGTGGGAACCACTCTGTGCAATGCAACCCATCAAATGTATTTGTATAAAAATATTTTACCTGTTATTGTAATTGAGATGATAACCTGCTACTCTGAATGGATTACTGCCTGTGGAGATATTTCATACAAACAGTAACACTGCATAGATAACCATAAACTTGTGAAGGAGCAAGGATGAGTAGCTAAATATCTTTGAATCAGAAGTGAAAAGAAATGGTGTAGATCAAGATAACTGACATTGGACTGTTGAATATTTAACCACAGTATATTCATGATGAATGGCTTATACCTGAAACATTGAATCTCCTGCTCCTCGGATGTTGCCTGACCTGCTGTACTTTTCCAGCACCACACTCTTGACTCTGATCTCTAGCATTTGCAGTCCTCACTTTCTCCATGGTATATTCATAACTTGTAAAGCAAAGTAATACACTGCATTTATTGATCATATATTCGCAGTTTCCCCATTAGTCATCAACGCCTTTTCCAATCCCGCTGCATGATTCCATCTGGCCCTGACATCTTCCTCTGCTTCTTTGTCTTTTGGCAATCCCACCTCCCTTACTCGCCTCACTACGTGTCCCATCACTCCCTCTGCAACAGAGGACCATACTATTTCAATCTCTTGTTGGATACTTTACTCAATGCTCCCATAATGTTCAATAATCACCTGATGAACCGATTCTTCATCTTGTCCCTTTTTATTCACATGGGGTTTGATGACATACTACAAATTTGGTGTCAAAACAAACTGATCAAGGAGAAGGCAAAATCAAAATTAGCATCAAGCTTAGACTTCAAAGTAACACTATTTATTATATATTAATACTGAATACCACTACATGGGTAGTCCTAGATAGATCAGCCTGTGATTTATAATGTTGAATCTTCACATATTTTGGCTATGTATCATTTTGGGGTGTTTTCTTTGTGAACCTTGGTGATTTTTCTCACGGCGTCTTCTCACCTCATTAATTAAACTCTAGGCTCCAAAGCATCCTTCTTGTTGAATCACATGGTTCCAGAGATGGAAATATTTGCTGCTGATGGGACCTCCCAGTACTGATCACATGGATGTCACATTTAAACCTTAGCTGTGCACTCGTTCAAATGCTGCAAGCCAGGGACTGTCACTCAAAGTCTGTTGTTTGACTGGTATCATAGAGGAGATGGCAGAGCAAGGGAAGTTGGCATCCCAGTTCATGGACAAGAACCTGAAGTAGATGGGAGTAGTGGAGAGGAGGGCCATCCTCTTTTTTCATGGCTGCCAAAGGAGACCATGGCACCAGATTTTGCCAGTCTGGACTGTGATACCCACCTGGGTCAATGCAGTGTCACTGGTGAGATGAAACATCCATCAATTCAGAAGGAAGGTCAATGACATCTTATACTCCTCAAAGTGAGGTGCCACCATCTTCTCTCTGCGACTTCACATTGTAACTTGGCCATTGCACACACCTCCCACAATGGCTAATGGTTTACCACACGCACCATTGTGTGCAGCATCTTCACTCAATGGTTGTCATCCAACTCATCACCCCCCCCCTCCCCCCCCCCCCCCCCCAATCCCTCAAACTAAGCCTATCTACTCTTGCTACTTATGAGATAAGGCCCCAGGGCTTGATGGGATCTAGCGTAGGATACTGAAAGAGGGATGGAAGGAGATTGTTGGGGCATTGACAGAGACTATTAACCACAAGTGAAGCCCTGGAAGACTGGAGAATGGCCAATGTTGTTCCTTTGCTCAAGAAAGGCAACAGGGATAATCCAGAAGCCTTATGTCAATGATAGGGAAATTCCTGGAGAAGATTCTTAAGCACAGGATTTAATTGCATTTGGAAAAGAATGGACTTACTAGGGATTGCTTGGCTTTGTGCAGGGAAGGTCTTGGCTCACAAATTTGGTTGGGTATTTTGCGGAAGTGACAAAGGTGATTGGCAATAATATTGTCTACATGGGCTTTACTAAAATATTTGACAAGGTTCCTCATAGTAGGCTGGCCCAAAAGATTACGTCACATGGGATCCATGGTGAGTTGATAAGTTGGATATGAAATTAACAAGGTCATAGAAGACCGAGGAGGAAGGGTATTTTTCAGACTGAAGGCCTGTGACCAGTTGTGTTCCACAAGGATCAGTGCTGGGACCTCTGTTGTTTGTAATATATATAAATTGTTTGTATAAATTGTGGGTAGTCTGATTAGTAAAATTGCATATGACATGAAAATTGATGGAGTTGTGGATAGTGAGGAAGGTTGTCAAAGGATACAACAGGATATAGATCAGTTGGAAAGTTGAGTGGAGAAATGGCAGATGGAGATTAATCTGGGCAAATGTGAAATGATGCATTTTGGAAGGTGAAATGAAAAAGGAAAGTATGCAGTAAATGGCAAACCCTTAGGAGTACTGATATACAGAAAGTTCTCGGGGTAGAAGTCTATAACTCCCTAAAGTAGAAACTCAAGTGGATAAGGTGGCAAAGAAGACATGTGGCATGCTTGCTTTCATGGATCGGGTATTGAATGTAAAAGTAGGCAGGTTTTGTTGCAGTCATATAAGACTATATTTAGGCCACATTTTGAATATTGTATACAGTTTTAGTCGCCACAGTATAAGAAGGATGTGGAGGCTTTGAGAGGGTGCAAAACAGGTTTACCAAGATGTTGCCTGGATTGGAACGTATTAGCTATAGGAGGAGGTTGGACAAACACAGATGGTTTCACTACAGCGTTGGAGACTGAGGGGCGACCTGATAGAAGTATAACATTGTGACAGATAAGGATTGGGTGAATAGTCAGAGACTTTTCCCAGAGTGGAAATGTCAAACAGTAGGGGGCACAGGTTTAAGGTGATGGGGGAAAGATTTCCCTTCACTCAACCTCTTTGAGCAAAATTCAATGCAGTTCCATTACAGGGTACCCTTGGTAATTCTGTGGTCATTAACTCTTCATAGTCCTTGTTTCCTCAAACATGTGTCTATCCTCACCAGCTCTCTCTTGGTGAGTAACGTTCTGTTTCAGCCTGTGATAGCAACACCTATTCAATGCCTGTTCTTCCCAAAACAAGCACTCAGTCTGTTTGCCTCTGAGAGTATGAGATTTTAGCAGCAGGAAGGGCAGCTACTTTCTTTTTTGTTCAGGTGTTAAAGTTTACATTTTAGTTGATTTTAACTTGGGTGTTTGTCACTACAGCAATCAGTCTTGTCACTGGCAACATTTAGGAGGAGGTCTCATCCTTCTCTGCAAAATACTCAATTTTAGCTTTAATTAAAGGGGGCAGTTTAAGGCAGAGCCATCTTATAAAGACTAGCATTTTATAACAAGAAGATTCCTGATGAAGGGCTTATGCCCGAAATTTAGATTCTCCTGCTCTTCAAACGTTGCCTGACCTGCTGTGCTTTTCCAGTATCACAGTCTCGATTCTGATCTCCAGCATCTGCGCTCCTCACTTTCTCCTTTTACAGCAAGAAGTTGGGCATCAAGTCAGCTAGGTAACTTGAACATTCTGTTTACAGTGCAGAGACAGTTTGTTATTACAACTACAGCTTTTTTTTGTTGGAACAAAGCTCGCTATGTCTTTCTATTCCTCGATTTTCAATATGGCTGGTTCAAAAGTCCATGATTCCACACCATACTAACAGATTTCCTTACGAGATGGTCATAATCTATACAATACAGCAGGACAGCAGAGTTCCAGCCTGGATTGCACTATACTTTGTCAAATTGATTGAAAATTCAAATCTGAATGACCGGCAGCACACCTTTCTCTGAAAGGAGTTGGTTACATGTTATTTATTATTATGAAAAATCTTAACACAAGCTGGTTGAATGATAAGATTAGCACAAAGGCTAATCTGCTTCACTGTTTAATTCACTGCCATTAAGCTGGATGCAAGGGAGACAGCAATGAAAAGCCTGGATTGAAATCCACCAACTAATTAACTGGAAGCACAAAGGTTCAAAGAATGATAATAGGGCAACAAGGAAGTCTGTTTCATGATGTTTCAGGTGCCACACTGAACTACCTCCCTAGATTAACCCAATAATATGTGCATACTATTTATAGGAAAGCTCTTATTTCAATACTGAATTCTTCCAGTGAGCACACATTTGAATTTCACTGAAAATATTCATAAAAAGGCTGACAGATTTGCATTTCCATTGCAATTCACCCACTGTGTTCCACATAAAACATAATTAGTCATACAGAGTTTAATCAGATGGTCACGATCATTAAAATACAGATTCGAGCTGCCCAGCCCGCTTGCTCCTACTTAAATGCAGTCTTCAAAATTGTAAATAAAGTTGCTATCAGGATTAAATTTCCCCCTCTTTTTAACTCAGGTGCTTTGAAGCAAATTGTCAATGTCTTTACAACTAAGATTAGATAAATTTGGCACAGATTTCATGCATCTTCCTGGTTTGTCTGCATGGATCCCATTTTGGAATTTTAAAACCAATTGGATGGTTTAGTCACCTACTGAGGGCATTCAGTGATGAAGGGCAGTTTGAGCATATTGTGATCAATGTTGTTTTCACTAACTGGTCAGTAATCTCATTACGTAGGGAATATTGTACTGTATATGGGTCTGATATTGTTAATGCTGAAGAGTGCTGTAAGCATCATCCACTATGATGATATCAGTTGGACTTGTGGGCAGAAAAGCTTAGGATCTTGAAGCAGTGACACCTAGCCTCTGTACCTTGTCCTACTCAAAGCCTCTGTACCAATGTTTGTCATGCAGTCTAACCTTTAACCAGTTGCCAATACGCAATAAGTATTATCTTGTTGATTGTATGCTTCTAGTCAACTGAGAAGTCTCCTGGCCCTGATGGAATGCATGCCAGAGTTCAAAAAGAAATGGCAGGAGAAATAGCAAATGCACTAATAGTAATTTTCCAAAATTCACTGGACTCTGGGACAGTTCTAGCAGATTGGAAAAGAGCAAATGTGGCACCACTGCTTCAAAAAAATGGAGGTAGACAAAAAATGGGGAATTATAGACCGGTTGGCTTAACTTCTGTAGTGGAGAAAATGCTTGAGGCTATTATCAAGAAAGAAATGGCAAGGCATTGAGATAGAAATTGTCCCGTTGGACAGACACAGGTCATGCTTAACTAATCTACTGGAATTCTATGAAGATATTATGAACATGGTGGACAAAAGGGACCCAGTTGATGTGGTGTATCTAGATTTCCAAAAGGCATTTGACAAGATGCTGCACAAAAGGCTGCTGCATAAGATAAAGATGCATGACATTACAGGTAATGTATTAGTGTGGATAGAGGATTGGTTAATAGGAAACAAAGAGTGGGGAACAATGAATGCTTTTCTAGTTGACAATCAGTGACCAGTGGTGTGCCTCAGGGATCGGTGTTGGGACTGCAATTATTCTTAATATATACAGATGATTTGGAGTTGGTGACCATGTGTAGTGTGTCAAAGTTTGCAGATGACACTATGGTGAGTGGTAGAGCAAAGTGGGCAGAGGACTAAGAAACTTTGCAGAGGAACATTGATACTTTGAGTGGGCAAAGGTCTGGCAGATGAAGTACAAGATTAATAAATATGAAGTCATTCAATTTGGAAGGAATAACAGTAAAAAGGATTATTACTTGAATGGTAAAAAAGTTGCAGCATGCTGCTATGCAGAGAGACCTGGGTGTCCTTGTGCATGAATCACAAAGTTGGTCTGCATATGCAGCAAGTAATTAGGAAGATAATTGGAATTTTGTCCTTCATTGCTAAAGGGATTGATTTTAAAAGCAGACAGCTTGTGTTGCAGCTGTATAGGGTGCTGGTGGGGCCAAACCTGGGATATTGTGTGCAGTTTTGGTTTCCTTACTTGAGAAAGGATGTACTGGCTCTGGAGGGGCTGCAGAGGAGGTTCACTAGGTTGATTTTGGAGTTGAGGGAGTTGACCTATGAGGAGAGACTGAGAAGACTGGGATTATATTCATTGAAATTTAGAAGAATGAGGGAGGATCTTACAGAAACATATAAAATTATGAAGGGAATCAATAAGATAGAAGTAGATGGGATGTTTCCACTGGCAGGTGAAAGTACGAAAAGAGGGCATAGCCTCAAAATTAGGGGCAGCAGATTTAGGGCTGAATTGAGGAGGAACTTCTTCACCCAGAGAGTTGTAAATCTGTAGAATTCTCTACCCAATTAAGTAGTTAAGCCTACTTGGTAAGTGCTGTTAAAGTTAAGGGAGATAATGTTTTGACCAATGAATGTATTAAGGGTCATGGTGAGAGCATAGGTAAGTGAAGCTGAGTTCACAAAAAGATCAGCCATTCTTATGGAATGGTGGAGTAGGCTCGAAGGGCCAGATGGCCTACTCCTGCTGTTAGTTCTTATGTTCTTCTTTTCTATAACATTTAACAGCTCGGCCCTCTGGTTGCTTACGGTTAAAGAGGATGGGGGCAGGGACCTTCATCATGAACAGCAGCGAAGTGAGCTGGCACTGCCCATACAACAGATAACACATTCTTGAAAATTCAGACAAGGTCTGCAGCCAATCTACCCATCACCCTCGCACTTCAGCAGCAAAGCTGAAAATCCACCTCCCTTTATGTCTGTGTTCATCACTTAGCAGTCAACCATACTGTCGTTAAGGATTTATTTTCCTGTACTCTCGTGTGTTATTTTGACCGAACGTCTGAATGGAGCAATGTCTTTTCACTTTCGATGACTTTTGATGAAAATTCCTGCTACAATTCCCTGTGTTATTCTTTTATTCTCCCCAATTTTGTTTTGTATTCCTCAACTAAATAACTGTGTTTTCCCTCTCTGTTTTGCATTTGAGCTGTAAACTGTATTTCGGCTTATTGTGATTTCACCTCCTTTCCCCTTTTTCTTATTATCTGAGAGAATGAGATGCTACATTTTTGCTTTTACACAACCTCAAGCACACTTAATAGTAATATTAATAATCATTTATTGTTCCATGTATTTATGAAAAGACAGTAAAATATGTATAAATTGCCATAGGCAGGTGTCATTTTAATGACATAAATTATAAAAAGAAATAAGTCACACAAAGCTAGGACAAATGACATTTTCTGTTCCATCCACTGATTCTTGATTTTCTAAGTGAGTATTGGACGCTGCCAGACTCCACAGCCACCAAACTATTCCCTGAGGATGCAACACCAAGGAGGAAAGACGCTGAAGCAGCTCTGGCTACTGCTGACTGGACCCAGAACGTTCTCATCGCCACCGATATTCCAGCCTCTGCCAGAGCCAGGAGACGGTCCCAACTCTCAAGAACCAGGGCCCATCTCAACTTCCGAGAACCGATAGACCGTTCAAATGAACTACCGAGGATGGAGAGACCTTCTACTCATTCACTCCGCCGCACCATTGTAGAGCTGAAAATGTGTTGCTGGAAAAGCGCAGCAGGTCAGGCAGCATCCAAGGAACAGGAGAATCGACGTTTCGGGCATAAGCCCTTCTTCAGGACTTCTCCTGCTCCTTGGATGCTGCCTGACCTGCTCCGCTTTTCCAGTAACACATTTTCAGCTCTGATCTCCAGCATCTGCAGTCCTCACTTTCGCACCATTGTAAACACAGCCAAAACATCAGAAGAAAAGAATGGACCCCAATTCATCGATGCTGCGACTGTTGCTCAAGCCGTGACTGCTATGAGGTCCAGTTGCAATTGGCTGACTTCATTACAATCACTACAGCCTTCCTCCTCTGAGTTTCAGAACATACATCAGTTCTTTTTCTCGTAGACCCTCTTGGGGTGTTTTAGCACCGGGCCAGTTTCCTCTGACTCTACCTCGGATACGGGTAGAGTGTAACACACAGAAGCTCGCCTCTTCTCGGAAGAAATTCATTCTTTTCTTCAGGCAGCAAAGGCATCATGGCAGTGACTTCTACCATGTCCATCTCAGATTCTGAGATATCTTCAACACTTGAAGGAGAGGAAGAAGCATGGATTCCTCTGGCCTTTCCTGCTATACCAAAGAGTCGGGCACATTTTCCTCCCGTCCTATTTGCAAGTTTGCAGCTTTCATATGTGCTTGTTCAGGACTGTCGCATCGACCTGAACTTTATCCGACACTGGACTTGACTTCATGTTGACCATGCCTTTTATCCATGTAGGGCCAATTCCTGTGATTCTTGCACCAAACTTTGTCTCCTGAAGTAAACTGGCTCTCTCACCTAGAGGAGTCTTGAGTCTGGCATTGGCATTCCTAATGCCATTTTGTTCTCAATAGACAATAGGCAATAGACAATAGGTGCAGGAGTAGGCCATTCTGCAATATGATCATGGCTGATCATCCTTAATCAGTATCCTGTTCCTGTCTTGTCTTATCTCCATAACCCTTGATTCCATAATCCTTGAGAGCTCTATCCAACTCTTTCTTAAATGAATCCAGAGACTGGGCCTCCACTGACCTCTGGGGCAGAGCATTCCACACAGCCACCACTCTCTGGGTGAAGAAGTTTCTCCTCATCTCTGTCCTAAATGGTCTACCCCCCATATTTTTAAGCTGTGTCCTCTGGTTCGACACTCACCCATCAGCGGAAACATGTTTCCTGCCTCCAGAGTGTCCAATCCTTTAATAATCTTATAT
>NC_057735.1:14557779-14580971 GCF_004010195.1 Chiloscyllium plagiosum
AGTACTTCAGGTGTGGTCTCACCAGGGCCCTGTGCAGCTGCAGAAGCACCTCTTTGCTTCGTTACTCAATTCCTCTTGTTATGAAGGTCAGCATGCTATTAGCCTTCTTCACTACCTGCTGTCCCTATATTCTTGCCTTCATTGACTGGTGTACAAGAACGCCCAGATCTCTCTGTACTGCCCCTTTACATAAATTGATTCCATTGAGGTAGTAGTCTGCCTTCCTGTTCTTGCTACCAAAGTGGATAACCATACATTTATCCACATTAAACTGCATCTGCCATGCATCTGCCCACTCACTTAACTTGTCCAGGTCACCCTGTAATCTCCTAACATCCTCCTCACATTTCACCGTGCCACCCAGCTTAGTATCATCAGCAAATTTGCTAATGTTATTACTAATACCACCTTCTATATCATTAACATATATCTTAAAAAGCTGCGGTCCCAGTACTGATTCCTGCGGTACCCCACTGGTCACTGTCTGCCATTCTGAAAAGGAGCCGTTTATCACTACTCTTTGTTTCCTATCAGCCAACCAACTTTCAATTCAAGTTAGTACTTTGTCCCCAATACCATGCGCCCTAATTTTGCTCACTAACCTCCTATGTGGGACTTTATCAAAAGCTTTCTGAAAGTCCAGGTACACTACATCTACTGGATCTCCCTCGTCCATCTTCAGAGTTACATCCTCAAAAAATCCCTTCCAGGTTTGGGAAGATCAGATTTAAACTGGTGTGGAATCTTCTCCCTATTAGCAACTCTTTTGAATCTATTCCTGTAGTTGTAGGAGAGGTGGTTCTTTAATTAAATGGGGACTGGCACAGTTTAGTATCTAGTGAAGCTGGAGGCTGTTCCTTTAAGGCTGCCTTTAAACTTCGGACTGCTCTTTCTGCCAAACCATTGGATGATGAATGGTATGGAGCTGTCCTTACATGTCCAATGCCATTTGTCTTTAGGAAATGCACAAATGGCTTGCTGGTAAACAATGATCCATTACCTGTGACCAACATTTCTGGATGTCATGTTGAGAAAGATGCATGCAGTTTTTGTATTGTTGTCCCCGTGTTTGAAGAATGAATTCTATGTACTTTGAGTGGGCATCTACAATGACTGAGAATATTGAGCCCATGAAAGGACCTGCAGAGTTGATGTATAACCGAGTCCAGGATTTACCTAATCTTTCCCAAGGGCTGCTGGCAGTAATTTGTCCTTGTTGGTACTCTGAGCACCCCCCAATTAACACTGCATCCAATCCTGGCCACCATACATAACTTCTAACATCTTCACTTTGGAAACCTCCGGACGACCGTGGTGGAGTTCAGCTAGTATCTGGTGGTGACCTTTGTTCAGGACAATCACTCTTGCTTCCCATTATAATATGCTGTCCTCTCCTGTGGTCTGATCTGTCTGGGTTCAAAAAGGTTTCAATTCTGGTTGTGACGGGCCCTTTGGTTTCCCCCATCACCTCCAACTATTTCAGGTTTGCCAGGAATCAGATTTTTCTGTGTCCAAAGTCTGATATTGTCAGCTGTGACTGGAAATGTGTCCAGGAAATTTAAAGCAATTACAGACTCTTCCAGTGTATCATCGGTAGTGTAACTGCCAATGGGAGACAACTCAATGCATCTGTATATGGCCTCCTGGATGGTGTTCCAGCTTGTAACTTTATGCATTTAGTATTAGAGCCCACTAATGGATTCAGTCTGAAGCTATGGTTGGCACTGCCTAGTCCTCTTTTAGGAGACCTAACAGGGGTTGTTGTCCATTATTATTACAAACTTAGGCCTCTATCTGGGCATACTTACACTCTGCATTAGCCAAAGTCCTGGATGCATACAATATTAGGCTTTCCTCTCCATTGGGCCACCAATGAGGTAACATTACCCCAAAGTCATAAGGAGAAGCATCACATGTCAAACCAGATCTTGCTTGACATCTGACAGGATGATTACTGTTTCTTCAATTCTCTGAAAGCTATGGCTTGGCTACGTGACCATTTCCAAGGCTGACCCTTTTATTGTGGTTGAAGTAAAGGTGCCAGGATGGAGGCAAGGTTATCTATGAATTTTCCGTAATAATTCACCAGCCCAAGGAAAGACCTAAGCTCCAGCACAGACATGGGAGCCAGGGCATTGCTTATATCACCCTCACTTTATTTTTCAACACGTCTAACCTGGTCTTGTTGACTTTGTCGCCCAAGTAGATCATTTGGGGTGCCGTGAACATACATTTTTCTTTTCCAAGGTGTATGCCCATCTGGGAGAAATGCCTAAGGACTATGTCCAAGTTCTATAAGTGTTCCTTAATGGTCTTCCCTGTGTTGTCTAGTACCTTCTTAAAATAACTTAGACAACTTCAATCAGAACTGTATGAATAAATTTGCCCAGATGTCCTACAATACCGAGCAGTCAAATCATTACAAACACACATCAGTACCAATGCAAAACAGTCTCAACTTTATTAGAAAACAGGTTACAATAGCTTTTACTACAAAACAATATCTAGCTCTAATCTGAATCGGTCCCTTAAGCTTACAATACTTCCCCAAGTCTTTTGTAGATATAACTAGATGGTCTCTCTGTTTCTGTGGGATTACAAAGCTGCTCTCTCTCTCTCCGTCTCTCTGGATATTTAGCAGGTCTCTGTCTTAGGCCAGGCCTGTCTCCCCAGAAGATCCAAGAGTTTGAAGACAACGATCTATAGGCAAATCTGGTTTTTAGATCTGTTTGGATGGTTTTCTGGAACTTTCTATAGTTCTGGTCAATCAGGGAGACTTACTGGTTTGAAATGGTGTCAATCGATTGGATGGCTTGCTATTGTTAGTTTCTTTGTTTGGCAAGACCCAGTGCCTTTCTATCTGGGCTCTCTGTTTGGTCAATACGTTTTGGGGGATATATCTGTCCCAGATAACCGTTGTCTTTTACTTCATGTTAATATCATAAGCTGCTGTGTTTGCACTGTGCCCTGGGGTGTGGGTTTTGAGACCTCAGCATTTTATTTGGCCAATGTACCCAGCATCATAGAACATTATAGCGCAGTACAGGCCCTTCATCCCTCGATGTTGATCCCAATCTGAAGCCCATCTAACCTACATGATCCCATTTTCATCCATATGTTTATCCAATGACGATTTGAATTCCCTTAAAAGTTGGCAAGTCTACTACTGTTGCAGGTAGTGTGTTCCACGCCTCTACTACTCTCTGAATAAAGAAACTACCTCTGACGTCTGTCCTATATCTATCACCCCTCAATTTAAAGCTATGTCCCCTCATGCTGGCCATCGCAATCCGAGGAGAAAGGCTGTCATTGTCCACGCTATCTAACCCTCTGATTACCTTATATGTCTCAAATTAAGTCACCTCTCAACCTTCTTCTTTCTCATGAAAACAGCCTCAAGTCCCTCAGCCTTTCCTTGTAAGACCTTCCCTCCTTACCAGGCAATATTCTAGTAAATCTCCTCTGCACCATTTCCAAGGCTTCCACATCCTTCCAATAATGGGGTGACCAGAACTGTGCGCAATATTTCAAGTGCAGCCGCATCAGAGTTTTGTACAGCTGCAGCATGACCTCATGGTTCCGAAACTCAATCCCTCTACTAATAAAAGCTAACAGACTATATGCCACCTTTAAAAACTCTACCAACCTAGGAAGCAACTTTCATGGATCTATGTACATGGACACCGGGATCTCTCTGCTCATCTACACTACCAAGAATCTTTCCATTAGCCCAGTACTCTGTATTCCTGTTACTCCTTCCAAAGTGAATCACCTCACACTTTTCTGCATGAAACTCCATTTGCAACCTCTCAGCTCAGCTTTGCAGCTTATCTATGTCTCTCTGTAACCTACAACATTCTTCAGCACTATCCACAACTCTACCAACCTTAGTGTCATCCGCAAATTTACTAACCCACCCTTCTATGCCCTCATCCAGGTCATTTATAAAAATGACAAAACAGCAGTGATCCCAAAACAGATCCTTGCGGTACACCACTGGTAACTAAACTCTAGGATGAATATTTCCCATCAACCACCATCCTCTGTCTTCTTTCAGCTAGCCAATTTCTGATCCAAGCTGCTAAATCACCTTCAATCCCGTGCGTCCATATTTTGTGTATTAGCCTACTGCAGGGAACTTCATCAAATGCCTTACTGAAATTTATATACATCACATCAACTGCTTTACCCTCATCCACCTCTTTGGTCACCTTCTCAAAGAACTCAATAAGGTTTGTAAGGCACAACCTACTCTTCTCAAAACTGTGTTGACTATCCTTAATCAACTTATTACTTTCTAGACGAATATAAATCCTATCTCTTTTAACCTTTTCCAACACTTTACCCACAACCAAAGTAAGGCTCACTGGTCTATAATTATCAGTGTTGTCTCTACTCCCCTTCTTGAAGAAGGGAATAACATTTGCTAACCTCCATTCTTCTGGCACTATTACTGTAGACAATGGCGACATCACGATCAAAGCCAAAGGCTCGGAAATCTCCTCCCTGGCTTCCCAGAGAATCCTAGGATAACTCCCATCCAGCCCAGGGGACTTACCTATTTTCACACTTTCCAGAATTGCTAACACCTCCACCTTGTGAATGTCAACTGTTATGAAGATGTGAATATACTATACCTTTAAGAGAGTTAAAAGCTGTAAGAGCTACCTGACAGCATGAAGTGCTCTCAACAAGGTAACAATGTAACACTCGGCTGAAAGTTAAATTAGTTGGTTGCCTAGAAATGACAAAATAGATTTGAATTCAGCTAATCCGTTTAAATTATACACCAAAAAAGACCAAACTCTAATCCAGTTTGAATTGAGTCTATTGACGATCTTAAAAGTGAATGATACAATCCGATGCTTTGGGGGTATAAGACCGGGGAAAATTGAACTGTTGAGAGGAGAACTGCTAAGCTACCAGCATGAAGAAAAGACTGCCTGAAAAATAGCTGTCTTAAAAATATCTTTATCGATCAGTAACCTGTGAAGCAGAAATCCCTAAGAAGAAGACTGGAAATCAGAGAAAATGAAAGCTGCCTGGTTTTGAGATAAGAAGTTTTGTTTTGTAAATCGTAATCGGGAATTTTATCAGACCAGTATTATAGAAGGGAAGGTAAAACATAGGTTCGAGGAAGGAATTGTAAATAGCTGTTAGTTAATTATTCTCTGTTTTACTTTAAGAAATAAAGTTGTTAATTTTTACTTTAACTAGTTCTTGGCCTACCATTTTTTTTCAGATTACTGCACGGGATAAATCATTTGTGTTGCTGGTTTTAACTTAAGCAGGAGAGTTTACTCTGTGTCTAGTCCAGTAGCATGTATATCAGTATTCTCCTCGACAACATTGTCTTTTTCTAGTGTGCATACTGATGAAAAATATTCATTTTGTGCATTCCCTATCTCTTCTAACTCAATGCACAACTTCCCACTACTATCCTTGATTGGGGAGAAAGTGAGGACTGCAGATGCTGGAGATCAGAGCTGAAAATGTATTGCTGGAAAAGCGCAGCAGGTCAGGCAGCATCCAGGGAACAGGAGAATCGACGTTTCGGGCATAAGCCCTTCTTCAGGATTCCTGAAGAAGGGCTTATGCCCGAAACGTCGATTCTCCTGTTCCCTGGATGCTGCCTGACCTGCTATCCTTGATTGGCCCTAGTTTACTCTAGTCATTCTTTTATTCCTGGCCAATGACTTCTCATGTCCCCTCCTGGCTCTTCTTAGCTCTCTCTTTAGGTCTTTCCTGGCTAACTTGTAACTCTCAAGCACCCTAACTGAGCCTTCACGTCTCACCTTAACATAAGCCTTCTTCTTCTTCTTCTTGACAAGAGATTCAACTTCCTTAGTAAACCAAGACTCCCTCACTCAACAACTTTCTCCCTGCCTGACAGGTACATACTTGTAAAGGACCTGCAGTAGCTATTTCTTGAATAAGCTCCATATTTCAATTTGCCCATCCCCTGCAGTTTCCTTCCCCATCCTACGCATCCTAAATCTTGCCTAATCATATCATAATTGTCTTTCCCCCAGCTATAACTCTTGCCCTGCACTATATACCTATCCCTTTCCCTCGCTAAAGTAAACACAACCGAATTGTGGTCACTATCACCAAAATGCTCATGTACCTCCAAACCTAACACCTGGCCGGGTTCATTAGCCAGTACCAAATCTAATGTGGCCATGCCCCTTGGTGACCTGTTTACACACTGTGTCAGGAAACCCTCCTGCACACATTGGACAAAAACTGACCCAACTAAAGTACTTGAACTATAGCATTCCCAGTCAATATTTAGAATGTTAAAGTTCCCCATAACAACCACCCTGTCATCTCTCACTCCCATCGAAAGTCATCTTTGTTATCCTTTCCTCTACATCTCTGGAACTATTCAGAGGCCTACAGAAAACTCCCAACAGGGTGACCTCTCCTTTCCTGTTTCAAACCTCAGCCCATACTACCTCAGTAGACAAGTCTTCAAACGTCCTTTCTGCAACCGTAATACTGTCCTTGACTAACAATGCCACACTGCCCCACCCCACCCCCTGTTTTACCATCTCCTCTGTTCTTACTAAATCCCAGAACCTGCAAAAACAATTCCTGTCCCTGCTTTACCAAAGTCTCCGAAATGGCCACAACATTGAAGTCCCAGGTACCAACCCATGTTGCAAGTTCACCCACCTTATTCTGGATGCTCCTGACGTTGAAGTAGACACACTTCAAGCCAACTTCTTGCTTGTCGGTCACGTTTTGTGACCTTGAAACATTGTTTCTGACTTCACTACTCTTAACCTCCTGTATACTCGAACTACAGTTTAGGTTCCCACCCCCCTGTTGAACTCATTTAAACCCGCCCAAAGAACATTAGCAAATCTCGCCACTAGGATATTTGTACCCCACTGGTCCAGGTGAAGACCATCCTGTTTGTAGAGGTCCCACCTACCTCAGAAAGAGCCCCAATTATCCAGGAATCCTAAACCCTCCCTCCTGCACTATTCTTGTAGCGATGTGTTCAACTCCTCTCTCTCCCCATTCCTCGCCTCACTAGCATGTGGTACGGACAACAAACCAAAGTTAACAATTCTGTTTGTTCTAGCTGTGAGCTTCCACCCTAGCTCCCTGAATTTCTGCTTTAAATTCCCATCTCTCTTTCTACCTAACACCTGGCCGGGTTCATTAGCCAGTACCAAATCTAATGTGGCCATGCCCCTTGGTTGGTGGTGCCTATATGGACCATGACTTGGGGCTGCTCTCCCTCCCCCTCAAGGATCCTGAAAACATGATCAGTGATGTCACGAACCCTGGAACCTGAGAGGCAACACACCCAACTCTGAGTCTCTATCGTTCCCACAGAACTTCCGGTCTGTCCTCCTAACTGTGGAGTCCCCAGTGACTAATGCTCTGCTCCTCTTCCCCCTTCTCTTCTGAGAAACAGGGACAGACCCTGTGCCAGAGACCTGTGCCCCATTGCTTACCCTTGGTAAGTCCCCCGTCACCCTCCCCAACAAACAGTATCTAAAACAGTATACAGTAGCGCCTCGACTTATGAACTTAATCCGTTCCGTGACCCGGTTCGCGAACCAAAAAGTTCGCGAACTGAATCAATTTTTCCCATTGTTTGGATAGCGTAAGAATGCTTGGATGGCTGTTCACAGCACACGCGCCAAAGACGATCTGAATGAGATCACGCGGGGCCCGAGAGCTTTCGCGTTCAACAAGCGCGTAGCAAAGCAGAACAATGAAATTACGTGGTCGCACACGGGCTTTTTGCGTTCGTACCTTCGTTCGTACCTTGAATTTTGTACGTACGTTGAAGCAAAATTTTACGTACAATCCTGTTTGTAAACCGATTTGTTTGTGAATGGGGTCGTTCGTATGTCGAGGTGCTACTGTAGTTGTTGTTGAGGGGAACAGCCACAGGGGATCCCTGCACTGTCTGCCAGTTCCCTTTCTGTCCTCTGATGGTAACCCATCTATCTTCTTGTTGTACTTGAGGTGTGATTACCTCCCTGTAACTCCTCTCAATAACCCTCTCTGCCTCCCGAATGATTTAAAGTTCATCCAGCTCCAGCTCCATTTCCCGAATGCGATTTTCAAGGAGCTGGAGTTGGGTGCACTTCCCGCAGAAGCAGGAAGTGCGTTGTTTGGGCAAGTTAGCCACCTGTGATTTAGCAGCCAGAAGGCTGCTACATTATCCCCTTTTTGATCAGAAAGAAGCTTAGGGGAATGTAGTTCAAATCTAATTGTAAAAGTTAGTTCTGTTTATTGTCAGGAGAGCCTAAGCATTTGTGTGAAAGCATTGCGGACATTGGTCAAGTCGATCACATAACTATATGTACAAAAACAGAAACTCCCATCATGATATTTCATACAGGATTGAGGTACATTGACAACATTCAGTAATCCGCTCAAATAGCAGTGACAATATTGATCAACCTGGGAACTCCATCTATCTTATAGTCCCAGTGTGCATGTTCAGTATTATTCATAGGGAGCATGTTGATCTGTTGGGATATTTCTCTTTCCCAGCCTGCAATCTTAACTGCTAGTATCCTGAGGTATCTCAAGATGAATGCAATTAGAACTACAGCTGGATGAGAGAAGCCAAATTAATGGTTGACAGGGTATAGTCACGCTGGCATGGCGTGTTTGTTTGTATTTACTTAGAGTGGTCTTTGTCATTGTTCCCTGTCTCTCCTCAGCAGGTGGAAGGTGCCATGGTAGCCCATCCAATACCCTTTTTTATGATACCAATATTTTCAACTTCCGAGGTGCTCAACCCAACTTTGTCCTGAGGAAAAACAGGAATTCCTAGCACCAAGCCCAGTGCCCTGATGAGCATGTTATTAAACCCCACCTTGAGCTGCTGCAGCTGACAGTGAGAGATGTTTTCTTCCTGAACAAATGTTCAAGGCATTCATCTCTGATCCAGGACAGGACTGTCCCTTGGTCGAAGTGCCCACAGTCCTCCCTCTGCTGTTTAATCATCCAGTTACTGGGGATACTGCACAGGGTGCAGTTTTGCTGCTCACCATCATTGCTGACTTTGCCGTGGATGATCTGGTTAATCGTCTCGATGTGACCCTTTAGTATGGTCACTACATGGTGGCTAGCTCGATTCTCTGTTAGTTGTCCCTTGATCTCCTGTTGATTGTCTGTATTCAGTCCTTCTAGGCCTCGTTTGACTTGGTGGGTCAAGATCCTGAGTTTATTGTCCAAATTAGCCAAATCAAGGGTATTCATCATTGGTACTCCAGCCCTTTATGGGCTGTGGCTAGATCATTAAGGAGTTCCCTTCTCTTTCTTTGTTAACTGATGGTCTGGGTTTTTCCTCATATTTCCCTATCCCTTGTCCCATTATTCTGCAGGTCAGGTGGGAATATAATTGTTTTAATGGGGAAGCACATCACTCTGGTAACTGTATCCCTGATACATCAATTAGACTGGCATTGGCTTCTGGTGAGTGTCAGCAAACAATGTTTTACCTGTGGGGTTAATGACTAGTCCGTTGTGAGAGCTTGCTGTGTGTATGGGTGACATGCTGAGGGAGGTGCTTTCACTACTGGTCTTAGCCAGTTTTAATTTGGTGCTCAAGGCATTCTCCCTGGTGTGGCTTCCCGGAGCATCACAGTCCCATCTCTGATCCTTTGTCTAGGCTGTGTGCTGGGCAACCCACTATCGTGTGCCCATTCTTAGAGAAGCCCCATCAATTGTCTGTGATCCCAATGCTCCTATAGCATAATATGGGCCTCTTGTTAAGTTCCCTCTACATCAGAAGCTAATTTTTACACCGAAATGCCAACGATTTCACAGGGTGGACCAAGAGGATCCAATCTACACACACTGCGGCAACTGGTGGATTGTACCAGATATCCAGGGTACATCACTTTCTCTTGCGCCTGCACTACATTTTTGTTTACAGTCATTATAATGCTTTAACATAATACACAATAAATGCTCTGTAAGGTTTGCATCGCTGTCTTGGAATGGCTGCTCCAGTATACTTCCTTAAAAGAGAACAAGAGTAATTTCTGTATATATATTGGTCTAATGTCTGACACTAGTGTTCGACGTTACATTATAAAATTGTCAAAATGTCCAATTCCTCCCCTCCCCCCATACCTGACCACCTTTCAAGAGAAAAAACAAAAACACAAAAGGGACGATAGAATAAACATGCCCTATGTGTAGGATGGAATGTGGAGAGGTGGGTTGACACCCAGTGTGCAAATGGATGTTTAGATGGTGGGAGTTGTCCCTGAATAAATACCATGTGGCAGCTTGTGCACTCATGTGGCTGGGGAGGTTTGTAAAGCTATTTCTGTACAGGGTTACCCTGTCAGCTTCAATGTATAAGCCACAGCCTGTTTTCGTTCCAGCTATTGCTGCCTGGATAGTACCCTGGGTATTGGCCCTTTTTCGCAGACTTCCTGTTGCCTGGTTGGAATCTTAGGTTTCGGCTGTCCCAAATGAAATGGCCGGTTCAGCTATAGTTACAACACAGATTATGTTTGCGGTTTGTTTGAGAGAGTTCCCTTCTTCAGGGGACAGGAGACTTTTCTGGAGGAGGAGTGTGCCTGGGATTCTTTGGTGTATTCCTGCCCCTTCTTTCATTCCCTCAAGGAGGAGGGGCTATGAGAAACCCAGACTGCACTGTGTGAACTGATTTTCCAGATGACTGCTGTGCCCTTAACTCCCTTTCCCACATAGCAATTAATTTGCAGAGGACCCAAGCCTCATTACAGGAAGAGTCGGAATGGTCGAATCCCAGACATGTGCCTCTACCTCTTTGAGGCATGGGAGACAAGGGTTCGGACCCAGTTTCTCCCTCATTTGATGGGAAGAGAGGTATGGGCTATGTCCCCAAAAACACGGACAAATTGGACCCAGAGTCTCTGGGTGAAGCTGGTGAGGTTTCCACTTGTTGTGTAGCATCTCTATGGGCTCGGCCTTATCCTGTCCTATGGCGGTGAGGACCACTGCTTTAATCTCGTCAGAGGTCCCTGTCCTGAGTTGTTGGTCCTCAGGGAGGGCTGAATGGATACATTATCCCATTCTGGTTAGAGACCTGGTTCACTAGAGATTGTGTTTGTTCCTGGCACTTTGAATGCTTGATACTTGGGCCTGACATGTACTGCAGGCTTGGAAAACCCATACTGGCTGCTTGGAGCACTCCACACTGTTCTTCCTGTTTGTCAATGTATGTTGATGCTGCCTCCTGATCCCCAGTGGCCCTCCTCTCACTAGAATAGGCTCTTTCCAATTGTGACTTCAACTGTACCACATAGATCAGGCTTTCCTGCTCTTTAAGTACAAGCTCTACCTTTTCCAGTTCATCAGTAGGGACTTCTAATCGCTCCCGGAGTGATCTAATTTCAGCCAGTCGGCCACAGGAATCTTCTCGGTTGCACACTATTGGTGTGTTTATCTTAGTGGCCTTCTTTCCTAATTTGTTATGTGTTTTCTGGCCATATGTCTTGGGCCATGGAGCCTATGATTCAGGGCTAGTCTGGGCTGCTACAGAATTCTGTCCATTTGGTCCACTTTTTAGAAAGGTATTGTCTGAGAATGTCCTCCCATGTCAAATGAGGGGAAATTTGTCTCATTTTAGATTCCCTACAGTCTGGAAACAGGCCCTTTGGCTCAACAAATCCACACCGACCCTCTGAAGAGCAACCCACCCAAACCCATTCACCTCTGACTAATATACCTAACACTATGGGCATTTAGCATCGCCAATTCACCTAACCCGCACATCTTTTGGTTTGCGGGAGGAAACCAGAGCACTCAGAGGAAATCCACGCAGACACGGGGAGAATGTGCAAACTCCACACAGACAGTCATCCAAGGTGGGAATTGAACCTGGGTCCCTGGCGCTGTGAGGCGCTGTAACCACAGAGCCACCATGCCACCCAGGACTCGGTGACAAGTATATTATTGCTGAATCCTTCGCTGGATGTCTCTTCCATGTTATGAAGTTATGGGAAGTGACTGTAATTGGGGTAAGGTTTCAGCTAAATTCTTGTCGCAGTCTCTTGAAGTATTAGACATGTAGAATCAGAGCATGACTCCTTTTAACACTACCCAGAGATAGGTCTTCAACCCCTTCTCGTGGCCTGACTGTAGAGTTTCCCGAGACTGTGTAATACATTCCTGGGTCCCGGATCCACTCTCTGGCTCCTTGTTCCAGGTATTCTTTAAACATCTAGCAGTCGTTTCAATTGGGGTACAGAGTATGTAGGGGTGTCAACAGCTGCCAATATCTGTACGCCATTTAAACAGAAAAATAAAGTTTCCTGAACTCTTTGGAACTTAAAGATCCCTCAACTCTACTGAAATCAAAATAAAATTCCTTCAACTCTGAAAATAAAGAATGCCTTTCCCTCAACTCTGTCATCACCAAAGACTCTTGGAGTAAGGACAACAAAGGGTCAAAATACTCATTCGAACTGAAAGTAAACTAAAAATCAAAACCCCTCAGCTCCAATCCCATCAAACAGTCCCAGGACAATGACAACAAGGATTTAAAATTCAGAGGAAAATTTCTTCTACTCATTGGAACAGAAAATAAATAAAGTAGAGCTCCCCTCAAACCAACTCCAATAAACACTTCGAGGACAGTGACAACAGGGGGTTAAAATAAAAGCTCACTTGGTTCTTTCAAGGAGTCCACAATATCTAATGCCTGTCCCCTTCTAGGCTGACTTCCTCAGAGTCTATCTATATCCCATTACCATTTTCTAGCTTGTCCTTTACTCACTCTGGCTGTAGAACACCTGGCTAATGGGCCAATTTCTGGTTGGCTGCCTGTATTCTCAATTATTCACTTGAATCCTAGCTTTCATATGGGGTATTTATCCTCTTAATAACAGCTCAGGCTGAATTCGGAGGATTCCAGGCTGGTAGGTTTGACATCAGAGGACCTGACGGTCACTTCTTATTGAAGCCCACCCAGGGATGCCAAATGTTGTCTAGTTTGTCCTTTAAAATAAGTTAGACAACTCCAACCAGAATGTTATGCATGAATTTGTCCACATTACCGAAGCAGTCAAATTACTACAAACACAAACCAGTACCAGTGCAAAACAGTCCCAACTTCATTAGGAAACACGTTACAATAGATTTTACTATAAAACAATACTATCTCTAATCCTATTCATCCCCTTAAGCTTACAAATCTTCCTGAGTCTCTTGTGGATTTGAGTAGATGCTGTCTCTCTCTCTCTCTCTCTCCCAGTCTCTGTGGGACTGCAAAGCTGCTTTCTCTCTCTGAACGGTCAGCCTTTGCTCATGCCAGTCTCCTCAGAAGGTTCAAGAGGATGCAAGAGTGCAGTCTGCAGATCAACCCTGTTTTTATACCTTTTTAGATGATTTTCTGGAACTTTCTAAAGTTCTGGCCAATTAGGAAGACTCACTTAATAGTTTGAAGTCGTGTCAATCACTTGTTTAGATTTTTGTTTAGCAGGAACTGATGCCTTTCTGTCTGAGCCCTCCTTTGTTTGGTGGGTAAGTTGTTGGGGATATATCCATCCAGGTTACCCGTTACTTTTTACATTATGCTAACATTATTAGCATATGGGTGCTGTGTTTGCACTGTTCTGGTGTGTGGGTTTTGTGACTTGAGAGATTTACTTGGTCAAGGTACCCAACATTCCTTGTTGTTTGGCCAAGTTAGCAATTTGTGTTTTAGCAGCCAGGAGACTGTTACACTTGTTATTAGCATATCATTTAGATAAATAACAACTGGGGTAGAAGGGCTTATGCCCGAAACGTCGATTCTCCTGTTCCCTGGATGCTGCCTGACCTGCTGCGCTTTTCCAGCAACACATTTTCAGCTCTGATCTCCAGCATCTGCAGACCTCACTTTCTCCTCAACAACTGGGGTAGACCTTGTAAAATGTTTTCCATCATCTACTAGAAAATTGCACAAACTGACAATACTCCAAATAGTAGTCACGTATGTTGATAATAATCTTTATGGGTATTGATTGTAGCATACTTCTGGGAATCCTCATGTAACCATAATTGCAAGCATGCATGGCTCATACCCAACCTCGTGAAGGACAGCTCCTCCCACCAGCTCTGTGTATAAGTCCTCTCTGCGAGGGTTTGGGTATTAATCCAGCTGTGAAAAGCAGATTACCGTTTGTTTAAAATTCTCACAAAGGTGAACTGACCCATCGGTCTTCACCGTAGGATCAGTGCTGTCAATTCTGCAAACTGCGGAATTGCTTCCTTGTCAATATACAAGGTGGCCTTGTCTTCTTTGAGAGTCCCCAGAAAGGCTTCCGGGTATTTAATTAGTACTTCACTCAGTTAGCCATTTTCTAATTGAAAACTGTTGAACCAATCTGGATGAATCTTTCTCAACCAATGTCCCATCAGGCTTGTGCCCGAGCCTTTTACTACAACCAGCTGCTTCACATAAGAGACCAGAAGCAAAGTCATAACCTTAATCTGTAAAGGTATAGATTCTCAGTCTGGCCGAGATCTAGCGTAAACTTAAAGGTTAGAGTCCGTAGTGAATTTTCTTAAAGACTGATTCTGCAATCACTGAAACAGCTGCACCTGTATTGACCTCCATGAGAACAGGAGGTCCATTTAACCAGACACTTATTCTGAGTGGATGTTGCTAAGCAATGTAACTGTTCCAAACCAGATGTAGGTAGACTTTCCTGGGTATGCATTCTCTGAATACCGGCCTATGAATTCTACTAATAGATCTAGTGGAACACTTTTGCTGTCTCAAGTCCACATACTGGCAGCAACTACAATGGCTTGCCAACCTGGAAGCTGAAGAAACTTTTAACTGTTAGCCGAGGCTTGGTTTTGTTTTGGGGTCCAAAAGAGAAAATGCTGGAAAATCTCAGCAGGTCTGGCAGCATCTGTAAGAAGAGAAAAGAGCTGACGTTTCGAGTCTAACTAACCTTTTGTCAAAGCTGAAAAAAAGGGAGAAATAGGGAGGTATTTAGGAGCGAGAGAAAGAGAGACAATCAAGAAATAAGAGGTACAGAACAGTGAAAAAAAATTTTTAAAAATAAAAATATAAATGAAATAAAATTATGGAGCAGAATGAAAACAGAGGGGTCAAGATGGGATAATCATCTGAAGTTGTTGAATTCAGTGTTGAGACTGGCAGGCTGTAACGTGCCGAGTCGGAAGATGAGATGCTGTTCCTCCAGTTTGCGTTGAGCTTCACTGGAACATTGCAACAGGCCAAGGGCAGAGATGTGGGCATAGGAGCAGGATTGTGTGTTGAAGTGGCAAGCCACGGGAAGGTCCGGGACCTGATTGCGGACAGACTGAAGGTGCTCAGCAAAGCGATCACCCAGTCGCCGTTTTGTCTCTCTGATATAGAGGAGACCACATTGGGAGCAATGAATGCAATAGACCAAATTGAAAGAGGTACAAGTGAAATGCTGCTTAATTTAAAATGAGTGTTTGAGGCCTTGAATGGTGAGCATGGAAGAGGTAAAGGGGCAGGTGTTGCACCTTCTGCGATTGCATGGGAAGGTGCCGTGTGTGATGGGAGAGATGTTAGGTGTGATGGAGGAGTGGACTAGGTTGTCCCAGTTTGTTTTGGGGTGTTGCTGTGGGCTGACCTAGAGCCCCTCTGTTCAGGATATGTCCTGAATAAGGTTATACAATTGCCTTCACTCAACTGGTGTTTCCCAAATTAAGTGGAAGGTTTCCACTTCCATCAGAATACCCTGAAATTCACATGTCCACTTGCCGCATTTTCCAATGATAAAGCCAGTTGTAGTGCCTGTTTGAAGTTCAGTTGAGCTTCAGCTGATAGGCACTTTTGTACAGTTACATCATTGATCCTATAAACCAAATATTCTCTCAGCAACTCAATAAGGGTTAAACCAAAGTCACATGTTTCTGCCAGTCAGCTTGGTCAAAAATCCCAACACAAATTCTGCTGGTTCCTGAATTGCCGAGTAAAACTGATAGCGCCTCAGAATTAGTGGAAACTTGAGGTTGTAATATTGCTTAACTAAATCTGTCAACTCTCAAAAGGTTTTAGTATCTGGTGCCTCAGGGAAAGTTAGGCTCCTAATAACTGAAAAAGCTGCAGGTCAACAAGCTGTCAGGAAAATTACGCATTTTTTTCATCTGCCCCAATATCATTTGCCCAGAAAAAATAACACATTCTCTCCACATACTGGGTTCAGTCTTTGTCAGCAGGATCGAACGAGTCAAATGTACTAAATAATAGCATGATACAAGCAATGTCTACCCCAACTCAAAGACAACTGTTGTGAGCAAATTTCCTCAAGACATGCTTTACTCTCTTTGCCACTGAAATAACTCCAAAGAGGCCAGTATCCCATCACCAAGTTACCTGTGGCAAGTTTTAGACTCTGGTACAGCCTGATCAGAGTCAACTCCCAGAGTGGCAGGGTGTCTGACACTTGTGTTTCTACCTGTCAGCTAGGGCTCCCTGATTGTCATAGAGTCGTAGACCTACCACACGAAGACAGGCCCTTTGGCCCAAACTGGTCCACGTCCACAAAAATGTCCATCCATACTAACCCCATTTCCCTGCACCCAGCCCATATCCTTCTAATCCTTTCCTATCCATGTATTTGTCCAAATGCCTTTGGACCAGATTAACAAAATCAATCAGGGCACTCATAGTCCATGAGGACCACCTCGCTAACCTCATTACAAGGAGAAAGTGAGGACTGCAGATGCTGGAGAATCAGAGTCGATAAGTGTGGTGCTGGAAAAGCACAGCAGGTCAGGCAGGATTCGAGTAGGAGAGTCAATGTTTTGGGCATAAACCCTTCATCAGGAATGTCATCAGAAAGATTGACTCTCCTCCTCCTTAGATCTGCCTGACCTGCTGTGCTTCTCCAGTGCCACACTTTTCAACTTTGACCTCACTACAATTACTGC
Organism: Chiloscyllium plagiosum; assembly: GCF_004010195.1. NCBI lineage: Eukaryota > Metazoa > Chordata > Chondrichthyes > Orectolobiformes > Hemiscylliidae > Chiloscyllium > Chiloscyllium plagiosum. Next base: position 14,574,682 of record NC_057735.1, read on the forward strand.
AAATAGATTGCAGGTGCATGTCACATGGCATGATTATATCAATTATATAAGGAGATAGTCAGAGCAGAGTAAGTCAAAAAAGACCGGTAACTGGGAACTGTTTCACTGTAAAATTACAGTTTTAGCCTCGACTCAGTGGAAGTACTCTGATCTGTAACTTGGAAAGCTATGGGTTCAATTCTCACACTTGGAACCAAGTGCTATAATTTAAGGATTGGGAGGGATATTGAACCAAAGTTTTGATGGTCCTCTCAATTGGATTTAAATAATCCCATGGCACTATTCTGAAAAAAGAGAGAGATATTGACCAGGACATATCTCTCAACCTACATCACCCAAAATAAATCAACTGATTATTGTGGGAGCTTGCGGTGTTCAAATTGGCTGTTGCGTTCCATGCATTATAAAAGTAACTACATGTCAAAAATAACTTCATTGGCTGCAAAGTGCTGTGGGACTTCTGGTGGTTGTGGAAAATGCTACTTAAGTGCAAATCGTTTATTCCTTTTTGCTATTTGTAGGATCATGCATGCTAATTAACATTACTGAGAGCTGGTATTTTCAGGGTTAAAGTGTGCTATGCAATCTGCTGAAGTTGTGAAGTGTGCTATTAATATATAAGCTCTTTTTTTATGCTGTGTCCAACAGGGTTTTAATAATTCATCAGAAAATCTGGAAGTCAACACAAACCAGTTGGCCTAAAGCCACAGCAGAACAGATCTGAGCAATAAGTATCAATTGTTAACTGGGCGGTACTGCAGCATCTTCCAATTTTGGAAAGAGACTGACAAATGGGAATTACTGCCTTCCTGGAGATAAGCTGCTGTTCCTGGAATTCTACCTTGTGTATTAAGCCTGGGCACCGCACTGGAAGGAACTGCTTATTAATGACAAATCAACAGCAAGGCAATCTGAGATGAAAGAAGAAGCAATTAGCTGAAAAGAATGGGTTTGCACAAGGGCCCTGAAGCAAAATGAACAAAAGTTGACAAGTGTTGACTGACTTTAAATACGACACATGAGAACTGATTAATTTATAAGGAAGTTTGTTTTCCAGCTGTAAACATGGCAACAAACACATGACAATAGATTGCAAATTATGTAACAAGATTACGGCAATTCCAGTTCTACAATTCATGTGACTAATGTTGCAGTATTAGGATAAAAAAAGGAATTCTGTGATATTGCCCAGCACTGAATGTTGAATGTTGGGACTGTAGATTGTAGACTTGTCAATCTGAAATCTCTGGAAGTCACAGGGCAATTAAACTAATGACAGGGCATGCAGTTTGGGCATGTGCATGGGCTGCAGGGATCTGCAAAATCATTAGATTTCTATTGGTTTTGTCAAATGTAATTATCATGCTGTACTTGTTGACTTGCTAGCAGATAACTCCTATTTCTTAGTACATATTTGAGTAGTTGATGCTGTCTTTGAGAAGTTAGTATACATGATCCCTGAGAATGTGCTAAAATTCACTGGCTTCCCTGGAAGTTCTGAGGGGTCTGCTATTGGTAGTTCTGAGGGGTCTGCTACACAGAAATGTTTGAAACCTATTTTTATATGTTTGTAAATGGCACATGAATTTGAGCACACACTCGAGACTGAGACTTCAGTGTGGTACAGAGGGACCACTGTACTAGTAGAGAAACAGTTTCCTGGACGCAGTGGTCCACCCAGCCTTCTCAGGTGGACGTTAACGTTTCCAATGCATTATTCAAAGAAACGAAGGTGGGTTTTCCCTGATATTTACATCTCAGTGAACGTCACTGAAAACTGATCATTTATTCATTACCTCATTGCTACTTGTGGGACCTTATTTGTAAATTAGCTGCTGTGTCTCCAAACATTATAAAAAAAGGGTCGAAACCACAACAGTGACTACTATTCAAAATTACTTCACTAGTGGCAGTGTGTTTGGGGCATTCTGAATTTGTTAAGAGTGTTCAAGCCATCTTTCACTTGGCTATTGGTGAGCGTATAACTGATATTAGCGGAAGTCTGCTTGGAGCAACCTGATTGCTCTTTCTATAAAATACAGGGCATGTCAGAGAACTGTTGAACACAGGCACAGAATATTATCTGGTATTGGCTAAGATCGAGTAGCGTCGACTTTTTTGTTTTGGAGGGTTTCCTGCCTTGCCCTACCTTATAAAACTCGACTCATTACCTATCATTGTGCCCCTTACATTTGATTTCCACTATTTTAATGCATGCTATTCCCACACAGCGCAGCACTGTGGCATTTCTGAAAGGGCACTATGCACCTGGATAAGCCTTGGAAATAATTTCTCAGCAGCCATAAAGTTACCCTGCTCACTGCAGACTACTGGCATGGCTGACACTCCCTCCCATATACAACCCCATTGTCCACCCTACTCTTTGTTTTAACACCAGGCCACACATTTTATCTGTCTCTAGCTACATCTCGTCTGAAGTCTTTCTCATTACGTGGTTTGTTTTAAGGGACGTAAGTATTTTGCCTGCAACACTGAATCATTCTGATGAAATCTGATTATACTCTGAAATATTTTTACCTTTCTTTCTAAATGAAAGTAACATTGGCTTAGCACCAAAATGAAAGCTCACATAATTTGTCAATGATACCTTGGCTGTAAATATTTCAGGTTTGCGTGGTTGTGAATAATTCATGCATTTTAAAATTAATTTTTACGGTCACTAGAAGTTTTTTTTTTCTCAGTATTACTGCTTTTTGCAGTGTAAAAACTTCAAGCATATTCTAATGCCCTAAAGAAATTACTGTGTTTCCCCAATGCACAATTACTGTACATCCTTGCACCACCACCACTTCCCCCCCCACCCCCCCTTCCCCCACCCCACCCAAGGATTACATGGCCTCAGGGAAACATCTTTTTGTAATCAGTGTGTTATTAGATTAGACCACGATCTGACATTTCACAGCCCGTGCTGGGGATTGCAAACTGTATGAGTCTGACAAAGAATTCTGCAGCACTTGGTCAGTGCTGCAGAGGAAAACAAACCAAACTTGTTCCTGAAAGAGCTGAAAATGTGTTGCTGGAAAAGCGCAGCAGGTCAGGCAGCATCCAGGGAACAGGAGAATCGACGTTTCGGGCATAACAAAGTACGTTCTGACTAAGAAACATGATGACATATAAGGGAATAATGTATACCATACCATTTCACCATGCTAATGAATTCCATGACTGTAGTCAAATACAAGAATAAGTGTGTTTGTCAAAAATGTGTTCAAATTGTGAATGCAAGTATCACTTCAGACTGTTCCTTTAATGAGCAACCTCCCGGATTATAATGATATATCTGCACCTGCCTATGAATATGGACACAAATATTTATAGAGGCATACACTATCTGAAGTTTGGAAATGCTGAGAGATTGTGGAACTGATGTTTAAAAATTACTGACGTATTCTGTGAATCCTTGATAAATATATTGGACTAGTTTCATTCTCCACAGATCAGCCTTGATCAAATTGAATGGTTTTACAGGATCAAGGGACTGAACAGTCTACTCCGATTCTAAATGCCTCAGTTTCAATATGGAACCAACATTTTTGCATGAATTCAGGTGCAACTGCAGTTCTTAGCACCAAATACCCCTAACCACTGTATCCATCCAATGTTGAAATGTTACATTCATAGTGACACTTAGTGTCTCCAGGGCCACTAATGCTGCCTCATTTATATTTTGGTTCTGAGTCCAAGGGAAGAGTGGCCCCTGAAGACAACTCTCCATATAAATGCAGCATTAGGTAATGTTATAATTCTGGCTTAGATTCACAGTTCCTCACTTACTCTTTATTTCTAATCATGTCTGGTTATCTTTCCCTCATTGTTTCCATTATTCTTCATTCATGTGCATGCCTCAGAGGTTTTCTACCAGTTCTAAAATGCTTTCCGAAACATTGAATGGATCTGTCTTGGATTTATGTCAGTATAATTCCATACAAGTTCAATCGAAAGGATATTGGAACTGAATGCACCTTAACATCTATTTTACAAACAATGGGGCATCATCCACTTTTGAGATTTGACTAGCTGAAAAGCCATGTCCTGTTCCATCATACAGTGAACCAATGGCATGGAATGGTATGAAAATAGCAATTGTAACTGGAGATGCCCAGGGACGTGAATCTAAATCTTTTAGAGAATGAACCTATTGCGGTGAAGGCACTGAATATTCAACATAAATAAAAATAAGGTTAGCATTGTAGTGTGTGGCTTAAGATTCTTTTTTAACAGCCTATAAATGCTCAGGCAGCAAATGCATTAAGTTTTGTTGATTTTCAGTGCATTTCTGATTGAGTTGCTCTTACAATCCCATTGAAAGAATATAAAACACAATTATTTTTAAAGGACAAGCCAAGCACAAAAACCAGATCAAGGTTGTAATGTCAAGGTCCTGAAATCCATTAGCTGGGAAGGAGCTGAGTTATATCACAGAATCCCAGAATTACTATATTGTAGAATAAGGCCATTTGGCCTCCTGTGCCTGCACTAGCTCTTCAAACAAGGAATATCACTAAGTACCAAGCTCCCACCCTTCCCCCATATCCTTGCACATTGTTTTTCTCCAAATAATCATCCAGTGCCCTCCTGAATACCTCAGTTAATCTGCCTCCAACACATTTCTAGTCAGTGCATTTAATATTCTAACTACTTACTGCATAAAAACATATTTCCTTTCTTCACCATTACTTTGTTTGCACGTCATTTTAAATGTCCGCCCTCTTGTTCTTTTTCCTTTTACAGTTAGGAACAGCTTAGACAAAGAATCAAAGGGTCATAGGGATCTACGGCACAGAAAACAGGCCCTTCAGCCCATCACATCTATGCTGGTCAAAAAACAGCCACCCAACTATTCTAATCCCATTTCTCAGCACTTAGCCCATAGCCTTGTGTCCTTTCAATGTCAAAACATACATCTAAATACTTCTTTAATATGATACAAATTTCTTTTCTACCACCCTTATAGGCTGTGATTTCCAGTTTACCACCACTGTCTGGATGAAAAAGATTTTCCTCACATCTCCTCTAAATCTTTTGCCCTTTACCTGAAATCTATGATTTGTAGTCATTGATTCCTCCATCAATGGGAAAGGTTTCTTCCTGTTTACTCTGTCTATGCCCCTTTATCATTTCATACATCTCAATCATGTCCCCTCTCAATCTCCTCTCTGCTCTAAGGAAAACAACCACAGTCTGTCCAATCTCTCTTCAAAATTGAAACTCTCTAGCCTCAGCACCATCTGGTAAATCTCCTCTGCACCCTCCGAGTGCCATCACATTGCTCCTAACATGTGGATTCCAGAACTGCACACAACATTATCGCTATGGCTTCACAAACATTTTATACAGTTCCAGAATAACCTCCTTGCTCTTAAACTCTGTGCCTCAACTAATAAAGGCAGTGTACTATATGCCTTCTTAATCACTATTCCAATGACTTGATACCTTAAGGACATGACCACCCAAGGTCCCTCTGATTCTTGATTCTTCCCAGGGTCCTACCATTCATCATGTATCTCTTGTCTTGATTGTCCTGTCCAAGTGCATCTCCCCACAGTTATATGGATTGATTTTCATTTGCCACTGATCTGACCAGTTAGATTTACAGCCAGTCTCCTGTAATCTAAGGCCAACTTGCTCACTATTTAGAGTCATAGTGTCAAAGAGATGGAAACAGACCCTTCGGTCCAAAACATCCATGGCGACCAGATATCCCAACCCAATCTAGTCCCACCTGCCAGCACCCGGCCCATATCTCTCCAAACCCTTCCTATTCATATACCCATCCAAATGCCTCTTAAATGTTGCAATTGTACTAGCCTCCACCATATCCTCTGGCAGCTCATTCTATAGACATACCACTCTCTGCGTGAAAAGTTGCTCCTTAAGTCTCTTTTATATCTTTCCCCTCTCACCCTAAACCTATGCCCTCTAGTTCTGGACACCTCCACCCCAGGGAAAAGACTTTGCCTATTTATCCTATCCTTGCCCCTCATAATTTTGTAAACCTCTAAAAGGTCACCCCTCAGCCTCCAACACTCCAGGGAAAACAGCCCCAGCCTGTTCAGCGTCTCCCTATAGCTCAATCCTCCAACCCTGGCAACATCCTTGTACATCTTTTCTGAACCCTTTCAAATTTCACAACATCTTTCTGATAGGAAGGAGACCAGAATTGCACGCAATATTCCAACAGTGGCCTAATTAATGTCCTGTACAGCCGCAACATGACCTCCCAACTCCTGTACTCAATACTCTGATCAATAAAGGAAAGCATACCAAAT
>NC_057735.1:14582083-14592951 GCF_004010195.1 Chiloscyllium plagiosum
CCAATCAGCTTTCGAAAGTTCTTGCCTAATACCGTCAAAATTGGCCTTTCTCCATTTAGAACTTCAACTTTTAGATCTAGTCTATCCTTTTCCATCACGATTTTAAAACGAATAGAATTATGGCCACTCGCCCCAAAGTGCTCCCCCACTGACACCTCAGTCACCTGCCCTGCCTTATTTCCCAAGAGTAGGTCAAGTTTTGCACCTTCTCTAGTAGGTACATCCACATACTGAATTAGAAAATTGTCTTGAACGCACTTAAGAAATTCCTCTCCATCTAAACCTTTAACACTATGGGCAGTCCCAGTCGATGTTTGGAAAGTTAAAATCCCCTACCATAACTACCCTATTATTTTTACAGATAGCTGAGATCTCCATACAAGTTTGTTTCTAAATTTCCCTCTGACTATTAGGCGGTCTATAATACAATCCCAATAAGGTGATCATCCCTTTCTTATTTCTCAGTTCCACCCAAGTATCTTCCCTGGATGTATTTCCGGGAATATCCTCCCTCAGCAAAGCTGTAATGCTATCCCTTATCAAAAATGCCACTCCCCCTCCTCTCTTGCCTCCCTTTCTATCCTTCCTGTAGCATTTGTATCCTGGAACATTAAGCTGCCAGTCCTGCCCATCCCTGAGCCATGTTTCTGTATTGCTATGAGATCCCAGTCCCATGTTCCTAATCATGCCCTGCGTTAATCTGCTTTCCCTGTTAGGCCCCTTGCATTGAAATAAATGCCGTTTAATTTATTAGTCCAACCTTGTCCCTGCCTGCCCTGACTGTTTGACTCACTTCTGTTCTCAACTGTACCAGTCTCAGACCGATCTCTTTCCTCACGATCTCCCTGGGTCCCACCCCCCACCTTACTAGTTTATATCCTCCCAAGCAGTTCTAGCAAATTTCCCTGCCAGTACATTAGTCCCCATCCAATTTAGGTGCAATCCGTCCTTCTTGTACAGGTCACTTCTACCCCAAAAGAGATTCCAATGATCCAAAAATGTGAATCCTTCACCCATACACCAGCTCCTCGGCCATGCATTCACCTGCTCTATCCTCCTATTCCTGCCCTCACTAGCTCGTAGCACTGGGAGTAATCCAGATATTACTACCCTTAAGGACCTCCTTTTTAAATTTCTGCCTAACTCTCTGTAATCTGCCTTCAGAATCTCAACCTTTTACCTTTCTATATCGTTGGTTTCAATGTGGACAATGACCTCTTGCTGGCCCCTCTCCCCTGTGAGAACATTCTGCACCCTCTCTGAGACATCCTTGATCCTGGCACCAGGGAAACAACACACCATTCTGCTTTTTCTCTGCTGACCACAGAAACGTCTGTCTGTACCTCGGACTACAGAATCCCCTAACACAATTGATCTCTTGGAAGCTGACGTACCCCTCATTGCATTAGAGCCAGTCTCAATACCACTAACCTTCGTATCATCTGTGAACTTACTGATCAACCCAACATTCAAGTTGAAGTTACTTACTTACACCACAAACAGCAAGGGCTCCAAGATTAACCCCGTTGGGACCCCGTTGGACATATGTTTCCAGTTGGAAAAAACCATCCATCATCCATCGCCCTCTGCTTCCTGCCACTCAACTATTGTGGCACCAATTTGTCAATTTTCTTGAATCCCATGGAATCCCAATCTCTTCTATCTCGTCTGCACATCATTTTGAAAACGTTCATCAGATCTCCTCTTAGTCTTCTTCTCTCCAACAGTCCCAACTTCAATCTATCTTCAGAACTGATGTTCCTCATCTCTGAGCTATTCTTGTAAATCACTTCTGCACTCTCTCCAAAATGTTCACATACTATAGTGTGGAGCCCAGATCTCTGGACATCCCTAATCCTGATAGCCACATGGGGAAGGCGGAAACTGAAGGCCTTGTTTACTTTGGAGTAAATTGTCAGTGTGTGACACTTTGACTTTATTGTTTTCTCAAAGAAGTATAAATTAAACTGCAACAAAACTCAAAATTTTAAAGGAAATTGTACAAGTTAAATTAAAATGTCTTGATGGGGACTGCCTCTTTGTATGCTTTTGAGTAAATGATAACTAATTAGCCAATCAGTAGTTCCTTCTGTGCTTCTTTCGTGCTCAATTAACCATCTGGGTGGCACAGTCGATCAATGGTTAGCATTGCTGCCTCACAGTGTCAGGGACCGGGGTTCGATTCCAGCCTCGGGCGACTGTCTATGTGGAGTTTGCACATTCTCCCCATGTCGGCATGGGTTTCCTCCCACAATCCAAAGATGTGCAGGTCAGGTGAATTGGCCATGCTAAATTGCCCCATAGTATTAGGTGCATTAGTCAGGAGTAAATGTGGGGAATGGGTCTGGGTGGGTTACCCTTCTGAGGGTCAGCATGGACTTGTTGGGCTGAAGGGGCTGTTTCCATACTGTAGGGAATTTAATCCCATTTAATCAATCAAGTCCTTCCAAATGGAATTCAATGTGAGGTGATGCTGTTGAGCAGGACAAACAAGGTAAACAAATACATGATAAACAGTAGGAAGAACCGAAGATCAGAGGGATCTTCTTTATACCCAGAAGTGCTCTTATACACAACTGAACAGCCGTTATCCCCATCAAGAGTTTGGGTGGGGGATATGGTATTCATTCATCTATTAAACAACACCAGTAAATTGCTCATGTTTTTCCATTGACGAACTTACAATGCAAATCCTGTTAAGAGCAATGCAGACCGTCAAAGATGAGGGACAAGTAGGGAGAGAGGGAGGAGATTAAATCAAAATGGAGGTGGAAGGGGAGAGAAATCACTCTATCCACTGTGACACCCCTCTCTCTCTCTAAAGGCATTGAAAGTATTGGTCAATACCATATGCTTCCTCTCTAAGAACACCTGGGCAAGGACGTAGCTGTGGAAGAGGGGAAGACAATCAATATCCTCCTACTTGTATATATGTAACCCTCAATGGTACAATTAACAACCTGCAGTAATATAATTTAATCATGTGGCTGGAATTTGGACAAGACCAATTCCAATGAATATCTTCCAAGTATTTTTAAGAATAAAACATTCAGATGCAGGTAGCATTCACTTCTTCCAGCTGCCAGAAGTAGTGTTGGGGTGACCTGATGTGCTATAAATTGTTCAACCTTCCCTGCTTCCGACATTTCAAAAGTTACTACACTTCAGAACCACTCGATGGGTTGCAAAACATCCTAGAACATTGTACCAAGTTCATGAAAGGCGCTTCACAAAGACAAATGCTGGATAATGGGGGGAAAACATACCCAATGCCACCCTCACTCTGATGGCCAACTTTGGGTGTGGCTGTGTCAAGCTGTAAGTAGACCTTCAGTACACAAACACCAAGTGTCACCACATACTGAGGTTCTACCTGTCCCTAGTGTTACAAAGGATTGGATTGGTCTTGTTGACTCAAAACATTTAAAGTAGGGGACCATTCCGTATTACCTGTCCTTCATGGAGAAAGTTGCAAAGAAATACACCTTTGACCACAGGTCCATCAGGAAGTGGTCAGCAAGCAGTGTCCTTGAGACCCTGTGGGTAAAGAATAGGGTGAATCCTGTTGCGTGGTTCCCTGAGCAGACTGTCAAAGTTATTTGGCAGAATACCCCATCACAGAGTGTTCCAAGCAACTCCAAGGCATCGCTTTGCTGGTTGTGAGAAGGGCACTACCTGTGAGATCCTTTTTGTATGCCTGGTCGGTCTGTGCCATTGCAAGCTGCACTTGGAGTGGTTGAGGGGAGGGTTTGAGACTGTCACACATCTCCTTCTGAAATGTGCCTTTGCAAAGGAAGGCTGGAGGAAGCTGCAGTGGTTTCTGTTGAGATTCATCCCAAGTAGCTCTGTGATGCACGACCTTGTGCTCCATGGTCTGTTCCCTGGGATGCACATTGAGCCAAATATCAACTGCACCTGATGGACTATCAACACAGTGAAACATGTTCTTTGGTCTGCCTGAAACTTGTTGGTCTTCCAGAACAAGGAGCTGACCCTGACTGAGTGTTGCAGACTGGCACATTCTGAGGTCCAGGACTATATGCGAAGGGACACGCTAAAGCTTGGGGCAGCTGCTGCCAAGGCACAGTGGGGAAAGACCATTGTCTGAAATTTCCCTGCTGAAGTTAAATGGGGTCCATTCAGTTATCAGATCCTCCTAGTGCTTCAAATGCATGTAAATATAGTCTTGTATGTGTAAGAGAGGTGTTTGGTTTGTTTGAATAAAGTCAAAGTCCAATGTTTGTTTGTTTCCCTGATGTGCTGCTGTACAGAACAGAACTGTGTTTGTGACTACGTATAAAGATTTTTTTATGAATAAAGTATATTTTTCAAATTAAAAAAATAAAAAACGAATGCTGGTTTTAATGGGGTACTGTAGTCCTTCATTCCTTGGCTAACGTTTTAGGGGTGGGACAAGCCCAGCTGCCTTCCTGACTGAAGCCTGTCAGCAGCTTTACGCTGAGATCAGTGTTAGGTGCTTTAAGGCAGACCATTTGCTCCTACCTTGCAAAGAAGCTGAGACACGAACTCGAATCATGGGCCTCAGCACTGGTCCAGTGATTCAGCTCTAATGCTGGGTCGGATCATAGGAGGAAATCCTGGCTTGGAATTCTGTCATCCAATTAACTGATTAACAGCTCTGTCATCTCAGCTGTGCCAGCTGGGAGTGATGGCCACTGTTGGAACTTCAGGCAATCCCATCACGCTGAGGAGTCGAGTTAAACTGGGGGTTAAAGGTTTTAGTGAGATGGCTATGTTCAAGAGCTTGAGATTGGGGGAGAGAGGTTGAAGAAAGGGAAGACCTTGAGAAAGAAGGTGACTCCAATGGGCTCAGGTGACCAACCAAGTTAGAGCTGCCTGCATGGCTGGATGCCATTGGCCTCCCCCTTTGGCCACAGGTGGAAGAAGGATGAGACCCTTAATCATTGGCAATTTCAGGTTCTCAGTGGGTTCAAAATTAGTGGGCTGTCTGAATCCTTCCTTGCCCACTCTGGTTATCATTTGGTGAGGGTTAGTTAGTTGCTGGGAAGGATCTTTGCTGGAATTTGTGTGTCTCCTGACTTGCACACTGTGGAAGGGGAGTCATTAAACCCAGCTTAAAATCTTCTTTTTAAGTTTTAATTTGCAACTCACCATCTGACTGTACTGAAGTTACCAGGATATGATTGTTGTGGAACCCACAAACCTCATTTACTAATTGCAACCATTCATTGTGACTGACCTTTGTCATCGACTGTAATGTCCTCTTAGCCTTCCACCTGTGCCTTGAGTAAAGCAAGATGCTGCTTGGAAATTCCTCCAGGGCAGATGCAATTGGAGCTGTATGTCCAAATGCCCCTGCCCTCAGATGTTGGGTAATGGGTGAAGGCTGGTGCAAGTTGGCAGTTGTAACATCCACCATGCAACATCCAGAGGAGGAGCTGGCACTGGTGATTTACAGTCTCTACGTTTTCTGCTGTTAATGCTTTGGTTGTAAAATTTTAAAATCTTACAGCTAAACATCTACTGCAGCTCAGTCTCAAACCCCAACATCTCTGAGAGGCAATAATGTTGTTGTTTTTCATTTGAGGTGAAAATGAGCATGTTCATCATCTGAGATGTTTGGTAGGCCTCCAGTGACTACATTGGTGACTGCTAAGGAAGATCTGTGCCCATGCAAAAATATCAGATGATAGCTCAGGGGGCAAAGCTTTCCATCGGCAAATATTTCAATATCCTGGGAATGTCCCTTAGTCTTGTACATGCTCAAGTCTCATCCACTTCTTACAAAAGCACCAACAGTAAAATGCAACAGAACTCCACACAGCTTCATGACAAGAATCTGAACCCTTTATTTTGGGATATGGATTTCTCAAAGGAATTTGTGTATTGAAATTTGATCTCCTAATTCTGAAACCTCAAGTCATTTTTGAATAATTTCTTATCCATTTTCGAATGCACTATTCCGTTGTCAAGCATACAGTAGATGACCTGCTTTTAGGTTTCTGCAAAGTTGTTCTTGAGTCAAATGCTGGAATCGATTAACTGTTTATGCGCAATGGCAAAAGTGAGGACTGCAGATGCTGGAAACCAGAGTTTAGATCAGAGTGGTGCTGGAAAAGCACAGCAGGTCAGGCAGCATCCGAGGAGCAGGAAAATCGACGTTTTGGGTAAAAGCCCTTCATCAGGAATAGAGGCAGGAGGCCTCCAGAATGGAGAGGTAATTGGGCAATGGCTCCATATCCCAAAATAAAGGGTTCAGATTCTTGTCATGAAGCTGTGTGGAGTTCTGTTGCATTTTACTGTTGGTACTTTGAGGAAAGTGGCTCATCTCAATTTGTCATGTAGGTGGGGCAGTACAGTTGGCTTCTGTGATTACTTGTTTTTCAAGGGAGGAAAATTTGATCAGGCTTTTTGGATATTTTGTTCAGTTACTCTAAGCTGCTTTTTAAGAAAAAGAATCCCCTGTACTTCCTCTTCAAAGTCAATAGCCTACAATTTGTTTCCAACTGTCTTACATCTAAAGAAAGAAAGGTGGTAAGGACAAGCCGAGGAACTATAGACCGGTGAACCTGACGTAGGTGGTGGGCAGGTTACTGGAGGGAATTCTGAGGGACAGGATGTACACGTATTTGGAAAGGCAAGGGCAGATTAGGGATAGTCAACATAGCTTAGTGCATGGGAAATCATGTCTCATGGTCTTGATTGAGTTTTTTCAAGAAGTAACAAAGAAGATTGATGAGGGCAGAGTGGTGGACGTGATCTATATGGAGTTCAGTAATATGTTTGAAAAAGTTCCCCATGGGATACTGGTTAGCAAGGTTAGATCTCATGGAATACAGGGAGAACTAGTCATTTGGATACAGAACTGGCTCAAAGGTAGAAGACAGAGGGTGGTGGTGGAGGTTGTCTTTTAGAATGGAGGCCTGTGACCAGTGGAGTGTCACAAGGATTGGTGCTGTGTCCACTACTTTTTGTCATTTATATAAATGATACGGATATGAGCATAACAGGTACAGTTAGTAAGTTTGCGGGTGACACCAGTATTGGAGGTGTAGTGGACAGCGAAGAAGGTTACCTCAGATTACAACAGGATCTTGATCAGATGGGCCAATGGGCGAAGGAGTGACAGATGGAGTTTAATTCAGATAAATGCGAGGTACTGCATTTTTGGAAAGCAAATCTTATACACTTAATGGTAAGGCCCTAGGGAGTGTTGCCGAACAAGAAGACCTTGGACTATGTACTCATAATTCCTTGAAAGTAGGGTCACAGGTAGATGGGATAGTCAAGAAGGCGTTTGGTATGCTTTCCTTTATTGGTTAGAGTATTGAGTACAGGAGTTGGGAGGTCATATTGCGGTAGTACAGGACATTTGTTCAGTACAGGAAAAGTCTGGAATATCATGTGCAATTCTGGTCTCCTTCCTATTGGAAGGATGTTGTGAAACTTGAAAGGGTTCAGAAAGGATTTACAAGGATGCTGCCAGGGTTGGAGGATTTGAGCTATAGATAGAGGTTGAATAGGTTAGGGCTGTTGTCCCTGTAGCATCGGAGGCTGAGGTGTGACCTTATAGGGGTTTATAAAATTATGAGGGGCATGGATAGGATAAATAGACAAAGTCCTTTCCCTGGGGTGGGGGTGTCCAGAACTAGAGGACATAGGTTTAGGGTGAGAGGGGAAAGATATGAAAGGGACCTAATGGGCAACTTTTTCACGCAGAGGGTGGTACGTGAATGGAATGAGCTACCAGAGAAAGTGGTGGAGGCCGGTACACTTGTAACATTTAAAAGGCATCTGGATGGCCTTTTATATGAATAGGCATATGAATCAGAAAGATTTGGAGGGCTATGGGCTAAGTGCTGGCAAATGGAACTAGATTAGTATGGGATAGCTGGTTGGCATGGATGAGTTTGACTAAATGGTCTATTTACGTGCTGTACATCTCTATGAATCTACATGACCAACATAATAATGCCTTGGAACTGTGCCCTGAATGTTTCATGTATGGACTCTTGGTGACTGCAGCACAAAGAATGTTAATAGAAAGAAAGATTCATCAGACTATGTATGGTCAAAAGTGCTCAAACTTTCAAATTGGACCCTGTGGTTTTCAGGGTAAGTGATCCTCCCATGTATAAATGTTTGATCAGATGCAACAGTAGACTACAGTATTGTTCAAACCAGTTAATAGTCTCCTGATAATGAGCCTTAAGTTTATAATTTTTGTTGTTCTTACTGAGGCTTACTTTAATCACTGGGTCCTGACACATGGCTCTCAGATGTCCAGTGGTGACTCTAAGGTGGCTGGATAAGTTCAGGCTATTTTTAAAAGTTTATTTTAGCATTACCACTGGATGCAATAGCTTGGGAGCTGGTTGTGTGCACACCAATGTAAAAGCAGATTAAAACATCTATTGAAATTAAAAAAGAAACCATTGCTTTAATTACTGAGATCAAACCCAAACCATAATCATAGCATGTTCTCCTTTGCTCCTGGATTGATGGTGGTTAGTAAGTCTGATTTAATTGAAGGTGTCCCCCTGCTTCTCATAAAAGACCAGGGAGAGCCATGCTCTAAAAATAGATTTGCTGTGGTTTGAGATAGTTAGTGAGCTCAGCTTGCTGCGTAGGGTGCTGTAGATAAAGCCGAGGAAGATTCATGGAGGCATCAGCATTTTCACTCAGGCAATCCACTGATGGAGCAATGGAATAATTATCCCAAGATTGATTGCTGTTATTTAAATTTTAAAAAAAAATCTCCATCTAAAGCAACACTATGAAATAATTATACAGTTTCCAGGCCGTCTACTCCATATTTTAAAATAAAGCCCTTTAACTTTGGTGGTTTAGTGTACAATTTCCATGTGATTTATGTTTTGATGACACTAATGTTTGAGCTTGTTTCCAAAAATTAATACTGATTTGTTGGAGAAGACAGAGTATCCAGAAAAATTCCTTTCAGGATTATTATGCCGAGCTTTCCATATGTAGTTTCTCCTATGATTCAAAATGTTTTTGAAATAAAAACCTCTTAACTCTATGGTCCAGGTATTGGTGGTAGACTTGCTCCAGACCTGAACTGTGCCCTCAGAGATGATCCTGGGGAAAGGCTGAGTATTCTGTAGCAAGTGACTCACATCAAGCCTCATTTCATCATTTATTAGAAGTGTGATTGAATAAACTTCACTTGCCTTGGCGAGTATCACTACAATAGCATTCAACAAACTTGAAGAATGCTGAAAAAACAGCTTGTTTGTTTGGCAACACATCTATCAACTTAAACATTCACTTCCTCCATCACCAGTTGCAGTGTGTACTGACCACAAGATGCATTGCAGTCACTTGTTATGGCATTTTCATTTATGACTTCTAAGCTCTTGATCTCTACCAGCAATAAGGTTGAATCTTAACTGCCCTCTGGGTGAAGGAGAACAAATGCTAACATAAACCGTTTAGCCCACACTCCATGAATGAATGAAATGAACTACAGCACTGACCACATTACCACATTTCAAAGGTATTTGATTGGCTGTAAAGCAATTGAAAAATTTAATGGTTATAAAAGGCCGTTTACCAATGCATGTCATGGAATCACAGAATTGGTTTCAGCACACAAGGAGGCATGAGGTCCAACTTCCCTTTTCCTTTTTAAACAACTTCTGTGAATCAACAATGCCATTCTTTCTCAATTAACAGTGGACAAAATACACAGCTGTTAAGTGACTTGAGGGGCATTGATAGGATAAATAGACAAGGTCTTTCCCCTGGGGTGGGTGAGTCCAGAACTAGAGGGCATAGGTTTAGGGTGAGAGGGGAAAGATATAAAAGAGACCTTAGGGGAAACTTTTTCATGCAGAGGGTGGTACGTGCATGGAATGAGCTGCCAGAGGAAGTGGTGGAGGCTGGTACAATTACAACATTTAAAATGCATCTGGATGGGTATATGAATAGGAAGGGTTTGGAGGGATATGGGTCAGGTGCTGGCAGGTGGGACTAGGTTGGGTTGAGATTTCTGGTCAGCATGGACAAGTTGGAGCGAAGGGTCTGTTTCTGTGCTGAACATCTCTATGACTCTATGACTTGCCCATTATAACTTCGTATCAAGGGGAACAATGCCTTTGACAGTTCTATGAGTGTGTCTTTATACATTGGATCACTACTTTGTGCTGATGCTTTTGCCAAGTATGCTCCATTAGAGCAGTTAACACATTTTAAGTGCGGACAAGATTGCACACTGGACTTTCCTTGACCTCAGAACCAATTGAACCAGAGCAGAAGCAATTCACTGTTGATCTTAATGGACTGTCTAAGAAGAAGGTAGGCTTCATTGACATTCTCATGCTTAGAATAATGTGAGCCAAACATTATTCCTTAAAAACCCCTGCTTCTGTTTCCTACTGTGGCTTTTCTCAAACCCGACAAGAAGGTACATCATTGTAAGAAGGTGCACTTCATATGTTACCCATTGAAAGGGCCACTTTGTTTACCAAAATGTATTTGTTCTTTAAAACACAACATCTCACTAAAATGCTGCTGTGGTTATGTGTATAAAACTAAAGTACAAATGCACATCAGCATCTGGAAGAGAAAAGATAGATTTATATTCAATCTCTTGGCTCTTTACTTTTGAAGATTAACCGACAGAATATTTCCAGCATTTTCTATAATTAGAGTCATAGAGTCATAGAGATGTACAGCATGGAAACAGACCCTTCGGTCCAACCCGTCCATGCCGACCAGATATCCCAACACAATCTAGTCCCACCTGCCAACACCCGGCCCATATCCCTCCGAACCCTTCCTATTCATATACCCATCCAAATGCCTCTTAAATGTTGCAATTGTACCAGCCTCCACCACATCCTCTGGCAGCTCATTCCATACAC
>NC_057735.1:14593543-14614002 GCF_004010195.1 Chiloscyllium plagiosum
CTCCAGTCTGAAAAACGACCCTCCACCACCATCCTCTGTCTTCTACCTTTGAGCCAGTTCTGTATCCAAATGGCTAGTTCTCCCTGTATTTGCTCCTACCTTGCGAAGAAGCTGAGATCTAACCTTGCTAATCAGTCTCCCATGGGGAACCTTGTCGAACGCCTTACTGAAGTCCATATAGATCACATCTATGCTCTGCCCTCATCAATCTTCTTTGTTACTCCATCAAAAAACTCAAACAAGTTTGTACTGTTGATTAAGAACGTGCAGAATACTCAGGTAGAACCTTTATTTTCTGGTCTCAATATTAGGACTTAATGCTCTTATCTTTGGCTTAGCAAAGTGGAAAAAGTACTGTGAAAGTGCTATCAGCAGATATTCCTGTGATATAACCTGTAACCACATCTTCAAAATTAATACATAAGGTAAACAGCAAAATTCAAACGCTGAGCTGAGGAATGTTATATAAATACATTTATTTTCTTTCAGTATCAGCTTCAGTAAAGAAATGACTTGCATTGTTGTATCAACTTTCAACTCATCGGGTTGTACCTAGTATTTCACAATTAATGATTTTGAAATACAGCATCATTTCATATAGCACGCCCAACAGTCAATTTAAGTACAACAAAGCCCCACAAAGATCTACTGTCATAACTGCTAGTTAACTTGTTATGATGGGAGAGGACAGTTGGAAAATGTTGGGCAGAGCAATGGGAATCCCTTTGCTGACCTTCAAATATCATCATCTAACAAGAGTAACAACTTGCATTTTTATAGTGTCAATGTAATAAAACATTCTATACTGCTGCACAGAAGTGTTTGTGAGCACTGAGTCACAGATTGGTTCTTGGTTAAAAGGGAAGGTGATCAAAAGCTTGGTCAAAGGTATGTTTTAAGAAACAACTTAAAACAAGGGGAGACATTTTTGGAGGGACACCTAGAGCCTAGGCTGACTGAATATGGAATGGTTAAATTTGGTGATGCACTAAAGGTCAGTTTTTTTTATTCATTCATGGGATGAGGACATCTACGGCCAGTCTAGTATTTATTGCCCATCCCAAAGATCAGTTTAGAATCAACCATATTGCTGTGGGTCTGGAGTCACCTGCAGGCCAGACAAGATAAGAACAGTAGTTTCCTTCCCAAAAGGTGAACCAAATGGGTTTTTTCCAACAATCATGATCATTATTAGACCCTCAATTCCAGATTTTTATTGCATTTATCCAGCTGCTGTGGTGGTATTCAAATCCAGGTCACTAGATCATGACCCAGGGCTCTGGAGTAACAGTCCAGCTATAATACAGAGGAACCTCGATTACCCAAAGAATACGGGTATTTTGTTCTGTTAATCGAATTCTGGATATTCGAATGCTGGATAACATAGTTTGGTCAAGCATTGGGACCTTGTGATCTTGCTGGATAAGCCAATATTCGGATAATCGAGGTTCCTCTGTACCACTAGGCCATTGTCACAACATATAGAGATATGAAGGGACAAGACCGTGGAGAAGTTTGTAAAAAAGACTGTTACTTTAAAATTGAAGTATTGATCAAACAGGACCCCAACATAGGTCAATGGGCAGAACGGTGTTGGGTGAATGGGACTTGATATGAGATAGCATCAGATCCTTTAGAGACAACTGAACATATATATGGGACTTTGGCTCAGTGGCATATGTGAAGAGCAATAATAGGGCATTTCCTCAACCCTATATGAAGTGACTCCATATGTATTTGAATGCTGAATTAGGGCTTGGACCCATTGTTTTCTGACTCAGGTGTGTCACAGTTAATTTGACATCTTAAGAGAAGAATAGGACTTTGTCACTTTTGTGATATAAGCAAAGTTAACAAGTAATTTAGTCATAACGAGAAATGACAAGAGATTCATGTCCAGAGTATCTATTTCAGTGGTACTGGTGGAAGAATAAATGCCAGCAAGATCATCGCCCTTGGTCTTTTTAAAATTTTACTATGGGACCTTCAATATCCCCTCAACAGGAAAGATAGGATTTCAGTCTAACCTCTTAGCTGAATCGTATCCATCAGTGCGGCAATCTCCCAGAGATGCATTAAAATGTCTAAATTACTTGGCAAGTTCAATTTTTATGGGGAGTGGGATGGGGAGCTAAAACTCATTATTTGTGTCTCAGAAGTGATTATGCAATTGTTATGACATCTACTTTTAAATTTAGCAGATGCCATGTGCAATATATTATGAATTTTCAGTCAACGCTTTTAAAAAAACTGTATCAAACAAGCTATTGAAATAGCTGCCAAAATTGTGTGACCATTAACATTATGCTCGAGACACTACTAAGTCTCAAGTGAACAGCTAATCAAATACAGACATTTATAGCTATCTGAGGAATTCACACATCTTTTTGTGTAAGGATGAGTCAATATAAAAGAACAATGGAATCTCAAAAATAAAATGAAAAACTCCCGATGCCTAAAATCTTAAACAAAAACAGAAATTATTGGAGAAACTCAGCAGGTCTGGCAGCATCTGTGGAGAGAAAACAGAGTTAACATTTTTAAACCAGTGACAAATCTTCAGAACTCTTCTTCTGAATGTTAATTTCAGAACGTTAACTCTGCTTTCTCTCTACAAATCTGCCAGACCTGCTGAGTTTCTCCAGCAATTTCTGTTATTGTTATGGAAGTCTGCCTGTCTCCAGTATTGATTGAAAATTAGATCAAATTCCTGGGCAGATGGGAATGCTTGGGCATTAATAACCTTTCAATGTAGCATGACTTTTCCCATCTTAAAGACATTAAACCACAACACAGGATGCTGGAATCAACATGGAACACAACACTTTATTTAGAAAGGGCTTTGGAAATGTGAAAAGTTACATGGTGAGGTAACAATGTATAATATCAGTTTTTCAAAAAATAACAAAAAGATATTTGCAGACTATTCTAACAGAAAACTGTCGAATTGAAAGTTCATTGGTCAGAAAGTTAACTCATCAACTACCTGCAAGTCCTCAAATAATGAAGATAATTAACATCAATATTTTAATGGGAGATTTGAGATCATAACCCAGAGACTGAGAGTTGCCTGTATCTATTCTATCTGTGTCTGAGTATGTGAGAAATATTGTGCTCAATTTGGGTTAACTGCATGAGATTAAATAATCTTTCTTATTTTGAAACTCTCAAAAACATTTGGTTGAAGTTATTTATTTGAGAATAACACTCAGAGTGCAAGAAAAGAGCATGTCTTTCATTTAAAAATTGCAGTGATTATGGGAAGTAAGAGAATGATAAATTTTGCCGAGGAAAAATTAAATACAGTTTTAAAATTTATTTAAATATGTCAATAAATACAACTATTCAGTTAAAATTCACACAACACCAGGTTATAGTCTAACAGGTTTATTTGGATGCACTAGCTTTCAGAGTGCTGCTCCTTCACCAGCTGGACAACCATCTGATGAAGGAGCGGCGCTCCAAAAGCTAGTGCTTCCAAATCAACTTGTTGGACGAGAACCTGGTGGTGTGTGATTTTTAATTTTGTACACCCCAGTTCAATACCAGCATCTCCAAATCAAAATTACAACTCTTCAGTGAGTTTTACTCATAACTATACATTTCTGAATTAATATCCAATGCACATTGCCATTTTATGAATGCACAGATGCTTTGGCCAACATCATAAAGGCAATGAATTCTTGCAACGTAAGAAATTATGCATCTTTTACTGCTGAGCTGAACTTCTTTGGCTGAATTCTTTGTTTTCCTCTGTGGGAAAATAGGTCAGAGCCCTAAATCCAACAGCAGGGGTTTGGGGAACATTCACTGCCCTTGGAGTTTCACTGTCTTTCACCCTTCTAATTTGTACGGCGATAGACTCCATGTCTCGTTAAAGGTAGCAAGAAGGGTGTCAAACTTGGAGGTCCAATCAGAAGCCTTTCAGCTTTTAGAGGCTGCAGCAGTATTGGCTTAATACCTAAGGCCCTGCTTCAACAGGGAGGCATCCTCTCACCAGCTTTGTCCCTGATTAAACAAAACGTAGAAAGCTCACTTATGTTGAGTGAGGTTGGGTTGGTAGAAATATAGGGTGATTCCATCAAAACAGTGGCTTTTACTTCATTGCTACTCAGCCCAGGGAAGGTGGATCCGATGGCCTATGCTGGTTGTTCACTTTTAGGTCTCATTTTGGGTGACCTTAAGGGTATGTTGAGCTCTTATTTAGCTTAGTCTCCACATTGTGATGCGAGTAGACCAGCCAGTACCCAAACTTGCCCTTTCCCAAATGGGCAACTGGCAGCAGTAATTTTGAGCTCCATTTGTCAATCTGCTTCCAAGACGCCAAAATTCCAACCGTTGTTTCTGCCTCCTAAAATTCATACATGGAGAAAAAAAACATTTGAGTGAAAGCAAAGCAAAATACTGCAGATGCTGAAAATCTGAAATAAAATCAAAACAATGGATAAACTCAGTATTTGTGGAAAGTGAAACAGAGTTCATGCTTTGACTCTAGTGTGACTTCTCTCAAGTTTTTCCAATACATTATGTCTTTAAAGCATTTCTGTGACCCGATTAACAAAGAGAATGAGTAACCACACCAGTTGAAGATGTTCCAAATATTCAAGCAATCAAGCATTGTCAGTTCAGTTCAGGCATTAAAGACATGAGGATCAATACTCAAAGTTGAAGATAACAGAGGAAGTTGGGAATTGAATCTTCTTTGAATTGCTAGGAGCCAGCTACCACAGAAACAATCGGTCAAAGGGCCTCTTGCAGTGATGTCATTTTAAGTCATTTTAAAGTCATGGGAAGGGGACCGTGGTTGAGTGCACTGTGCTAGATCCAGTTGTGGTACTGATGTATTGCAATGTCTTGTAAAAGGAAATCTTATGTACTACAGGATCTCCCTGTTTACAGAGGATAACAATGAGAAAGATGCTCAGCTTGATCAAGTGAATGAGCAGTGGTCAATCTCCTTTCTCAACAAGCTGAACAGAAATGCTTTTACACCTACTGGACCCAGAGTGTTTGTGATGCTCTGTCATTATCTTGATATTTGAAGTGCATTTGGGTCTTTCATCATTGGCACAATTTTATATAAATATATGTGCTCGAATCATTTCATTGTTCAGTTGTTAGATGCCGAAACATTGCTTCACTGGTGTTTTCCAGTGTTATGTCAATACAAATGAAAAATGCTGGCCCTTGCTGCATGCAGCAACTAGGCACAGAAAAGCACTGCAAGATTCGAAAGGTTAATGAGGAATTGATCTTGAATCTCCCAGTGGCGCATACAACAGTATAAATCATGCCATGAATTGTTGTGGATATGAAAAATATGGAATGAATAGCTGCTGTACTCATGAAGATAGAAAGTGTTGCTTCTGAGTCACTATATCAGCTTGTTTTTTGCTCAAGATGTTTAGCAAATTTGTGGTTAAAATTTGCATAAACCTCAATTAGAATATCTTTAACTTAAGGTAAAAACAATGATAGCAGATGCTGGAAACCAGATTCTGGATTAGTGGTGCTGGAAGAGCACAGCAGTTCAGGCAGCATCCGAGGAGCAGTATCTTTAACTTAAACTGTGTTGATAGGAATGAAAGCCAAGATTGAATGGGTGAAGAGTTTATGATTAGCGTAGCATAAATCAGAAGGGGTGGCACGGTGGCTCAGTGGTTAGCACTGCTGTCTCACAGCACCAGGGACCCAGCTTCGATTCCAGCATACTGTAGGGAATCTAATCTAAAAAAAAATTCCACTATCAATACAATTTGGGCAGTGATCATGAAGTTTGGATGATAACATATTGATTTATTTCTACATTGACTCTGATTTCTTCCTTGTTGAGATGTTTTATCCATGAGCGATTTCACAGCTCCACTTGAAAACCTTTAATAGGAAAATGGAAAGGATCAGATCTTTTCTGGAATAGCGGTGATGTATTCATGAGGAATGTCGTTATCAAGATAGAAATTTGCCAGCAGGTTTCAGGTGTTTAGAAGATGTGATGTGAGTGGTGAGTTTTCATGAGTTGCTTGTCCATTTGGATCATTCCACCTTTTGCTTTGCAGCTTCAGTCTTC
The DNA here is from genome assembly GCF_004010195.1 of Chiloscyllium plagiosum. Classification (NCBI taxonomy): domain Eukaryota; kingdom Metazoa; phylum Chordata; class Chondrichthyes; order Orectolobiformes; family Hemiscylliidae; genus Chiloscyllium; species Chiloscyllium plagiosum. The sequence goes on from NC_057735.1 coordinate 14,599,611, forward strand.
TCCATTATTTTGAATAAATCTCTGGTTCACTGTAGGTTAGCTGCTTACTAAGCACACAGCAGTAGGTTCGGATTAGAATTTAACAGTTTAAGTATCTTTTTAATAGAATTGATCATTGTTATGGCCAGAGTTTTCTAATGAGTGCCAATCATTGCACCTTTTTTTAATGTAAAGTAAAAGGTCCGCACTTCTGAAAGGAGATTGTGATCATGGCTCACCAACTGTAGAACCAATCTGATAGGTCCCTGTGGCACAGAACAGTCAGGGAAAGCTAAATCATAGTCCTTTCTCAAAATATTGAGCTGCCTTAATCTAGAATTTAAATGTCCAGCATCACAGACAGTCACAGTGATAGCTGCTGTTAAAGTATAAATCCCCGTGAGGTAAGTGTGAGGCTAGGGTGTTGGGAGCACAGATTCCCAAATGATTGTGTGTCTGCCAGTGTGTTGTGTGCCAAGTGGGTAGGGGTAGGATGTCAGGGGATGGGTCCCAAGTTATTAGGGTATCAGGGTGCAAGAGAGTGAAGTGGGCTCCTGAGGCAGACAGGACTGTCAGGTGTGGAGCAGGGAGTGGGATCGGACCTATTCATTAGATGCTTGGTAAGATATGGTTTAGAAAGCTCATCAGGTCTCATTGTGAGAAGCCCTCCAAGGAACTCCGTGCAGCTTGGAGTTAGCCAAAGAATCAGAAAAACCAACATTCCTGATGAAGGGCTTATGCTCGAAACATCGACTCTCCTGCTTCTCGGATATTGCCTGACCTGCTGTCCTTTTCAGGCACTGCGGTTTTTGACTCTGACTCTCCAGCATCTGCAGCCATCACTTTCTCCTTAGGTTTTTTAACAGCCTAACTTTTACGCAGTAACTATTTCTTTAACTTCAGTATTTTCCTCTGAATTCTTTGATTCAAGTAGACATCTTGGGAGGATTCCAATGGAGAGGATTTGTCCAGCAGAGTCTTCAATTTCCCACATAATTTTGTCAGAGTCTGTTGTAATGGAGATTCTGCAGGATGTCACCTACACTTCAGAAATGATAACTGGGCCAAAAGTTGTGTCAATCAACCTCACAGGTGCAGTAAGGGAACAATTTAAGCATTTCAAACATATTCTGGTGTACAGTAAATAGCACTTAGACATTTAAAAAATTATATTGATTTTTATTCTTCTCAAACCAATCATTCACTCATTCATTTAACTTCTTTCAGTATCTGATTTAATTCCATTTTACCCTCTTTCTTGCTGATCCTCTGTTTTTCTCTCTCTCAATAAATATCATCTTCAATTCTCCTGGCAATTGACCTCTGTGTGTGCCACAAAACTATTCATAGTAGTGTAACATATCTGGTCTGACTGTGTCTACCTTCACCAACCATGTTCCAGATCCCTAAGGGAGTGCTTTCTCTACTTTTTTTCTGTTGTGACGGCCAGATTGAGGCTTGAAAATTATTGCATTCCATCACTGAGAACTGCAAGAGCAGAGGAGGTGCTGTGTGGGTAGGAATCTGTTAGAGTGGGATCATAGCTGTTATAACTTGGGCAGAACTCTATGGTGGCCATCTCTGCCTCAGATTACTAGGGCCCCATAATTTCCACTCGTGACCCCATTTGGGATCCCAAACTCCACTTTGGGAAGTCCCATGTGAAGGCCTCAGATGGTGGGAAATTCTGGAGTACTGAATTCCTGTCAGGGCTCTGCCCTCAACATTAAGTGAATGGGTTTAAAAATTATTATTTGGATTAGTGGTGCTGGAAGAGCACAGTGAAGGGCTTTTGCCCCGAAATGTCGATTTTGCTGTTCCTCGGATGCTGCCTGAACTGCTGTGCTCTTCCAGCACCACTAATCCAAAATCTGGTTTCCAGCATCTGCAGCCATTGTTTTTACTGGGTTTAAAAATTACGCATGTGTCAAGTCTCACTGGCGCTGTGCACTGGAAATCAAGCCCTGCTATTCCGAGATTTGATACAAAAGTTAAATATTTGATCAAAGTGTAAAAGTGTACAAAATTCCCCAATCTACCAGTCAGTCTTGACAAAGATTGACAAAACACACAAGCGGTATTTCAGTGCTATTTATCACAAATAAATAAATTCTAGCTACAGGTTTGCAACTATGGACTGTTGATATTTCACGCTGTTATTTGGGTTTCACAATTTACAAATGCTCATAATTATGAATGCAATCCCATACTGGGGTTTAATTTTAAAAGTCCAATATATAAACATTTCCTGTACTTATGAACTGCTACTTTACATTGCCCTACATTGTGTTCTGACTTTCGTGCAAATTGACTTGCAAACAGACTTCAAAACAGAACCCATTCACAACCTAGGGAGTGCTTGTAGTTAAAACTTAAATACCCCTACACAGAAACAGAACCAGACAAATAAAAATAAATGGTTTTGCAGATGAAGTGGTACAATGGCCTCTACACAGGGTTCACTGAGATGATCCTTTTGCTTGCCAGGACTTGCTGTATTTCAATCTCTCTTCCCCAGATACTTGTTACTTCCTTGCATCAGAGACAGAGTGACAGGTTCATAAATTATAAAGTGTCAGACTTACTGGTCAAAAACAACAGCTCACAGTAACTGATGATGGAAAACAGACTGTCTTTATTCAGGCTTAAGGCATTTTATACTGTAGAGTGCCACACCAATTCCCCTTCCAGAGGTGCAAAGGCTTCTGGCCATATTATTCTCTCTCACAAGCTTTTCTGCTACCTAGAAGCCAATTACTTAATTTTTGGAAGGGAGGTGACTTTTGTCATGCACACCTGGTCACAGCATCACAAACCAACTTATTGCCAGCCAATTCTCAATTTGTACACAGCCCCTGGTGCCAGTCCATTTGCACCCAACCTTCCCACTGTTTGTAAAATGCAGCAATGTAAACACCATTTTTGACGAGTTTTGGTATCTTATTTATACAAAAATCCTTTCCACAATTATTGGTTTTTAATACAATTTTTTCCATTTTTAGTCCACAAACATAATACAGAAAAATACAAAGATAGTCTTTACAAAGGGACTTCTGATATCTCAGAAAGACCACCAGAATGACCTCAGGTTTCTAAGATTGATTTACTATAATATGAAAAATCCTTTGCATAATACTACTGATCGATTAGAGAAAATCTGTAATTTTCCCACAGATATCCCTTTTCTTTCTAATTAATTGTGGTTTGCTGGTAGTTATGGTACTGGATTAGCAACACTGAGGTTAAATCGCATCATGAATTAAAATCAAATTAATTAAAATCTAAAGATTTGTAGACTAGCACCAGAAAATTACTGATGAGAGTTTTAATATTTAACTGATGTCCTTTTGGAAAGGCAGCTGATATCTATTAGTCTAAACCATCACTTATTAATTGGCTCTTAATGTTTCTCTGGTAATCTCATAAGAAAGCAAACTAATTGCTAAAGTTCAGTAAAAAAGAAATCAGCAACAACTCAGGTATTCTGTCATTATAGGTTTTAGGAAATTATAAATCAATGATCAGTGTTTTGGGGCCTGGTGCCTCAGTAGTAAAGTTACCCCATAGACTGGTTGGGCAACTACTTGCCATTGTCATACTCACAGAATTAGATCAGTCAACACTCCAGATTTTTCATCAGCATCCTAAAATATGGTTTGTTCTAACCTTGGGATGACTCATAGTTTCACACCTTCAGATGGGAGTCATCACTTCAGACTTATGGCTTCAAGTCAAAGAAGTCTACCTTCCTTCACTAATGAACATGCAAACTAGTTGTCTTTGTTGAGCATCTCTTGCCCTATGCAGTTAAAAAATCATGCCATTTTCCTGTCCTATAGAGAATAAAGACCAAGGATTTGCCTTTGGGTAGAGAACTGAAGAGAAATTGTATTAGTGACATTTATGAAGAAGTCTGCACCTTCAATTATCCCATCCTCCTGAGAGGAGACTGTAAAGTGACAAACAGCTCACAAGACAACCTAAAGGGGAAACAAGCATAAACGTCTTTTTACAACTCCACTATAACAGAGACTTTAAGAGAATCTAATGTGACATCATTATCTTCTCTATGTCCTTCATTCCTTTCAAAGATTAAGGACTTAATTTTGTTGAGCAGATTGGCAACAGAATGGACAGAAAACATTTTGAACTGTTTTGAAGCCTAGTCATGAAGATAATTTGAAAATTATACTGATTGTAGTAACAAATTCTAGACACTAAACCCAGTCTGTTAATAATGGAAGGATTCAACGTTACTGCGCTAGGGGCTGCTTTGCTTCTCTGTGCACAGGATATAGTCTTGAGACTAAGGAGAATGGGATATTATTATATTAATGTTCTATTGCAAACTAAATGAATGAGGAATGGGGGTTCAAGGAGCAGTTTAATCTAATGGGTATGGATTCTGCTTTTATCTCAATGCATGCCAAGATGGATTTTAGGAAATTGCAGATGTTGTATTCATGATTTCATGCTTGTTTAGTTGAATAGATGTACCTGTGAATGACTCTGATGTGATGTTGAAAGAACTTAGAAAACTCCTTATCATCTTCTCATTGGTCATCTGTGCTGGAGAGGTAATACGAACATTGGTCCTTTGTATTCACCATATCTGCTGCTCATTTTGTAGTTCTCTTTCCTTTGCTAGCAAAGAAAACCAATAGAAACCTTGAGGATTTATTTATTTCAGCTTTAAATCAACTAGTTGTTAATTACAGTTCAGTTAGACATGGAAAAATATATTGTGTTATTCCTGGCATGATTTCTTCAAATCTTCTAGTGGTCTTTGGAACTAACAAAATCAACTTCTTGACCTTCTTCCCTTATTACAAACTGTTTCTGTTGGTATCCTATTGGAATGTGATATCGCTCATGGAAGAAATGTTCATTAAATCATTGGGCTAATCAGCTGAAATATTGGCCCTGATATCCTGATGACCTGATCATTATTGGGGCAGACAGGAGTTGTGTCAGGATCTGATTGAATTCCAGATGCAGCATACTGCTTGGGATTACTTGGGAATTTGATTATTCCAATGAGCAGTTCCCCTGAAGTTCCATACCCCACCAGTCCCAATCACTCCTCCTCCCTTTGACCCCCCAACCCTGACATGTCTCCATCCCCTCCCTGGTATTACCACATGCCAGTGGCTCTGGCATCTCTAGCTGCCCCCTAACCCTACCATAAGATCTCCATCACTTACCTGACACACTACCAACCATGTATCCAATTACCTGGTACCCTACCCACCATATACCTCACTTAGCTGGCACCCTGTTCACATGGAACTGTACACACCTTAACGACTTAATCACTGCAATGTTAACCCCATACTTATCCAATATTTTGCCATTCACAGTAACTGTCAAAGTTACTAGCTGTGCAGTTCGACATTTACATCTCAGAACATAGCACACTGCTGCAAACAGGAATGTGTTTCCCTCCCCTGACACTCCTGCACTGTGAGAAACTGTGTTCGTCTCAGCTACCCCTCTCCATTTCTGGAGGAGTTGGTTCAGAATTCCTGGCTTGAAATGTGGATCTCAGAAAAAATGTGAATAGAGTGGTGATCTGACTCTGATTGCTTTTCCTGGGCCATTATTTATGTTCATGCCCTTGGGGGAATTTTAGCCCTATTCAAAAACTCTTGGTTTTCAGAAGGAGCCGATGTATGTTGATTTTTCTATATTGCAGATCTGTGACAGCAAGATGCCAACAACAGAATTGTTCTGAGTATCATTATTACACAAACACCATAAAAGTCGTTGTGTCTGGGTTTTTAACCAGACAGCATTTGACATGTTCAATTAAGCATTGCTGAATAACACATTTCGCTAACTGGAGTTTGCGCGTTGCCTAATAAAGTGCAACATTTTTACTCCATGTCATTCACTGTTTTCTTTGTACTTTTAGTCTTCTGCAATTCGTTGCTGTCCTCTTCAATAACCTCCCCTTAGCATTGGTTAACTAACTGTCTTGGGAATATGCATGCTTCATTCTATTCTCGCCCAAAGCCAACTTTTTACAGCTTGCCTCAGGCACAGTGAATAGACGCACACATTCTGTAGATGGATAGCAAAGGATCAGTTATAATTCCCTAAAGCAAACAATCTTATGTTTTAGACTCAGTAAAATTGCTTATAATGTGAATTCCTAGTAGAGTTCACAAGAAAAGAGCTGGGAATTTTGCAGTTCCTCAGCATATTTCTATATTTGTGTAATGAGCAGTTATTCTGTGTGCTGTCTGCTGTTTGTCCCCTCTAGTCACATTTTGACAGTTATTCCCATATTGCTCGCATTGTAATTGTGGTATTACTTCTTATACTGTTTTATTTTCATGATGCATTTTATGCCTCTTACCATATTTGCAGATATCTGATTGCTGCAGTGTTTCTCTCCTGGATTCCAAATAAGTGTTATTGTGGAACATGAGCTCAATGCAGAAAATGCTCCACAACTCCTTAATCTCCATCAAATGCCTTGAGGATGGCTGGTGGATGAAATGTGAATTTTGCAGTAAGCAGATGCCTTTGTCTGGTTTGGGAATGCAATGGAGGAAGAAATGCTTTGGAAAAAGGGAGTTAAAGATGGTGGAGATAAAGAATAGGTGGGAGATCTCCAAAAGAGTTTGGACTATATGCTGATGAATCATAGCACTTCAAAACAGGAATATTGATAGATATGATTGCAGAGATAGGGAGAATCAAAGCAACAGACAGACTTGAAGAGATGAACAAGGATTTTAAACTACTAGAGTTGGGGAGCGAAAGGTGATCAGAGAAAACAGATGTGAAAAGTGTATGGGGCTAATCAGTGGTGAGTGACTGAGTTAAAATTGCAGTTTATATAGAAACAGCGACTGTTATTGGTGGTGCTGAAATGGTTAAGTCTTTAAGATTAAAGAATTGGCCACTTTCAGGATAATGTGTCGACATTGGTGGATAAAGCAACAGAGTTTTAAGTAATAGTCCAAAAGGTTTATTTGGAAACACTATCTTTTGGAGAGCCCCTCCTTCATCAGGTGATTGTGGAGAATAAGATCATGATGACAGAATTTATAGCCAATGGAGTCAAGTGTTATGGAGATATGTACGTGTGCAGCACACACTTATGTGCATACTCACTTTGCTCCTACACGTGCACATATATAAGTTTATGGGGTGAATTTGTTTTTGCAGAATTACATTTTAGTTTGCTCAAAAACTGCATGAATTCATGTAAAACCCTGTATGCAGAGGGCTTGTTGTTTAACAAGCTGAGCTATCTTGAGAATGTAATTTAAATGAAGTTCTGGGATTTACGCATTGAAGAACAGAAACTAGCATATCCCACTCTAAACGATGAAGATTTGATCTAAAATTGCTTAATGTATCACATCTCCAGGACACTGGACTCCTTTGGCTATAAATCCTGTGATTACGATATTATTCTCCCCAACCACCTGATGAAGGACCGGTGCTCTGAAAGCTAATGTTCCAAATAAACCTGTTGAACTATAACCTGGTGTTGTGTGATTTTTAACTTTACCCACGCCAGTCCAACACCGGCACCTCCAAGTCATGAGTTTTAAGTATACAGTGTTGCTAATAGACTTGATAAAATTTGAAGCTCAGTCTAGGGTTGAACCTGTCATTGATATTGTATGCCATCAGCTCACATGAAGAACTTGGGATGGGGATGTAATCAAAATCTGAAGTAAAAGTTTCAGTGGAAGCTAAACTGTTGCTGATAACTGTGACAAACTTCCTGGTTTTGTGTCTATGCTAAACAACAGCATTGATATGAGTCTGTTATCTCCATCTGAGGGGCAAAGTGCAAAAAGGCAAGTTAAGGGGGATCAATGCATGGGTGACCTGAGTATCCTGGTAGGTTCAGAACAAGTGAGTGCCTTGAGAGCAAGCGAAGAGTCTGGAGATCCAGCCTTCTCCAGTCCCTTAGCTGGGTATATGACCCTGAGCAAATAGTGTCCTTGCTGCAGCATTACAAGGGTAATTGCTCATTCATCTCGTGATACAGCATTGAGAAGCAGCAGCGACCTGTAAGCGAATTGGAGATGGGCCATGAAGGTATTGAGAGATTGGCACATCAGATGTCACTGACTGAGAAGGGCTTATGCCCGAAACATTGATTCTCTTTCTCCTTTGATGCTGCCTGACCTGCTGCGCTTTTCCAGCAACACATTTTTAAGCTCTGATCCCCAGCATCTGCAGTCCTCACTTTTTCCTGAGTGTGGATGGTGCCCAAGGAATGTGCTCTGAGATGTTGGTTACTGGCCTCGAAGATGGAGGTCCTTCAGAGCAAGCTGCAAGCTGAACCTGCAGGTTCTTCTTCTGGGTTCCTTGTTGAGTTTCCCCAATATCCAGCCTGTTTGGTGTATTTGATGAGATGGGAGTTTAGAATAAAAAAAATGGAATTGTAGTATTACTGACATGTTTACTGGCAAGCAATTGCGAGCCCTCTGATGCCAAGTGAGAATCTTGCAATGTTATTTGCAAAAAGCATAAAACATACTGTGAGATCATATTGATGCGTATCCACACACATCACCTGATTTTGCTACGTATCTCACCATGGCCCAAGTTGCTTAGTCCCTTATAAAATTCCTCCCTATATTTCCTAGGCTTCTGTTTCCTCCATGGATGCACTAAAAAGGTACCTACATTCAGTCACTGCCGTTCACAGATATCTGGTAAATTTGTTTGCAATTCTCAGTCTTTGCAGACAGATTTCAGTCCCACAAGAAATAGATAGGTCATGAGCACTGCATGAGTAGTTGTCACTATGTGGTCCTGCTTTAAATCAGCTTTGATTTTGATACCTGACTTCCATTCTCCTGAGGTTATCAGGTGCTGTATTTAAAGTTAATCCATGAAACGAAATCATTTTTATTGTTATTAGAAACTTAGGAACCTATTTCTAGTTTTGATGACCATATTAATTCGGTGATAAGGAACTCTTAATGTATGGTATTAGTAATCGAGGAGGCCGAGTTGACAGGCGATTGACTTTTCATTCAAATCCCTGCTTCAGAACAGCCAGCCATCCGTACTACCCACAATATCACTCACATCATGCATAACATTACACAGGGAAAGTTATAGCCCAGGCCTGAATATGCAACTATCCTCTGCTTTCTGTACATGCTCAGGAGATGAGATGGTTACACACAGAATATATTCCGTTAATGCATACATACACATGTTATGAATACATACACAGAATAGAATAACACCGGATAACAGTGGTTAAATATTCTATCCAATTTAAACCTATATTAAGTGTTTATTTTCTTTCTAGGTTTCTCAGAACCCTTTTTCCTGTCACTTTCATCTAGTCACTTCCCAGTCACATATCTCTCATGCATTGACCTTTCATAATCATCATCCAATCCATTAGTGCTCTGAGGGCCTATTACCCCAGGCTTCATTCCCACGCCCACTCTCCCCCCACCACCCCCAACCCCCTTGATTAAACCTCCACATGTCCCCGTGTCTCTCTTGGCACTCCTTGGAGTTTACAAAGACTCACATAACTACCTCCTGCTGAAAAGCAGAGTCAAACGTGCCCTGCCCTCATTCACCCACCTTTACCCTTCCTTCAGCATGCGTTCTGAGGATAAATATTGCTAACTTCCTTTCTGTCCATTCATTGTCACTGCTCCTTTGGATTCTGGCAGCTGATCTTTGTCTATCTTGACATTTCCTCCTCACTGTGTCAATTTACTTGAGCAAGACTTAACACTATGAACTCATTGTGGACACTGGAGTTGGCTTATCAATGCAGCAGTTTGCATTTACTGAAGCTTCCACACATTAGCTATGTTTTCTATCATCTACTGCACACAAGCCACTAATACCTTCTTCTCTGATTGCCTTAGATGTTCCACTGCCTCGTATTTCCTTTAAAACTCATCATCCACTCACCGTAACAAATACAGCTGAATCCTTCTTTCTGTCAGCATTGCAAATGTAGTGGTCAGGCTTTGCAGAGCTGGGTAGATCCACTAACACCCATGTTTCTTATTGGTATTTGTTCATGTTATTGATACCAGGTGGGGACGGATGTCCACATCAAATCTTTGACAGAAGACAGACCCTGGCTTGGTAAATAGTGTAAGTTTATTACACCGTATTTAATAACTTGTTACATTACATCTGATATACACCATAGTCTCTTGTGAGACCTCAAGCTTAATTCAAGAGTAAGTACACATTACTGTTGGTTGCATGGCCTTAGCACTAGAACAACCAATTACTGAAGTTGCAAAACACTGGTTAGCTCCTCATAGGAGCTTTAAATCCTTTAAATCATTATGGATGAAGCTTATCTCGGGATGTTAGTTTTCACTTTCAGCGACTGATTGATTGATTGTCTTATACAACAAACCACTCCCACACTCTACATTCATTGTCTTTCCTCCCAGTGATATCTTCCTACTGTTGCTCCTTTGAGGTAATGCTAAAAAAGGACCACTACAACACATGAGTATACCTTCTGGCTACCAAACAAATCTTTTCTCTATCATCAATTCATCCGGACTCTCCCTGGAATTTTCTTCTCAGTCCTTGTAAAGTGGCTCAGTTTCTCCAAAGAAACTTCTTCAAAGCCAGCAGCTTACACAAGTCTAATACTGAGGCCCAGCCAGTAAGATTGTGTTGACCCCTTGCTGGTGGCATTGGCAGATGGTTTGGCTGTTCCATCCTTTGTGGATTTAAACTGAAAACCATCTCCTGTCTCCATCTTTCATTCGCTCTTTCTTATTCACTTATGAGACATAGATATCACTGGCTGGCAGTGTTTGCCCATTCCTAGTTACCCTTGAGAATGTGATGGCTTTCAGTCATTGCCCTCTTACTGTTCTGCTGCAAGACTGGGTTGGTTGTCAATACTGTTCCACCTGTTCCAATGTAGGAGTTCCACTTCTTTGTTTATTGGATATAATTTTACATTTATAAGATCTGAAGCATCCAGAGGGAGATACCTTCATTCATATTGCACCAATGAATCTTGAGTTACAAATTAAGTAATTTCACAAGTGGATTACGTCAGCACTAGATCTAAAGTACTTAAGTGAATGCAATATGTAACTTAATTAAGTGTGCTTGGGCAAGAAAGGTGGGAAATACTTTGCTTTGTTTGTGTTATCATATGATGTAAAACCACAATTGCTTACTCTCCAGAAAGATCCATTCAGACCACTGTGCTGCACATTGTTTGGTAGAGTCATCTAGAACCAGACTTGCATTCACTTTGTAAGTATAGGAGAGTTATATTCTGTTCAACAAATACAAATGCAAAATGGACTATCCATTGAAATGACTTGCAATATTCCACTTTCAAGTATCATTTCTAAAAACTGATCAATGGATAGTCCATTTTGCACTTGCATTTGTTGAACAGAATGTAATTCTCCTATACTTACAAAGTGTCAAAGTCAACTGTTAGCCTCCTAATTGTTGAGTCTACAGAGTGCATGCTCCCCAATAATGTGCACCATTGTCCGTCCCTCCACAGCAGCTTACAGGCTTTACACTGAGGCCCTGCTGGTGGAGGTTGGCTGTTTGATGGCTTCTGAGATGGTTGATAAGTCTATTGGATAATATGTAGACTCTCCACATGCAGAGCATGTTATACTGTAGTACTGAGGGTGGGTTGTTCAAATGGTTGTGTGCTCCCTCCAATGCCTTCACCTGGCTTCTGCACATGCCTGACAACATCACTCACTCTGTTCAGTGCCTTCCTGAATGAAACTCTTTCACTTAGGTCATTCAAAAGGCAGGTTTTTGTTTGTGTTGGTGAGGATCTCTTCAGGAATGTTGCCTCTGCAGTCTTCCTGGGAGTCTCCTGGTATGACCAAGTTCCAGGCCTGACATATTCGAATGAAGTTCTATTTCAAATATTTTCATTACATTTTCAAGATATATTTGAGAGCTGGAACATATCTCTCTCTCTCTCTCTCTCTCACTCACTTTCATCTGGAACATACCATCACTTGATTTGCTGACTAGCTGGAATGAACAATATTGAGAATTCTCTTTAGTCTTTTTCCTTCAGAAAACAAGATTAAATTTCATTCCTTTCAATTTTGTACATTACTTTCATTCCCCTAATGCTCTGCATTCTAATGGTACAAATATTCCTTCTAAAATGATTAGCAGAAAATGTGTTCAGTACTTAAGGAGCATATTTACTCCTTTAAAAATATGCTTCAGCGATCGCTATGAAAGAAATTAAACTTTTATAGGGTGACGTAATTGCTATTCTAATGAAATATTCAGAACTGTACTGCAAGGTTTGTGTCACAAGAAAATTCTCTCCCTCTGAGGGAAAGAGGTAATATCAATCTTCACTGGAAGGGAATATTCATCAAATTAATATGGCAATTTCTCACTCTCCCCATCATTAACCACTGCAAGTTGCAAATCAGTATTTTTGGAATTTATAATGGAAAATGTAAAAAGATTGATGGCCTGAGGTATTCAGAACTCATCTATACAGAGTTGGTCAAGCCAGAGCTGATGTAGGTACACTTTTATATCCATCTGTCTTCGAGAGAATAGTTCAATGACCAAAGACAATAATGATCAAAGTCCTTTCTCTCCCTGACAACTACACGTGCAGACTTGTACAAGAATCCTAGCAATTATTTATGTGCATATCAAAATTTTAAACACAAACAGATATAGTTAGGCCGCATTTCATTTGAATGCTGAAACATTCCTTTTGTGAATAATCATACATACACAGAATGTGTTTTGACATTTTAGCCTCTGTTCATTTTATTCTAGATTCCGAAACAAAAACCGGTATCTAAATGAAAAAGATAAATGCTGAAATGTTGAAGGTGAAAAAATGCATTGTAAACAGGAAAGTGAAGTACCAGCAAATTTTAAAATATTAAAGAATACATTCACTTCCTGTTGCAAACCCATTCAACTGCTATCAAATATGACAGTTGTATCAGCTACAAACCAAGCTAAGGTGGGAAAAAACTGACACATTGTGATGAATTAGCACATTGGAAACATGACTTGCCCTCTACTTCTATTGAAAGAATCTGCTTTTGATTTCTTTGGAAAAACTGATGAAGTAAATATTATAATATTGTTAGTACACAGAGATCAGAGCAAATCTTTCCCAATCTTTTTCCCTCTTTTACTGTAGTGATTCCCATTCCAAATCTTTGATCAAGGTGTGCCATTGGTATATTTCCCAAAACAAAAATCATTGTAGGATTGTGCAGCACACCTTTGGATTCCTTCAGATTTCTTTTTAATATACCTTGCTGTATAAGGAACCGACACACAATAGCACTAGATGAACAAATGTTTGGTAAGCTATCTGATATTTTCATTGTAATACTTGAGATTGTTCCTTAGGAATCTGAGAACCATTTTTGCTTCGTTTGACTGGAGAGTGGGTTTTTGTTAATGGCTGGACCTCATTGTGAAAGAGAAACTGCAGCATTGGCGGAAAGGTGAATTTGTAACAATACCAAAGCATTGGAATTTTTATTCTGCAGAGTAGCAGAGTATTCTCAGGTAGTGTAGGCCATTGTATGATCACTGGTATTGCCATTGTAATAACATATAACTCTTACACCTTTTGTTAACAAGGAATTTTTCTTTAGTATTAGGAGGGAGGAAGAGAAAGTGAAGGTGCAATTGAGGAACAGAAAATAGACTGTCAGTTTTCTAACATATGGTCACCTTTTATGGTGTTCAATTATTCAGTGTTTGATTATGTGAGTCTGTTTATTTTTGATGTTCACTGTGCTAGAATAATTATGTCTGGATGTGGACTGAGAGGAAAGAAAACAAATGAAAAGAAAGACTTTTACAAATACATTAAGGACAAAAGGGTAACTAGGGAGAGAATAGGGCCCCTCAAAGATCAGCAAGGCGGCCTTTGTGTGGAGCCACAGAAAATGGGGGAGATACTAAATGAGTATTTTGCATCAGTATTTACTGTGGAAAAGGACGTAGAGATATAGAATGTAGGGAAATAGAGGGTGACACCTTGAAAAATGTCCATATTATAGAGGAGGAAGTGTTGGATGTCTTGAAATGCATAAGAGTGCATAAATCCCCAGGGGATTGCTGGGCCTCTTGCTGAGATATTTGCATCATCGATAGTCACAGGTGAGGTGCCGGAAGACTGGAGGTTTGCAAACGTGGTACCACTGTTTAAGAAGTGCGGTAAAGACAAGCTAGGGAACTATAGACCGGTGAGCCTGACCTCGGTGGTGGGCAAGTTGTTGGGGGGAATCCTGAAAGACAGGATGTGTATGTATTTGGAAAGGCAAGGACTGATTCGGGATAGTCAACATGGCTTTGTGCTTGGGAAATCATGTATCACAAACTTGATTGAGTTTTTTGAAGAAGTAACAAAGAGGATTGATGAGGGTAGAGC
>NC_057735.1:14616447-14624439 GCF_004010195.1 Chiloscyllium plagiosum
CTGGTCTCCTTCCTATCGGAAAGATGTTGTGAAACTTGAAAGGGTTCAGAAAAAATTTACAAGGATGTTGCCAGGGTTGGAGGATTTGAGCTATAGGGAGAGAGGTTGAATAGGCTGGGGCTGTTTTCCCTGGAGCGTCAGAGGCTGAGGGGTGGCCTTATATCGTTTTATAAAATCATGAAGGGCATGGATAGAATAAATAGACAAAGTCTTTTCCCTGGGGTGGAGGTGTCCAGAACTCAAGGGCATAGGTTTAGGGTGAAAGGGGAAAGATATAAGAGACCTAAGGGGCAACATTTTCACGCAGAGTGTGGTACGTGTGTGGAATGACCTGCCAGAGGAAGTGATGGAGGCTCGTACAATTGCAACATTTAAAAGGCATCTGGATTGGCATATGAATAGGAAGGGTTTGTAGGGATATAGGCTGGGTGCTGGCAGGTGGGACTAGATTGGGTTGGGATGGACGAGCTCGATCGAAGGGCCTGTTTCCATGCTGTACATCCCTAAGACTCTATGACCCGTTAAACTGAATTGTAAGCATGAGAATAGCATTTTTATGATTGTAGAATTACTTTCAATAAAGCTTTTACCTCAAATAGAAACAAATAACATTTTTGTGCATTTCAGTTTTGTTAGTGTCCTTGCAACCATGGATACAGAAGTTAGTCCTAAACATTCCCCATATATTTTCCTCAAAAATCAGTGAAGGAACCTTTAAGTGCCATATATTAAAAGCATATTCTAGGTAACAGAGTGATATCTATAACTGTGTTTATACAACAATGCAATACAGGAACAAGGCCTTTGGCCCACCAAGCCTGCACTGATTCATAATTCATTTTTAGACCCGCTACGTATTGGCCATGTGGAGGATCTATCCCTGTTAGTCTCCCATTCATGTGTCTATCAAAGTACGCCTTAAGTGTTGCTCATGTGCCTGCTTCCACCACCTCCACTGGCAGTGTGTTCCAGGCACCCACCACTCTCTGTGTGAAACATTCTCCCCACACCTCTCTCCTAAACATTCCCCCTCTCACCTAGAACATATGCCCTCTTGTCATTGACCTTTCCAACCTGAGAAAAGCCTCTGCCCATCCACCCTATCTATGCCTCTCATAATTTTATAGACCTCTATCAGGTCGCCTCTCAGCCTCCATCTTCCCAGTGAAAATAATCTGAGTTTATCCAACTTCTCCTTATTACTAAAATTCTCCAAACCAGACAACAGCCTGGAAAATCTCCAATCTCTCTCCAAAACATCCACATCCTTCTGGTAGTGTAACGATCAGAACTGCACACAATATTTCAAGGTGGCCTAACTAAAGTTTTGTACAGTACTAACATAACTTGCCAACTTTTGTTTTCGATGCCCTAGCCTGTATGCCTTCTTGGCCACCTTATTCTCCTGTGTTGTCACTTTCAAGGATCTGTGGTCCTGTACGCACAGATCTCTCTGTATGTTCCTGAGAGTTCTGTCATCTATTGTATGATTCACACTTGAATTTGACCTTCCAATTTGCATCACATTGCATTTTTCTGAGTTAAACTGTATCTCACATTTCTCTGCCCATATCGGCAATCTATCTATATCCTGTTGTATCCTTTGACAATCCTCCTCTCTATCTGTAACTCTGTCATTTTTGGTGTCATCTGCAAAATTACTTATATCACTCATATTTTCCTCCAGATCGTTGATGTATTTTAGAAACAACAAAGGTCCCAGCACTGATCCCTGTGGAACATCACGAGTTACTGATCTCCCTTCCATCTCTACTCTCTATGACCAAGCCAGTTTTGTATCCATCTAGACAGCTCACTCTGGATCTCATGAGACTTTACCTTCTGCACATGCCTGTCATGAGGTACTGTGAAATGCCTTACTAAAGTCCATGCAGACAATGTCCACTGCTCTTCCCTCATCAATCATTCTCGTCGCCTCCTCAAAAAACTCACTCAAGTTGGTGAGACATGATCTTCCTTGCACACACCCATGCTCCCTATCACTAACAAGTCCATTCGCTTCCAAATGTGTTTAAATCCTGACTCTCAGTATCTCCTCTAACAGCTTCCCCATCACTGACGTCAGTTTCACCAGCCTTTAATTACTTGGATTATTTCTGTTTCCCTTCTTAACTAAATGAACAACATTAACTATTCTCCAGTCCTCTGAAACCTTGCCTGAGGCCAAAAAGGATGCAAAGATATCTTTTAAGCCCTCAGCTATTTCCTCCTTTGCCTCCCAGTATCATGGGGTAGATCCCATCAGGCCCTGGGAACTTGTCTACCTTAATGTACTTTAAGATACCCAACACTTCCACCTTCACTATGTTAACCTGCCTGAGAGTATTCACATACCTTTCCCTAACTTTAGCATCCGTCATGTTTTTCTCTTTGCTCTTTACTGATGTAAAGCACTCAAAAAAGATCTCACCCGTTTCTCCTGGCTCCCTCCTTTATCCTTGAGCGGGCCTACTCTTTCCCTAGCCACCCTCTTTTTTCTGGCATATGTATGAAATGTCTTGAATTCTCTTTAAACCTGCTCGCCAAGGACATTTTGTAGCGTATTTTAGCCATCCTAACTCCTTGTTCATGTAGACTTGGAATATGCAAAGCCAAGTGCCTGCATGGTCCAAATTATAACATTTTTTTATTCGAGGGCATTCTAACACCTTATGAAAACATTGCACACTTTGTCCAGTTGATTCGTCCTTCAAAGTAGAAAGTGATGAAGTTAAGAATAGACCAGTTGTGGGTGTACCACCATGCACCCATCAGATATGGATATATCAGAAATTGTTACACCAAACCTTGATATGACAACATGAAAATGCTAGCCATGGGTATGCCAAATATGGACACACCAGGATGGGCATGCCATACATGAATATACCAAACATAGATTCATTAATATGCTGTGCCATCTTATTATCTACCAGCAAAATCATTTTGAACTTGATCTCAATCCTACCCTAGTTTCAGATTTTTTTCAAAGTATGATGTTAAATTTCAGAATTTCAAATTAGTCCAATATTATTTAATTCAGTGGTGATATTCCCAGAACACCAGCTAAATAATTCTTTCTTTTCTTACTGCATCAAAAGAAGTAAAGGGAAGTAAAAACAAATCCTTTTCACCCCTATTGGTAATGCTGCAGGCAATGTTGTATTGCACAGTGACCCCAACAATATGCATTGTATATGTAATATTCATGATATGCAGAATTTTCTTTACAGTTTTTAAATATTAAATGACCTGCCAGTGTTATGAACCCTGCAATATAGTTTGCTTTCACACATTTAAAATAGGTTGCTATTCCATGAACAAAATCGATATTAGTAGAGATCAAGTATTTCACAAAACATGCACCTTTTGAATAGATAATGCATCTTTTTTGCTGAAGGGAAAATACCTAGGGTTGGCATGGTGGCTCAGTGGTTAGCACTGCTGCTTCACAGCACTAGGGACCCAGGTTCGATTCCTGCCTCGGGTGACTGTCTGTGTGAAGTTTGCACATTCCCCCTGTGTCTGTGTGGGTCCGCTCTAGTTTCCTCCCACAATCCAAAGATGTGTGGGTCAGGTGAATTGGCCATGCTAAATTGCCCATAGTGTTAGGTGAATTAGTCAGAGGTAAATATAGGATAGGGGAATGGGTCTGGGTGGGCTCCTCCCTGGAGGGTCAGTGTGAACTTGTTGGGCCGAAGGGAATCTACCTGGGCTATACAATTATCCAACAACATTGCCACTGTGTTTTTCTTCAAAAAAATTGATCTGGTCGGTAGTTATCTTTGGTTTAACATTGATTTGGAGATGGCATTCCAGTGACACTGGGCATTATAACACCAAAAGACCATAAGATATAGAGTCATAGAGTCACAGAAATGTACAGCACGGAAACAGACCCTTCAGTCCAACTCGTCCATGCCGACCAGATATCCCAACCCAATCTAGTCCCACATGCCAGCACCTGGCCCATATCCGTATAAACCCTTCCTACTCATATACCCATCCAGATGCCTTTTAAATGTTGCAATTGTACCAGCCTCCACCACTTCCTCTGGCAGCTCATTCCATACATGCACCACTCTCTGCGTGAAAACGTTGTCCCTTTAGGTCTCTTTTATATCTTTCCCCTATCACCCTAAACCTATGCCCTTGAGTTCTGGACTCCCTCAACCCAGAGAAAAGACTTTGTCTATTTATCCTATCACTGCCCCTCATGATTTTGTAAACCTCTATTCGGTCACCCCTTAGCATCTGATGCTCCAGAGAAAACAGCTCCAGCCTATTCAACCTCTCCCTGTAGCTCAATCCTCCAACCCTGGCAACATCCTTGTAAATCTTTTCTGAACCTTTTCAAGTTTCACAACATCTTTCTGATAGGAAGGAGACCAGGATTGCATGCAACATTCCAACACTGGCCTAATCAATGCCCTGTACAGCAGCAACATGACCTCCCAACTCCTGTATTCAATAAAGGAAAGCATACCCAAATGCCTTCATCACTATCCTATCTACCTGCGACTCCATTTTCAAGGAACTATGAACCTGCACTCCAAGGTCTCTTGGTTCAGCAACACTCTCAAGGACCTTACCATTAAGTGTATAAGTCCTGACCAATAAAGGAAAGCATCCCAAATGCCGCCTTCACTATCTTATCTACCTGTGACTCCACATTCAGGGAGCTGTGAATCTGCACTCCAAGGTCTCTTTCTTCAGCAACACTCTCGAAGACCTCACCATTAAGTGTATAAGTTCTGCTAAGATTTGTTTTCCCAAAATGCAGCATCTTAATTGTACTAGCCTCCACCACTCCCTCTGGCAGCTCATTCCATACACAGACCACCCTCTGTGTGAAAAAATTGCCCCTTTGGTCTCTTTTATATCTTTCTCCTTTCACCCTAAACCTATGCCCTCTAGTTCTGGACTTACTCTCACAGGTATAGTAAGTAAGTTTGCAGATGACATCAAAATTGGAGGTGTAGTGGACAGCGACAAAGGTTACCTCAGATTACAATGGGATCTTGATCAGATGGGCAAATGGCATGAGAAGTGGCAGATGGTGTTTAATTTAGATAAATGCGAGGTGCCGCACTTTGGGAAAGCCAAACTTAGCAGGACTTATATACTTAATGGTAAGGTCCTAGGGAGTGTTGTTGACCAAAGAGACTTTGGAGTCCAGGTGCATAGCTCCTTGAAAGTGGAGTTGCAGGTAGATAGGATAGTGAAGAAGGCGTTTGGTATGCATTCCTTTATTGGTCAGAGTATTGAGTACAAGAGTTGGGAGGTCGGTTGTGGCTCTACAGAATATTGGTCAGGCCACTTTTGGAAAATTGCATGAAATTCTTGTCTCCTTCCTATCAGAAGGATGTTGTGAAACTTGAAAGGGTTCAGAAAAGATTTACAAGGATGTTGCCAGGGTTGGAGAATTTGAGCTACAGGGAGAGAGGTTGAATAGGCTGGGGCTGTTTTCCCTGGAGCGTCAGAGGCTGAGGGGTGGCCTTATATCGTTTTATAAAATCATGAGGGGCATGGATAGAATAAATAGACAAAGTCTTTTCCCTGGGGTGGAGGAGTCCAGAATTTAAAAGTCATCTGGATGGCTAAATGAATAGGAAGGGTTTGGAGGGATATGGGCCTGATGCTGGCAAGTGGGACTAGATTGGGTTGGGACGATAGTGAGAAGGTTAGTGAGAAGTGACTGAAAATGGATTTGCACACATTGATATTATATCCAGCTTTTTACATTTGATGTACAGTTTAGACTGGACATTATTGACCAACTTTGTAAATGTCTGGATCGTGCATGAATCTATCTGGAAGACTCAGATTGAATTGAACTGTTGGCATTTTATTCTATCTTATTGGAAAGAATCTCGCAGCATCACCTCACATTTGGTAACAGGATGAATTGACATTCTGTTAGACCTAAGCACAGGCTTTAAACTGACGCAATAGTTTTATATAAAATATTAAAAGATTAAACAGGTAAATGAACAATTGTCAAAGTAATGCAATATATTTGCGGATTGTACAACCTTGACTATTCTTCTGAAAAAAAAACATGTTAATGTTTGTCCTGCAGCAACTTTCATGAGACACTCACTCACTTTTTTATATAGAGAACCATTGCCATAAAATGAAAGCTAGCTTGGTCTCTTTTTGACATTAGATTGACTGACTTGTCAGTGGAAACCATGTGCAGATATGTTCAGTCACAGAAGAGTTTTGAATAAACAACGGTGAATAATCAATATGTTTTCCCTTTTTACAGATCCAACTCACAAATGTGCCCAAGCACTGCTGTTAATTAAATCTACTGCCCAAGAATGCCATTCAGTAAGGACTTTTGAAATCAAGTGGGATAGTTTAATTTTCTTGAAAATGTTTTGAATTGTTGTCTGAACAAACTGGTAGGAAAAAATAAATCCTTTGTATCTGCAAAATCACAAATTCGCCAATCCTTGCCAAAAAATAAGTAATAACAAGAATTAACATCTGTGGTCAAAAATCACGCGTCTGCAATATTTTTAACCATTTTAGCCTCTTTATAACTGGGTCCACACTCATAAGCTTCATAATTTGCGGGAGTTTTCAGGAAAGGAACTCTTGCGGCTATGTTGGAATGACTGTACAGGTAATGTGGACATTGTGTACATCATCATAAGTCTACACATACATGCATATATAGCTATACCTTGAGGCCTAATCGTAATGAAAGTTATATCCAGTTTTAAAATTTACCCACTCCTTAACTTTAATATAGATTGGTGTCCAACAATAAAAATTTTCAATAAATAATCAAAGACAAGATGCTTAATTGTTATCAAATTGGGAAAGATGACCAAAATCTGGTTAACTAGGATTTAAAAAGTTTGGAGAGGGGTATCAAGGTAAGAAGTTTGGAGGAGTGCCTATTATGTAGGACAAGGTGGGTGAAGTTCTGAATCAATTGTAGGACAGAGGATCAAAAGCTTATGATAAGGTTAGATTTAGGGTTAGGGTTAGGGTTAGGGTTAGGTTTAGGGTTAGGGTTAGAATTAGGATTATGTCAGATGTGCTCTTGAAAGTTCAAGACCAAACTAGTTGTACTGCTGTGGATACCCAACCTATTAGAGATAATAATCCAGATAATTGTTTACCAATTATTTACACCTATTGTTTATTGTTTTTGTAATTAAAACAATGTTAATTCTCTTACCAGTCTCATCAGACTTGCATTTTGACTAAATGAGATGAACTTCTCGTGTGAGGAATCCAAAAATCGATTATAACATATTTGAAACTTGACCTCAGTGATCGATCTGTCACTACAAGGAATGATTCATGGTATACAACCTCTGGCTAAAGTGTCATCTTGGCTCAGTAGCATTGTGGGTTGAGATCCCACTTCAGAAACAGAAGAAGATGAATCTAGCTAGTGAAGTAATGATGGATCGTAGTGTCACGTAAAGACTTTCGGACTCTGGAGAAACCTTGCAAAGATGTCACGGAGCTTCAACTCAATGGCACGGTATGGGCCAAGTTACAGAGAAAGTAAGCCTGATGTCTAGCCATGTGAACATTAGGAACATGTGCAGAGAAGCAAGTGGAGTAGACCTACTAGTATTAAATGATAACCAGGAAGGTTAGAGCCGAGTCAATCTCTGAATATTATGTAGTGTAACATTTCTTCTTGATATGTAATGAACAGTGTTATAAAGAAGCTCAAGCTTTAAGACAGTTCTTGAGCTTGCCAACTCCTTGATTGATCTGTATTAAATCTAAACTCATGGATGTGGGCATAAAGCTACACGACAAATATTGCTGGACTGTTCAAGATGCAACCCCTTAGCCCCATGTAGTGTTACATTTCTTCTTGATGGGTGTGTCAGGATGGGAAGTGAGTCATGGGGTTTGGGTTGTGGTGGTCATGGTGAGGTGGAGGGTGGGTGTGATCAGTAGGAAGGACAGGGGCTTAGCTCTCAGCAGATAGTCCACAGGCCTTCCCTCCAC
>NC_057735.1:14626506-14635487 GCF_004010195.1 Chiloscyllium plagiosum
TGGACTATCTGCTGAGAGCTAAGCCCCTGTCCTTCCTACTGATCACACCCACCCTCCACCTCACCATGACCACCACAACCCAAACCCCATGACTCACTTCCCATCCTGACACACCCATCAAGAAGAAATGTAACACTACATGGGGCTAAGGGGTTGCATCTTGAACAGTCCAGCAATATTTGTCGTGTAGCTTTATGCCCACATCCATGAGTTTAGATTTAATACAGATCAATCAAGGAGTTGGCAAGCTCAAGAACTGTCTTAAAGCTTGAGCTTCTTTATAACACTGTTCATTACATATCAAGAAGAAATGTTACACTACATAATATTCAGAGATTGACTCGGCTCTAACCTTCCTGGTTATCATTTAATACTAGTAGGTCTACTCCACCCGCTTCTCTGCACATATTCCTAATATTCACATGGCTAGACATCAGGCTTACTTTCTCTGTAACTTGGCCCTTACCGTGCCATTGAGTTGAAGTTCTAAGCATCATTGCAAGGTAAGAGGACCTTGCCACCTTCCTGCCTCCACCTGTGGAGGGAAGGCCTATGGACTATCTGCTGAGAGCTAAGCCCCTGTCCTTCCTACTGATCACACCCACCCTCCACTTCACCTCGACTACCACAACCCAAACCCCATGACTCACTTCTCATCCTGACACATCATGCCCGGTTCCCTCCTCAAACTAAGGTCTAGAAGTTGGGTGCATAGTCTTAAAATTAGAGCGAGTCCATCCAGGAGAGATGTCAGGAAGCACTTCCACACACAAATGGTGGTAGATATTTGGAACTCTCTTCCACAAATGGCATTGGATGTTGGTTCAGTTGTTAATTTTAAATCTGGGACAGATAGATTTTTAAATAAAAACTGAAAGAACTGCAGATGCTGGAAATCAGAAACACAAATAGTGGGCGGCACAGTGGGTTTCCTCCCACAGTCCAAAGATGTGCAGGTCAGGTGAATTGGCCTTGCTAAATTACCCGTAGTGTTAGGTAAGGGGTAAATGTAGGGGTATGGGTGGGTTGCGCTTCGGCGGGTCGGTGTGGACTTGTTGGGCCGAAGGGCCTGTTTCCACACTGTAATCTAATCTAAATAGAGATTGCTGGAAAAGCTCAGCAGGTCTGGCAGCATCTGTAGACAGAAATCAGAGTCAATGTTTTGGATCCAGATAGATAGACAGAACAGATAGATTTTTGTTAAGTAATGGGATTAAAGGATATGGACCAAACGTGGAGTTTGACCACAGACCAACCATGATCTCATTGAATGGTGGGACAGGCTTGAGGGGCTGAATGGCCTACTGCTGGCAAATGGGACTGGATTAGGTTAGAATATCTGGTCGGCATGGATGAGTTAGACCGAAAGATCTGTTTCTGTGCTGTACATCGCTATGACTTGATGACTCCTGTTCCTACGTCTCTGAAGGGTGCAGTAACAGTAGCAGCCACTGCTTCCCTGTGGCACAGTTGAGTATAGAAGTGTTGCCAAGCTCTGATTTTTTTGGCAGCTCTCAGTGGTCAGACCTCTGCCTCCAGAGGATCAAGGGCCCCGGGGTATGGCCTGCTGATGGCCTGTTAAGTGTCTGAATGGCACCAAATGCCATTCTAAAAGGAACTTAAGGTTTCCAACCCCTCCACAAGATTCAACCTTTTCCAATTTCCTCAATTCTAATCACACATTACTGTTCTGAAACATTGAATCTATTCCCCTCTGCAGTGGTGACTACTGAATTGAGAAGGAACTTCCTCATCCAGAGGGTTGTAAATCTTTGGAATTTGTTGCCCAGTGAAGTAGTTGATGCTACTTCAGTAAACGTTTTTAAAGCTAAGATCCTTTATTTTTCAAAATAAAAACTAATTAAGGGATACGGTGAGAACGTGGCTAAGTGGAGTTGAGTCCATATTTCATTTTTGTTCTGTTTTAGTTTCATAAACACTGCAGCCACAAGAACAGTTCAGAGGCTGATTTTTACAGGATAAGTGATTGACTTTCTCACACCCCAAAGCGTTTTCACAATCTACAAGGAACAAATTAGGAGTGTGATGGAATACTCTTCATTTGCCAGGATCAGTGCAGATTCAATAACTCTTATGGTAATGCTCAGCACCATGTAGGATGGTGCAGCCTCCTTAATTAGAAATCCCTCCAACACCACAAACATTCACTGCCTTCATTACCAATACACTGTGTTTAATATACAGAAGAGGAACTGTAGCAACTTACCACTGCTCCTTCAATAGCACCTTCCAAACCTGCAACCCACACATTAGAAGGACACGGGTAGTAAATGCATGGGAACATCACTGTCTGCATGTTCCTTTCCATGTCAGATGTCATCCTGATTTGGAAATATACTGTTTTGTCATTTTTGTGTCAAAATCTTCCAGCTCTCTGCTTAACAGCACAGAGGGAGCACGTTCCCTGTACAGATTGGAGCGGTTCAAAAAAGCAGCTCAAAGTAGTTAGGGATGGATAGTAAGTGCTGGGCTTTTGAGCAACACCCACATCCTGCGACTGATTAAAGAAAATGATTTCATTTTCAATTCACCTTGCTGTCTTGTATTTTCTAATTCAGTCTGGCAGCTCCCACACTGATGTGTTAGAAGTGATGTCTTATTTCAGCAATGTGGTGCATGTTTCACATCTCTGGGACAGATGGCACTCCGAGTGAGACAATCATGCAATCACAAGGTAAGGCTGTCTTCACTCATTAATTTAGAAAGAACCAGTGTCCCACCAAATTACTGCAAGGCAATAGGTACAGATGAAAAAGATTGGAAGACACCAAAAGCTCCACATCACATTGCTAGGTATGATTAAACTTGAACTCAGGCCTCCTGTGTCAGAGGTAGGGGCATTGCCACAATACCATTAGAGCTCCCCCCACTTAATAATTTTTAAAACATTATTTTTGTTGCAATTTTAACCCATTTTAAATTAACAGGTTTACAATTCCATGTGATTAGAAGAGACTTCCATGTGATGCATTAACCTGTTTGACAAAACTAAATTAAGCCACTTCATGGTTGATCAATTCCTTCTCATTTATCCAGTCTGCATTGTTATTTTTATGATGAACTTGGAAAGAGAGCATGTCATTGTGAAAGTTAATGAACAATCTTGTAGTTGCTTTCACTGACTGACACAAATTACATGATTCTATCACTAGTTGTAAAGGTCTGAACTGAAGGATCTTTACTTCAGTTCAAAAAATGCTCCCAAGTGCAAGGATATAGTCAAGAAAACTGGCAAGTTGAAATGACAGCTTAAAATGCAATTGCAACTTATAATCGCCTGGGTAGAGAGCGAAATGATCTAACTCTATTGTGTCTTGACACACTATCATCTTTTGCTGTGATGTCTGTAAACACTATTTTCAACATTACTAATGCAGAAAACACAGAGTTGGAGTTGGAACTACCATTTACATATTTAATGACTGTTATCCTTGATCTAAATTGCGTGATTGAAAATAATGATCAGAGTAAGCTCTTTTGGAATTGGAAGGTAATCTAATGAACGAAAGACATTGCATCAGTGATTGATGGATTCTTCTGAGGTGGCGGTGGAAGGTTTATGAATAGCTGTGTGTACGTGGCAGATGGCTGTTTTGAAAGACAAATTTCTCCCAAATTATTTTATCTTTGTAAAACAATACACTGTCACTCAAGGTGGTGACAATGAAAAGCAGCTGGCAAATACTCTCAGTAAAGTGGCAGGATAAGCATCTGTTTTTACTCTTTCTTCAATAAAACTAGGAGGGTAATGATTGTGAGTAGCTTGGATGTTTTGTATTATAATGAGTTAGTCTAATGTTTCAGGTCTGATGAGCTTCCAACATCTTTGGTGTGGAAATTAATTACTGCCACAAACAAATTAAACACTGCAGCCAGTCAGAGAAAAAAAGAGAATTAAGTTGTAACAGTTTGGCATCAGATTGTAACAATTTGGTTCAGTACCACACCCCATACTAGATGTAAAATGTCTGCACCTTTGGTCAAAACCAAAGAAATTCTGCATCATTCTTTTCTAAACATCACAACTGCCAGAACATCATGAATAGCAACCTGTAATGTAGTTTTATATCTCAGCTGAATTTTGTCTGCATTGATACCTTACATACATGAAGAAGAATGCACAATGGACCCAAGGAGAGGGATAAACTAAAGGATTATACAGATGATCCCTTCCTTTACTGATCCAGGTTTCCCTCATCATTGATGATCTTCATTACCTATTGTCTAATTATTGTTGATAGATTGAAATAATTGATATCAACAACGTGTAAAATTATTTTGCCCTGAAATTCTTGATTCAGTGAGAGTGGAAAAAGTTTCCAGTTGATGAGGTGAGGTTTGGGACTGAACATAATGCTAGCATTCTAATATATTAACAATACTTGCTTTAGCTCTCAGTAAAGTTGTGGGACAGTTCATCTTTCTGTATCTGTTATATCAAGGGGCTGTAGCTGTGTGAGAGTTCCCAGGCTACCCCAGCAAATTCCACTCAATCTGTTATTATGATAAGGTTCTCAGGGACGCTCATATCTTAATCACAAACTCTGTGATTCTAGAGACTGTCCTGACAACATTCACATGATTCAATGCAAACATCAGGTCATCATCAATGTCCAACCAATAAATATGTAGATGACCCCATTTTCACAATTGGTAATTGTAAGCCTTTGGGTAAGAGCAAGCAGAACTTATTGTGTTACTATTAGCACAGACATTAGAAGTAAGAACAGAAATAGTCTATTTGGCTTCTCAAGCCTGCTCTGTCATTCAGTAGGATCGTGGCTGATCTGATATTCCTCATGTCTATTTTTATGCCTATTCCCCATATCTCTAGATTCCCCTACTGTTCAAGAATCTATCTATCTCAGCCTTACTATACACAAAGACTCTGCCCTCGCAGCTCTCTGTGACAAGAGTTCCAAAGACACTCAACCATCTGAGAGAAGAAATTCCTCTCATCTCAGTCTTATATTGACATCACTTTATTCTGAGAGTGTGCTTTCTGGTCCAAGACTCTCCCATGAGGGGAAACATCCTGTCAGCATTGGCCCTGTCAAGTGCCTTAAGAATCCCATATATTTCAATGAAATCACCTCTCATTCTTTTAAATTCCATTGAGTAGCATCACAACCTGCTTAGCTTTTGCTCATAAAAAAATCCATATGCACCAGATATTATCCTAGTGAACCTTCTATGAACTGCCTCCAATGTAATGATATCTTTCCCTAAGTAAGGGGACCAAAACTGCTCACAGTACTCCAAATATGGTCTCACCAGCACCTTGTACAGTTTTCGTAAGACTTCCCGACTGTTATACTCCAAATCCTCTTGAAATAAGGGTCAACATTTCATTAGCCATCCTGATTACCTGCTACACCTGTGTGCTAGCTTTCAGTGTTTTGAACACAAGTACTCCCAAGGTGTTGCAGCATTACTCCATATAATTAATAATCTATTCTTTTTTTTCTCCCTTCCAAAATGAACAACTTCACATTTTCCCATATTTCAAAACAGTTACATGGTTAATAGCTAATCCATCTCTCCAGACACTCGTTAGAAGATAATATGGCCTCTCTTCTGCAAGCAACTTTTTTACAATTGAGTACCTTAATGAAATAGATGTTAGTGCTTCAAGTAGTTGTGGTAATCTCCAATTGTCGCACAGATGACGGACATATTGAATTCAATTTTATGGATTATCATGATGAGATTTGACCTTAAATTTAAGGATTGTTGATCGGATACTCTTAAAGGAATTCATTGATCTAGCCTTTACTCTGTGCATTAAAGAATGACCTTTATTGTACTTACCTACAACTGCCTAGAGTCTTTTCAGTACAGATTTCTTCTATTCCACTATGTCGCTCTCTATGTATATCGTCTTTCATCAAAGAAAGAAACAGTGGACGCTCCTCAATCAATCAAATTGAAGAATTCCTAGTCAGTCAGCCTAAATCAAATCTCTAAATTATCACACTTTTTGTCCAGCATCCAATTCTGAGCAGAAATATTTCCCAGTTAAATATTGAGAAGACTGAAGCCATTGTCTCTGAGCTCTATTTCTTCATCACGACTCCATCCCTTTCCTAGCAACTGTCTGAGGGTTTCCCAGTCTGCTGCCATGATCCCAAGATGAGCTTTCAGCTATACACCTGCAGCATTATTAAGGTCTCAATTTCTACCTCTGTTACAATACTCAACATTGTCCATGTTTCAGCTCATCTGTTGCTGAAACTTTAAACTGTGGTGCTTTGTCATCTATAGACTTGACTATGCTAACATAGTTAAAAAGTGTGGCCCTGGAAAAGCACAGCTGGTTGGGTAGCATCCAAGGAGCAGGAGAGTCAATGTTTCAAACATAAGGTCTTCATCAGGAATGTGGGGATGGGCCCAAGAGAAAAATGGGAGGGGGTGGGGCTGGGGGGGGGAAGGTTGTTGGGAATGCAGTAGGTAGATGAAAGTGTGGGATGATGGTATTAGGTCAGAAAGGAAGGTGGAGTGGATAGGTGGGAAGGAAGATGGACGGGTAAGACAGTTCAAGAGGGTGGTGCCAAGTTGGAGGATTGGATCTGGGATAAGGTGGGGGGAGGGGAAATGAGGAATCTGGTGAAATCAACATTAATTCTGTGTGGTTGGAGGGTCCCAAAGCAGAAGATGAGGTGTTCTTTCTCCAGTCGTCAGGTGGCTAGGATTTGGTGGTAGAGGAAGCCCAAGACTTGCATCTCCTTGGCAAAGTGGGAGGGAGAGTTTAAGTATTCGTCCACCAGGTTGTGGGGTAGTTTGGTGATTGTGTATCAGAGATATTCTCTGAAACGTTCACAAGTTGGCATCCTGTAGAGCAGACCACATTGAAAGCAACGGACACAGTAGATGAGGTGTTTGGATGTGCAGGAAAATCTCTGCTGGATGTGGAAGGATCCTTTGGGGCCTTGGATGGAGGTGAGGGGGAAGGTGTGGGTGCAGGTTTTATACCTCTTGCAGTGGCAAGGCAAGGTGCCGGGAGTGGAAGGTGGGTTGATGGGGGGCGTGGACCTAATGAGAGAGTCGTGGAGGGAATGGCCTCTGTGAAATGCTGAAAGGGGTAGGGAGGGAAATATAACTCTGGTGGTGGAATCTGACTGTAGATGGCGGAAATGGTGGAGGTTGGTGGGGTGGAAAATGAGGACTGGGGGTTTATATCCTTGTTGTGGTTGGAGAGGTGTGGTTCAAAGGCGGAGGTGCAGGAAGTGAAGGAGATGCAATGGAGGGCATTGTTGATCATGTAGGAGGGGAAATTGCAGTCCTTGAAGTAGGAGGCCATCTGAGATGTTTTGGAGTGGATTTGGTCCTCCTGGGAGCAGATGCGGCAAGGCAGAGGAATTAGGAATAAGGGATAGTGTTTTAACTGGGGTTGGTAGAAGTAGGGGAGGCGGTGTTGGGAATTGGGCGAGTTGTAGTCCAGGTAGCTGTGGGAATTAGTGGCTTTGAAGTGGATGTCCGTGTTGAGTCGGTTGCTGGAAATTGAAACAGAGAGGTCTAGGAAGGGGAGGGAGATGCTCCAGGTGAACTTGAGGTCAGAATGGAAGGTTTTTGTGAAATTGATGAACTGTTCAACCTCCTTGTGGGAGCACAAGGTGGCACTGATACAGTCATCGATGTAGTGGAGGAAAAGATGGGGAATGGTGCTGGCGTAGCTGCGGAAGATGGACTGTTCCACATATCTGATGAAGAGGCAGGCATGTGTGGGGCCCATGTGCGTGCCCATGGCTACTCTTTTAATCTGAAAGAAGTGGGAGGATTTCAAGGAGAAATTGTTGCGGGTGAGGACCAGTTGTTATGCCATGCTAACACAATCCTGACTAAACTCCCTTCTAGATCCTACCCTCTGTAAACTCAGCTAATCCAAAACTTACTAGTACCAAGTCCAGTTCAGCTATCACCCTTCTGTATGCTGACTTACATTGGCTGCATGATTTTTCAGGATTTTATCCTTATTTTCAAATTCAGCCAAGAACTTGCCTCCTTCCTTTGTCTGTCATCTAATCCTGTCTCACAATCCTCTGAATCTACATTCCTCGAACTCTAGCTTCTTGAGCACCCCCAACTTTAATCACCCTGCCATTGGTGCATGTATTTTCAGCTCCTTGGAAATCCCTCCTTAAACCTTTCCACCTCTCCCTCTTTAAGATGCTCTATAAAACTGTCTGCTTGCATAAGGTGTGGATTATCGACCATAATATTTTCTTATAGGTGCGGATTTCAGATTTTACTTCATCACATTCCTGTGAACTTAGCTGGGGCATTTCTTTACATTAGAAGAGTTACATAAATAAACATCATTATTGGCTGGACAATAAATGCTGGCCCAGCCAGCAATGTCCAAATGCCACAAACGAATTTAGAAACCACATTCATGGTGGCCATAGAGTCATGGAGACATAGAGATGTACAGACCCTTTGGTCCAACTCATCCATGCCGACCAGATATCTTAACCTCATCTAGTCTCATTTGCCAGCACTTGGTCCCGATCCCTCTAAACCCTTCCTATTCATGTACCCATCCAGATGCCTTTTAAATGTTACAATTGTACCAGCCTCCACTTCCTCTGGCAGCTCATTCCATACACGCACCACCCTCTTTGTGAATGTTACCCCTTAGGTCTCTTTTAATTCTAGTTTTGGATTCTCCCACCCTAGGGAAATGACCAGGGAACTATAGACTGGTGAGCCTGACCTCGGTGGTGGGCAAGTTGTTGGAGGGAATCCTGAGGGACAGGATGTACATGTATTTGGAAAGGCAAGGACTGATTCGGGATAGTCAACATGGCTTTGTGCATGGGAAATCATGTCTCACAAACTTGATTGAGTTTTTTGAAGAAGTAACAAAGAGGATTGATGAGGGAAGAGCAGCAGATGTGATCTATATGGACTTCAGTAAGGCGTTCGACAAGGTTCCCCATGGGAGACTGATTAGCCAGGTT
>NC_057735.1:14635603-14648560 GCF_004010195.1 Chiloscyllium plagiosum
ATAGAGGTTTACAAAACTATGAGGGGCATGGATAGGATAAATAGGCAAAGTCTTTTCTCTGGGGTCAGGGAGTCCAGAACTAGAGGGCATAGGTTTAGGGTGAGAGGGGAAAGATATAAAAGAGACCTAAGGAGTAACCTTTTCACACAGAGTGTGGTATGTATATGGAATGAGCTGCCAGAGGAAGTGGTAGAGGCTGGTACAATTGCAACATTTAAGAGGTATTTGGATGGGTATATGAATAAGAAGGCTTTGGAGGTATATGGGCTGGGTGCTGGCAGGTGGGACTAGATTGGGTTGGGATATCTGGTCGGCATGGATGACTTGAACCGAAGGGTCTGTTTCCGTGCTGTACATCTCTATGACTCTATGACCTTGTCTATATTTAGCTAATCCATGCCTCTCATAATTTTATAAACCTCTATAATGTCACCCCTCAGCTTCCAATGCTCTAGTGAAAGCAGCCCCAGTCCATTCAGCCTCTCCACATAGCTCATATCCTCCAACCCAGGCAACATCCTTGTAAATCTTTTCTGAACCCTTTCCAGTTTCACAACATCCTTCCTATAGATTTCATTATTAAGGGTACAACAAAATAGGATGAGTTTTGAATGGTGAGTTTCATATTTGGTGATGAGAATATTGCACACTATCATTTGATAAATCATTTCTCCTGACAATGTTTTTTCCATATCGTCTTTTTTCAAAAATGTCATTCACAGGATGTGGGTGTCACTGGCGAGGCCAGCATTAATTGCTCATCCCTCATTGCCCAGAGGCCAGTTGTTATGGATGTTGTGAAGATGTCTGTTACCACACAGGGTAAACTCTCCTGCTTCATTTCAAATCAGCAACACAGAACAGATTTATCCCATGCAGTATCTGTTGAAATTTCGAGAGGCCAAGAACTAGTTAAAGTAAAAATTAACAAGTTTATTTCTTAAAGTATAACAGAGAATAATTAAGTAACAACTATTTACAATCTGTTACCTTCCCTTCTATAATACTAGTCCGATAAAACCCCCCATTATGATTTACAAAACAAAATTTTTTATCTCAAAACCAGGCAGCTTTTCATTTTCTCTGAATTCTAGTCTTCTTTTCTTCTTCTTAGGGATTTCTAATTCATAAGTTACTGATTGGTAAAGGTACCTTTTAAGAGAGATATTTTCCAGGAGTCTTTTTACCTGCTGGGGCTTGGCAGTTTTCCTCTCAACTGTTCAATTTTCCCCATTCTTATACCCTCAAAGCATTGGATTGTGTCATTGGCTTTAAGATTGTCAATATATTCAATTCAAACTTAATTGGATTTTCATACTTTTCAGGGTATAATTTAAACTGATTGGTCTAATTTGAATCTGTTTTGTCATTTCCAGGCAACCAGCTAATTGAGTTGTTCGACAAAATGTTACATTATATTTCTTTTCAGAATACTTGATTCTGTCACTTTTAACTCTCTTAAAGGTACAGTACACTTACATCTTACTGCAGTCCAGATGAGACAGTTTCCTTCCC
This sequence comes from Chiloscyllium plagiosum, assembly GCF_004010195.1. NCBI lineage: Eukaryota > Metazoa > Chordata > Chondrichthyes > Orectolobiformes > Hemiscylliidae > Chiloscyllium > Chiloscyllium plagiosum. The sequence goes on from NC_057735.1 coordinate 14,637,119, forward strand.
TAAAGGACATTAGTGAACCAGACAGGTTATTCCTGACAATCAGCAATGGTTTTCTGGTCATCATTCGACTTCTAATTCCAAATTTCTATCAAACTCAAACCCCAACAATTGTTATGGCAGGATTTGAAGGTGGCTCTCCAGAACATTACCCTAGTCTATGGATTAATAGTTTAGCGATAATACCACTAGGTGTCATCCTCTTTGTCTGATGGTCTGCCTAAGGGAGAGGAGGAGACCATTCAATGCCTTGTGTTCAAATGGGTGGCTTATTAGGCCAACATTTTAAGCTTTTAAGATGGAAGTAGTGAGTGAGTTTTGACTTTTCCATCCTGCTGTCTATTATAAACTCTTGAGGAGGATGTGATAGTGGAAGAAACACAGTTGTATAATCCAGTCATTATAATAGCATTAACAATGCAACTGGATTAGGACAATTTATTCTGTGCTAATGCAATAAAGTTATTGGTAGATGTATGTTTCTTTCCATATTGCAAACTTGTGAATCACTTTCCTGTAAAACTTTCTTTCAGTTCAATGCATGGGATATAAAATGAATATTTGTCTTTTTTATCCAGCAACACTCAAGAAACTGGACACTATCTGGATAAAGCAGTCTGCTTAATTGGCAACCCCATCCACCATCTTCAACATGCACATTCTTCATCATCAATGCATAGTAGCAGCAAAGGGTACCATCTACAAGATATACTGCAGTGAGACACTTTCCAAAATGTGACCTTTACCATCTAGATGGAAAAAGCCAAAAAATACACAGAACACACCACCTGCAAGTTTTCCTTCAAGTCACTTACTATCCTGACTTGGAAATACATCACTATTTCTTCACAATTGATGAGTCAAAATTCTGGAACTCCCTACGAGTACTCAGAGGCTGGTGCATGTATGGAGTGAAATGGTGCCAGAGGAAATGGTGGAGGCTGGTACAATTACAACATTTAAAGGGCATATAGCTGGGTATATGAATAGCAAGGGTTTACAGGGATTTGGGCCAAGGGCTGGCAAATGCGACTATGTCAGACTAAGATGTCTGGTTGACGTGGATGAGTTGGACCGAAGGGTCTGTTTCTGTGTGTATGACTCTATTACTCTCAATGTCAAGTCAACTGCAATTGAAGGACATTTCATAATCGTTAATTTTGTTGCAAGGTACCAGGAGATGTTTCCTTTGAAGATGTTTCTTTATCCGTTTTTGTAGATTCTGGTCACGTTAAGTTAAAAACATCAACCAAGTTAGATGAAACACTGAGAATTCTGTAGACAATTAGAATCTCAGAAGCTCTTTTATTTTTCATCATTACATTTAACACATGGTGAGGAAAATACATGAGAAAGATAGTTGAATACATGGTAACAGAAATGGAGTTCCAAAGAAATTACAAACAACAACATAACTAGTTAACAAAGCCTGCATTTGCTTAATGATGAGCTAGCATAATCATGTTTGACAGATTGCAGAGGAAACCCGTTGATCAGCACAATTTAGAATCACTTCAAGAGTTGCACTCCATCATCTAGAGAACTGCAGAGACATTATTGAGCTTTCAGTCTTCTGTGAGACAATGACCAATAATCATCTCAAGAGTTAACAACAGTTAAGAATGATTACCCCAGAAATATAAGAGCTAGTGCAGTTGCACCTCTTTGTTCCGCACTAACATTGAAAGGCAATTGCAGTAATTAAGCTGCACATGTTTTCTGCTGCACTGCCAGTGGATCTCGCCACCACAGTCTCCTATTACCCAAGATTCTGATTTCCGCACGCAGAACTCAATTAACATTTGTTGATGTAACTACAGCTATTATGTCTCAGAGTGAGTCAGGGAAACACTCCTCAACAGACTGTGACAACTGACCCAGAATTGAAGAGTCACTAGACTCAAACATAAATTCTGCTTTCTTCCCACAGATGCTTCCCCACCAGGCCTGCTGAGTTTCACCAGTCATTTCTGATTTTGCTCAAATTTTCTGGATTGTCTTAACCTGTATTCAAAAATTCCCATGTTAGAAGTTGCGTGCAGTTAATTCAGGAAGAATGTTGAACTGATCCCGATGTGCAAAGAAGGTGCCTGTTATAAATGAGACACTGTCAGAAACATAGGGGCAATAATCAAACACCTCTCTGCTCACACAAATGCATGCATAGACAAGGTTCTATTAAATTCTAATTGAATGAAAATTATTGGCCATTTACTCTAGTTTTTAACATGTTAGAAGTTTTACTCTGAGGTGAAGCTTATAATCACATACATGTACTACTGTGGAAGCTCATAGTTCTGAAAGAGTTAAATTTTGAAGCTGCATCAAGCTCCACCCAATTTGATAATGTCACACAGTCTTTGAGTGAAGAATATAGCAGACTAGCACAAAATCCTGAAAGAGACAGACATATTATCTCTGGCTCCTGATAGACTTTGTAATTATGTACAACTGTTCAATGTAACTTGTACCTATTGTTATGGTATAAACAATAACATCTTCTTGTCTAAAAGAAGTGTCTTTGCTCATGAAGACTCTGTAGTGGTTTATCCTCTATCATTGCTGAATAAACTCAGCAAAAGAAGGATTATTGCTCTTGGTACTCTTACTCCAAGCACAGACCATCATTGTTTGGTGAAACAACACATACACCATAAAAAGGAAGCTATTTAGCTCAATTTGATGCATGTTTGGATTCATGCCATTATCCTGACTCTTCAACACCACAACATTCACACCCAATTATTCCACTATCCAATTGCCACATCTTCCAATTGCCCTCCTTCCTGGATACCTTTAAGAACTGATCATGCAGAAGAACCATTTCTGAAGCTCTTCAACGAGCACCACTCTTTGTTTTGACAAAACCCTGAGCTACTTATTCAGGTGCAAAGAAACACTGTTAAAACATAATTCTTATTGGCAACAAATACGTGTTAGAAAGGTACTAATGGTTACTGTGTCACAACTCAATTGGAAAGAGTGCACCAATATTGGAGCCCGACTATACTACAAGTTATTATAAATTTGCAACCATCCAATGAAACAACCAAGATGGTCAATTTACCAGGCAAACTGCTATTCAGGACAAATTAACTTCTCACTTGGTTTTGTTCTTAACAGGATAACAACTACTTAGTATAAACAAACTTATTTATTAATAAAAGGCAAATAAAGATGAATTGTTCATTACTAATATGAAACTTAAGTTATACTCATTTAAAAACACCAAACACACATACACTCACAGATAGTTTTACAGATATGTTACGGAGAGAAACATGCAGACAAGGATCATCAAATCCTGTAAGTCAAGAGACTAGACAACAAAGATTGGATGAGTTGTTTAAATCATAGAGTCCCTATAATGTGGAAACAGGCCATTCAGCCCATCAATCCACACCGATCCTCTGGAGACCATCCCACCCAGACTCTCCCAATCCCTGCATCCATGCATTTCCCATAACTAATCCACCTAACCTACACATCCTTGGACACTATGGGCAATTTAGCATGGCCAATCCACCCAACTAACACATCTTTGGACTGTGACAGGAAACCAGAGCAACTGGAGGAAACCCACAGAGACACATGACGAATGTGCAAACTCCACACAAACAGTTGTCCAAGGTTGGAATTGAACCTGGGTTTCTGGTGCTGTGAGTCAGTAGCGCTAACCACTGAGCTGCTGTGCTGCCCCTGATGTTTCTCATAGTTTGATCTATTGTTTGTTGTAATGTTGACATATAATGTTGTCTGTAAAATGATGATTGACCTTCAAATCAATAGCTGATCGTGTGGACTTAGGTCTTTTCTTGTGTTAGAACTCTTTCTTTTAAGGATTCTCAGATTCTGTATTTTTGACTAACAGAGTGAGGTGGTGAGAGATGCTTGTAGTTTTCAAGCTTCTTGATGTCTCTCAGTGCACTGCATTCACAGTTCTGTAACAAACTGCAGATGGACCACTCCTTCTGCTGTCATTCGTCAGTTTCTTCTTAACTCAAAGGTCCTGGCACCACTCTGTCTCAACAGTGTCCACTTCATTAATCTGAAGCTAAATAATCTTGTGCAGCTAAAATGTATGCCATACAATTCAATTTGATCCAGAAGTTGTAAAACCTTTCTTTATATTTTTAGCTGGATAGCAGTCCACTTTCCATTCTCTAGTTAATAATTGTTAAAAAGAAACTAGGCATTGGTCGAATGGTATTATTGCTTGACTACTAATCCAGAAACTCAGCTTATCTCCTAGGACTCAGGTTTGGATCCTGCCATGGCAGATGGCAGAATTTGAGTTTTAAACAAAAAGTCTGAAATTAATGACGATGAAGGTATTGTCAATTGTCATTAAAACCCATCTGATTCTCTAATGCCCTTTTAGAGTGGCATGGTGGCTCAGTGATTAACACTACTGCCTCACAGCGCCAGGGATCTGAGTTCACTTTCATCTTCGGGCGACTGTCTGTGTGGAGTTTGCAGATTCTCTCTGTGTCTGTGACCTTCCGCAGTCAAAAGATCCTTTATTGGTCAGAGTATTGAGTACAGGAGTTGGGAGGTCATGTTGCAGCTGTGCAGGACATTGGTTAGGCCACTGTTGGAATATAGCGTGCAACTCGGGTCTCTTTCCTATCAGAAAGATGTTGTGAAACTTGAAAGGGTTCAGAAAAGAATTACAAGGATGTTGCCAGGGTTGGAGGATTTGAGCTATAGGGAGACGTTGGATAGACTAGGCCTGTTTTCTCTGGAGTGTTGGAGGTTGAGGGTTGACCTTATAAAGGTTTATAAATAGACAAAGTCTTTTCCCTGGGGTGGGGAAGTCCAGAACTAGAGGGCATAGGTTTAGAGTGAGAGGGGAAAGATATAAAAGAGATTTAAGGGGCAACTTTTTCATGCAGAGGGTACATGTATAGAATGAGCTGCGAGAGGAAGTGGTGGAGGCTAGTACAATTGCAACATTTAAAAGGCATCTGGATGGGTATATGACTAGGAAGGATATGGAGGGATATGGGCCAGATGCTGGGAGGTGGGAGTAGATTGGGTTAGGATATCTGTTGGCATGGGCGAGTTGGAACCAAGGGTCTGTTTCGGTTTTGTACATCGCTATGACTCTATGTGCAGATTTGGTGGATTGGCCAAGGTAGATTGGTCATAGTGTTCAGGGATATGCAGACTAGGTGAATTAGCCATGGGGAACGCAGGGTTGTAGGAGGAGGTGGGTCAGTGTCGGGATGGGATGCTGTTCAGAGGGTTGGTGTATACTCGATCAGCTGAATGGCCTGCTTCCATACTGTAGGAATTCTAAGATTCTATGAATCCAAAGGCAGGTAAGCGTTTGTCCATTATAAGTGTCAGATTGGAGAGAACAATATTAATATTTCAATGTCCAGACAGTTTTGTTTCATTACAATTACAGCGTGTTAATGGTTAAAAATATTTTACAAGTAAGAATCAATTCCAGACATTACATTTCACAGCACTCAGAGTGTTCCTTCGCATTTATCCACAGTGCGATTAAATTTGACAGGCTGAGGACTTTTAAAATAGTTTCAGTGTGTTGTTATCACAGATCAGTTTTCAGAACATTTGAAATCTAGATAGTGCCAAAGGTGTACCGACACAGGGTGTCAGATGCTACCAGGTTTGACATCCTCACAACAGTTAAAAAACATTTCTCATTGTCGAAATTGTTTTTTGGTGTGGACTTTTTTTTTGCCTTTTATAAGGAACAATAAATAATGGATAATAAATCTTTAAATAACTCGGGGTGGTGAGCTACCGAGACTGAACCTTTCATCATCTGTGTGCTATTGCTTTCTGCCTTCGTCTTTTGTTTCTGTCAAATGTATTTCATTGCAGTTTTATGTTGTAACTTTTATTATTTGGAATGGGTTTGCGTGTATACTGATATGGAACTGGGATGAATAGATGTTACTGTGTGGTGGGATATCCTACATCAAGCCAAGAAGCTCTCAGTTTGGATGAAGACTTTGTCATTGGCATATAATGTAAGAGAATTTTTAGAGTCTTCTTTTCAAATTGGGTAACAGTGCAATATTAAATACTATTAAAAATTATGTTGTCTGACAACAGGCTTTGCAGGATAATTGAGGCACTTGTTACCTTATAGGATTCAGATTGAAGACAGAAAGAAGATCAAATTTTGAAAAAAAGAATAAAAGGCCAAGTCTATAAGTTTAACCGAATTAAATCGGTGTAGGATGTAAAAGCTAAACATTGAATGCGTTGTTCATTTTGCTGTTACCTCTTTGCAATCCTTAAAAAATAAGAACATCAGGTTTTTGGAAAAAATATATATGTTCAGACTCAGTATGTTCACTTTTCAAAAATTTAGTTATAGGAATCATCAGTGGGAGTTTTAAACTTTACTGTGAAATCTGAAGTGTTGTATCTAAAATTAAATTGGAATTAAATTGTAAAGAATTTCCCAGAAGGAAAAGCTTAATCATCTTGATGCACTTTGAAACAATTGATGCATGAAACAGTGTATTTTTTTCATGAAAATACTCTCAATTTATTCAGGTAGCATTTAAGAATTACTGTTATTGTCATTTTTTTTTGTGGTATGTTACCTGGGGAGTGTGACGATGAAGCACAGTTAAAGTGTGGGGAATAATTAGTTAGGATTGACGCAATTCAGTCACTGTTTTAAACTCATACAGTGTTATGTTTATATTTACGTTATGCTATCCTATTGCCACATGATAAGGTAAACCCCCCATGAAAACATACAAGTTGTTCTGCTATAATGCATGCTTAGTTAATGCAAATCCGCAATAACACGAATGATGAATTGGGGACACTGTTTCTAAAATGTAAACTTTTAAAGCTTGCATTGGTTATAATAAAATTCTGTTCCCATTAGTTTAAATGATGCTGCTATTCCACAATTTTCTTATAATAGGGGATTCCATAGAATGGAAATACCGCATATTAGCAGAACTGACTGCATTGTATTACACCACCTCAATTTGGCAAGGGGATAAAATTAGATGCTTGAGGTTTGCTGTAAAGAGAGATGTTGCTGTAAATGTTTTGTATTATGCTCTCTAGGACAAACCCAAGAATGCCATATACCAAACATTATTAGGTTTGATATTCTTGCATTTGTTCCAGTAAGTGGAAGATGAAATATTTCAGCAATCAGCCTTTTTCTCATTGACATTCCAGTTCTGTGTTACCAAGTGATGATTATAGTTTGACAAGTTTTCATGTGTCGTTCTCATTATCAATGTGGAAACAAGGAGTCATAAGGGGAAAAGTTGACAGAAAGTGCACACAGGCATGAGACTTTTAAAAATCTAATATAAATAATTTCAAATTGGAACTGATTTGCTGAAAACTCCAGGCATTCACACTTCAGTTCAAGTTGATGAAAAGGATTATCCCTCCCCCATATAAATCAGATAAACTTACACGTTTGGCCTTTTGTAGGAGCCAAATAACAGGTTGGTTGTTTACTTTAATTACAGCACTCTGCAATACTTAACAGAGGGCAGTGCATTTGTGTTTGAACAATTTAGGTACTGGTTGCAAAGCTGGTGGCATTGCATTGAAATTCAGGTTCTCTCGCAGTGAAGAAGCAAACACATATTACTTGCTGTGATGTTTCTAGCCAACTCAGTTAATTCTAAAAGGGAATTTGAATAACAATAGTAAGTGACTATAGTTGAAAAAGCTCAGAGACAGCACAATAGGTCCTGGAGTCCAAAGCTCCTCAGCCCTAGTTGTCTGTTATTTTCCTCATTTCACTCTTCATTGAGCTAAAGGAAATGGTACAAATTTATACCTTTGTCAATGGAACAGCGAAATGAAACTAGAGAAACTTCATTTGTTTTGAGCGGAAATCTAATTTCAGAAAAGTTATTTTTCTTTTGTGCTCGATAGAAATGATAGTTTCTTCTGGAAATCTGGTTCTTCACAAAATTAGGTTCAGATTTCCCTGTGAAGAAATACTTAAACATGGATGGTCCTCCATAGATGATCAGGATGGGAAATAACAATGGCTCAAGAAATCAAATTGTGGATACTACTGTCCAGAACCTTCTCTTTTTATGCCATCCTGTTCAGTCCGGTTTACATTTGTTATGCAACTGAATGATTCTTACTACCCACAGAGAACCTTATCAGTGTCACTCATGTTCCAACAAAACCCGACATTGCTGCACACTACAGTACAATGGCTTAATGTGTTCATCCAAAAGCACTCTTTCCACTTTGTTGATGGAGATATTAACTGATTTGTTTTGATCACATAATTTGATATGAACCCAAATGCAAGCTTCATGTTGCCTGACCACTTGAGTGATTTCTGCGTGCAGCTAATCACATTGCTGAATGGCTGGATGTCTAAACAAGAGGTGCAAATGCACAAAGGGTTAACTCTACATAAAATTAACCTGCATCCCTGAGAAAGGGGTGGTGCGTTCTACATGTTTCAGTGAATATATAAAGCAGGAATATCCAATGCAGAGTGTGGCTACCAAGTGTTGTCTTCTGAAGTTGTCAGTCTGGGACAAGAACTATTATATCTGTATAAGATAATGGTTCAGAAAGAGGTAATGTTGGAGACTGATTAGACTGCACCCAGTGTGATATTGTTCAGGCTTGGGTGGGGATGAGGCAGGGCATCTTATGATCTCATGAAATGCAGAGCTATACTTACATAACCTCAGCAACTATCTTTAATAAACCAATGCGTCTACTACCAGGTTGCAATAATACAATAAACTACCACTTCTGTAGATAAGTGCCACTTCTTGTTAAGACTCAGTATTGGTGGATCCTCTACCACAGTAAGCCACATAGGTCATTAGACCCAATGAAGGAAAGAGAATTGGTGGTAGCATCCTGTTATCCACAAATTCCACAGGAGCTACTTAAATTCATCCTATAAGGTCATCTGCAGTTTCTACCACTGGAAGTCAGCAGTCATTCTTTTGCTTTGCTTTCGATGTTGGAGCAGCGCTACATAGGGGCCAAATGCTTAGCAAAGACAAGTGGAGCACAGACAATGTATACGGTTGATTGGCTAAGTCTGGTCTGAAACTTTGCATGGCTTGAGTGCAATTGATAAAGTTCATCTGGAATATTTGTTTGGTAGAGGCTTTTATTTCTGCACTGTGGCCAAGAGGATGTTGTAATGATCGGTAACAGAGGGAAGGTAAGGTAAGCTAAGTGTGACTGTGGAATTAGAGTTGCATTCACTAGCGCTGTAATTGGATAAGCCAGTTATGGTCAGCCTGGTCTGAAGAGGATTGTGGTCACCTCCCTTTTTCTGTTCCTCCTCAGCTGCTTTTGGCTCGGAATACGGCCTTTTGGCTAAGATCAAGTGTCTGTTCTTATCAGGACAGGGGTCATGTTGCGAGTCATCAGAGCTAGTGGAGATCATCGCTGGATCGTGATTGGACGTTGGAGGATTGTTTGGTTGTGCTGACCTGCTATTGGTGGATCTTCATGCTGGCTTCAGCCTAACGCCAATTCAGGGACCAGCCAACCTCAGAGCTATGGCCTCAACAGCTGCCCGCACCCCGGGCCAGGGGGGTTGAAACACCGTCCGGGTGTCTGTCAAGAAGGTGGAAGAGCGTACACCAGTCGATCGGACGGTTTCGTCAAGAAGGTGTTGTTCGAGTGCTGTGGGTTCGCCGCAGCAGACGTGTACTGCCTGCAGGGTTTCCCTGGGGCAGGCTACTTTGACGTCACCTTCAGGAGCGTGAAGCAATGCGAGCAACTCCTGGAGGTCTTCAAGGAAAAGGAAGAGGAGCTGCTGTTCTCCATCTTGTCGGCGGTCCCCTTGTGTGTGCTTCCTGCACAGAGGAGTCGGGTTGTTACGATCCACATGTACAACCCCTACGTGCCAGCAACCGATGTCCTGACGTTCCTGGGAAGATATGTGCAGGGTCGAGGGACAAAGCACCGATGTGGTTGACCCTTTCGGGATCTGGACCAGCAAACGACAGGCCAAGGTAACCCTGAGGGTTGACGCCAGCGGGAATATCCTCCACCCACCCTCCAGCTTTGCTATCGGAGGGAGCAGAGGGTACCTGACTTATGCAGGGCAGCCGAAAGTGCGCCAAACCTGTGGGAGGTCAGGCCACATGGCGGCGGACTGCAAGGTCACGATCTGTCGGAATTGCAAGAAGGAGGGTCACCCGACCAAAATGTGCAAGGAGGAAAAGAACTGCAATCTGTGCGGGGAGGCGGGCCACGTGTACAGGGCCTGCCCAAGACGAGGGGCTGCCACCTACGCGCAGATGGCCGGAGGTGGGCCACAAAAGGACGGCAAGGCACCGCAAACCGGCAAGGGAATGGTGTCTGGGGGCACGCAACAGGAAGGACAGGCCGGAGCAGAGCAGATGACAGCTACAGGAGAGGTACAGCTGCCGAGCGAAGCTCCGACAGGACAGGCAGAGGAGGAGGAGGTGGAGAAGGGAAAGAAGGAGGCAGAGGAATGGACCGTGGTGCAAAACAGGAGGAGGAAAACCCACCCGGCCGCCAAGACCTCCCAGAAAAAGGGGAAAAGGCAGCTGCATGAGGAAGACATGGACAGCTGTTCGGAGGGTGAGGACGGGCGTAAAGAGGGTCGTCACCAAAAGAAGAGGCAGAGCGCTGCGAGGAGAAAGGAGGGCAGCACCTGCCAACCAAGGGACGAACCTCGTGAGGAAATGGGAAACTACCACCCCCCACCAGGTGAAAGCCAGGAGGGCCCCGCCGCCACACAGCTCCAGGTCACTGGGAGCAGCGACCCTCTGACAGCCCCGCTGTCAGATATAGAAACAGACAACGTGGACCCTGGTCGCGGCCCGATGACACTGAAGCGGGGAAATGGTCCGAGTGGGGAGCTGGACAGCTACCTCAGCCCTGCGAGGGTCCAGCAGTTTGTGTTCTGCATGGGGATGCAGACAGCTACCCCAGAGGGGCAGGACCAGCGACAATCGGACATGGGTAACTCTACAACCTGTTAAAAAAATGGGGTTAAAAATTGCAACTATTAATGTGCGCCGCATAAAATATGCTGCGCGATGTGTTTCAACACTGGCCTTCCTGGCCAACGTGAAAGCCGATGTCCTTTTCTGCAGGAGTGTGGGATACCGCACCTCAGCAGCTACAGGAGATGGTCGAGCTTGTGGGCCCATGGGCCGTCAGTGTGGTCTGGTGGCAACGATAACCGCTCCTCAGGCCTGGGTATCCTGTTGTGGGGAGGCAACGTCACCATCTCCGAGGTTAAGGAGGTGGTGGGCGGGCGCCTCCTCGTTGCTGATGTTACCTACAGAAACGCTCCCGTGAGACTAATCAATGTGTACCCCCAGCGGGTAAGAGGGAACGGTTGGCCGTCCTGCAGCAGCTTCCACTGTTGCTGGCTACATCCAGGCCGGTCATTCTGGCCGGAGACTTCAACTGTATCATTGATGCAGAAGGACGATCCGG
>NC_057735.1:14648891-14650836 GCF_004010195.1 Chiloscyllium plagiosum
GCAGGTTGGAGAACCGTGAAGCCCCTCTTTGAGTCTCCAGCGGACTGGTGGGAAACAGTAAAAGGGAACATCGAGAGGTTCTTCATCCTCAAAGGTGTTCAGGAGGCGAGAGAGAGGTGGGGAAAACTGTCCCAGCTCCAGGAAAGTATGCAGAACCTGCTCCTGCTGCAGACGTTGGGGGTCGATGTCACGGAGGACCTCAAGGAGGTGAAGGGTCAGCAAGCCTCGCTCTTTGCCTCGGAGGCCTCCAAGATAATCTTCCGGTCCAGAGTCCGCTCCGAGGAGCAGGACGAGGTGTGCTCACGTTTCTTCTTCCAGAAGGTGCACAAAGAGAGCTCCGTGCTCAGCAGCCTGAAGGAAGAAGATGGCTTGGTAACGTCATCTCAGGCTGACATCATGAGGATCAGCAAATCCTTCTATGCCAGCCTGTATGACTCGAAGCCAACTGACAGCGCGGCCTCCAAGTCGTTCCTGTCCTCTATCACGGAGGTCCTAGACGACGGAACACGAGAGAGGCTGGACCAGCCGCTATCTCTGAATGAGCTGACCAAGGCCCTCGAGTCCTTTGAAAAGAATAAAACTCCCGGAAGCGACGGGTTACCGGTCGAGCTCTATTCTGCTCTGTGGGACTTGATTGGCCGGGACCTGCAGGAGGTCTATGTCAGTATGCTTCGGGCAGGTACCATGAGTGAATCCATGAGGAAAGGCATATCACCCTCATCTACAAGCAGAAGGGGGAGAGGGAGGAAATTAGAAATTGGAGACCGATCTCACTGTTAAACACAGACTACCAAATCTTGTCAAAGGTCATCGCCAACCGGGTCAGGTCTGCTCTGGGATCGGTGATTCACCCTGACCAAACCTGTGCTGTACCGGGCAGGAGGATCGCTGAGAGTCTCGCACTCCTCAGAGATACGATTGCCTACGTGCAGGACAGAGGATTGGACACCTGCCTCATCAGCCTGGACCAGGAGAAAGCCCTTGACAGGATATCGCATACATATATGAGTGATGTCCTCTCCAAAATGGGCTTCGGGGAGGGAATCGCTAATTGGATCAGACTGCTCTACACCAACATTGTCAGTGCAGTCTCAATCAATGGGTGGGAATCAGATAGCTTCCCAGTCAGATCTGGAGTCAGGCAGGGCTGCCCTCTCTCTCCTGCCTTGTTTGTGTGCTGCATAGAGCCATTTGTCGAGTCCATCAGGAAGGATGCGAGCCTGAGAGGGGTGACTATTCCTGGCAGCGGGGGCCTGCAGGTTAAGGCCTCCCTGTACATGGATGACATCGCCGTTTTCTGCTCGGTTCCGCTGTCCGTGCACAGACTCATGTGCATCTGTGACCAGTTCGAACGGGCCTCGGGGTCCAAGGTAAAAAGAGGCAAGAGCGAAGCCATGCTCTTTGGGAACTGGGCCGACCAATCCACTATCCCTTTCACCGTCAGGACTGACCACCTGAAGGTGCTGGGTATTTGGTTCGGGGGGGCTGGGGCGTGCGCCAAGACCTGGGAGAAGCGGATCAGGAAGGTGAGACAGAAACTGGGCAGATGGGAGCAACGGTCGCTCTCCATCGCGGGTAAAAACCTGGTCATCAGGTGTGAGGCACTGTCAGTGTTGTTATACATGGCACAGGTCTGGCCTATCCCCAGAACCTGTGCCGCCGCAGTCACCCGGGCCATCTTCCACTTCGTGTGGAGATCAAAGATGGACCGGGTCCGAAGAGACGTAATGTACAAAGACCGGTGCAATGGGGGAAAAAACACACCCAATGCCACCCTCACCCTGATGGCCACCTTTGTGTGTGGCTGCATCAAACTGTGCGTGGATCCCCGGTACGCAAACACCAAGTGTCACTACGTACTGAAGTTCTACCTGTCCCCGGTGTTGCGAAGGATGGGCCTGGCCGCGCTGCCGCGGAACGCTCCGAGTAGTTAGACCGTTCCGTA
>NC_057735.1:14651311-14662442 GCF_004010195.1 Chiloscyllium plagiosum
ATTTACCCGCTCTGGAGTCATTGAGCCGAGGCAAGGGTCCGCACCGTCCAGTTCTGTGTCTGACAATGGGACTGTCAGAGGATCGCAGCTCTCAGTTACCTGTAGTTGTGGGACAGTGGGTACCCCCTGGTTCTCATTGGGTGGAGGGTGGACTTCAGGAGGTCCGTTGTTTCCTGGTTGGGAGGAAATGCCCTCCTCTTTATCTACGGCACTCTGTCTCTTCTTCTGGTGGTGATGACATTCTGTGCGCACGTCTTCACCATCCGAAGAGCTGGCCGTCCCTCCCTCGTGCAGCTGTCTTTTCCCCCTTTGCTGGGAGGCTTTGGGGGCCTGGCCGGATTTTCTCTTCCTGTTTTTAACAGGTATCCGCTCCTCTGTCTGCTCGATTACCTCCTCCTCCAATGCTTCCATCTGCCCAGCTAGAGCTAGGATCAGCTGCTGTGTCTCTCCGCTGTCTGCCGCCTCCTCTACTCCAGCCTGTTCTTCTTTCTGGGTGCCACCAGACTCTGTTTCCCTGCTGTCTGGGTGCACATTACTGGTCTTTGGGGGTTCACGGTTCACATTGCTACCTCCAGCCATCTGTGCGTAAGTGGGTCACCCCCCCCACCCCTGTCTTGGGCAGGTCTTGTACATGTGGCCCACCTCTCCGCACAGGTTGCAGTTCTTTGCTTCCTGACAGTCCTTAGTCAGGTGACCCTCCTATTTGGATGCGGGACTCTGTGCTCTATGGTCTGTTCCTCAGGACGCACACTGAGATGAACATTAACTTTGCCTGGAGGATCATCAACTCGGTCAAAGACGCTCTTTGGTCTGTCCAGTTCCTGCAGATGGTCACCTTGCAATCCGCCGCCACGTGTCCCGACTTCCCGCAGGTTCGGCACACTTTCGGCTGCCCTGCATATGTCAGGTAGCCTCTGTTCCCTTCAATTGCGAAGCTCGAGGGTGGGTGAAGAATGTTCCCATTGCCATCGACCCTCAGAGTTACCCTGACCTGCCGCTTACTGGTCCAGATCCCAAAGGGGTCGATCACATCGGTGGCTTCTCCCTCAACTTGGACGTACCTTCCCAGGAAGGTCAGGACATCAGCTGCTGGAACATAGGGGTTGTACATATGGATTGTGACAACCTGATTCCTCTGTGCAGGAAGTACACACAATGGGGTTGCCGACAAGATGGAAAAGAGCGGCTTCCCTTCCTTCTCCTTGAAGACCTTCAGGAGCTGTTCGCACTGCTTCACACTCCTGAAGGTCACATCAAAGTAGCCTGCCCCAGGGAAATCCTGCAGGCAGTATACATCCGCTGCAGCGAACCCACAGCATCCCAGCAGCACTTTCTTGATAAACAGCATGCGGTCAAGCGGCGTACGATCCTCTATCTTCTTCACAGTCACCCGGACGGTGTTTCGAACCCCCTGCCCAGGGCTGCAGGCAGCTGTTGAGGCCATAGCTCTGAGGTTGGCTGGTCCCTGAATTGGCGTTAGGCCGAAGCCAGCATGAAGATCCACCAATAGCAGGTCAGCACAACCAAACGATCCTCCAACGTCCAATCACGATCCAGCGATGATCTCCACTAGCTCTGATGACTCGCAACTCGACCCCTGTACCCTAGGCACACCACATGGCAAAGAAATCTACACGTCCGCTGCTTCAAACCCGCAGCACTCCAGCCCAAGGAACAGAGGGCGGATCCTGTGGAGCACCAAGACATGGCTTGGCTGGTGGTGAGAAGGGCTCTGCCTGTGAGATCCTTTATGTACGTCCGAACGCTCTGCCGCACCGCACGCTGCCCATGAAGCAGCTGCGGGGGGGACAAGACTATCACACACCTCCTTATGGAATGTGCCTACGCAGAGGAAATCTGGAGAGGAATGCAGTGGTGTTTGTTGAGGTTCGTCCCGAGCAGCTCTATGACACGGGACTCCGTGCTCTATGGTCTGTTCCCCAGGCCGCACACTGAGATGAACATTAACTTTGCCTGGAGGATCATCAACTCGGTCAAAGACGCTCTTTGGTCTGTCCAAAACCTGTTGATCTTCCAGCTGAAGGAGCTGACCCTGACTGAGTGTTGCGGACTGGCACATTCCAAGGTCCAGGACTACATGTTGAGGGATGCGCTGAAGCTTGGGGCAGCTACCACCAAGGCGTGGTGAGGAAAGACCACCGTGTAATGTCTGCCTACCAAAGACGAACAGGGGGCCCACTCAGTAATTCAGCTCCGCTGACGCCCCAGCTATATATATGGATAGTAAACATACAGACTTGTATATACGAATGATTAATTCCGATCTCTGTATGTAAAGAAAGGCAAGGTGCGCCTGTGAATGGCACCACCAATTGTACAGATCATCAAAATATTTTTTATGAATAAAGTATATTTTTGAAATTAAAAAAAACAAGGACCGTGACCTCATGGCAGCCGGATAAAGTTAGAGGGAGCAGATCTTGAAGAATCCTGGGCTGACGAGTATCCAGGGCTGATCCCAGCAATGGAAGCATTATGTAAGTAGTACAATTGTCTGTGGGATGACGTTTTATTTGGTGCCAAGACTTTACTGGCACCAGATGAGCTATTGGATTGTCTGTAGATATGTTTGTTGCTCGGTAGTCACACTGTCCTTCTGATGGCGATCCCAGCATAGTTCAGTGGACTGCAGCAGATTCACGATGGCTGCTGCTTTAATGAGGACCAACTTGCACTGAATGTGGTCACTGGGCATCCTGTCATTGAGGGAGTAGAATCCCTTTCAGTTGTGGTTCTTCTCCACAATTCCATGTAGTACCTGCTAAGTGACTCGTGTGAAGTCAGAGGCATCCTGTATTGTGTGCTTCCTTCATCTTCTCTCTGGCAAGACAGGATGGAAAATGTTCAGCTTTCTTTGTATACAGAGCTTCAGTAACATCCTTTAAACAGCAGACAACATCTGTGGCAAATATCACTTGCTCCAGCCTGGGAGGAGCTTGATGCACAATGGAACTTAGTCAAGGTCATCCTTGTAGCCATTGGTAACACTATCCTCACCCTGCTTTGTGATTGAAAATCAGACGTGGGTAGCATATTCTGGTCAGTACCTTCTTAGTAAAACAAAGAAATCTAACCCACTATTACACACCAAGGTTGAGATAGGAGGACTCAAAACACTAATTCTGCTTTCTTCCTGCCAGACCTGCTGAGTTTCTGATTTAGATTCCCTACACTGTGGAAACAGGCCCTTTGGTCCAACAAGTCCACGCTGATACATTGAAGAGTAACCCATCCAGACGCATTTCCCTCTGACTAACGCACCTAACCCATCGGCAATTTAACATGGCCAATTCACCCGATCTGCACATTTTTGGACTAGCAATTTCTGTTTTTGTTTGAGACACGAGAATTGCTCTCTGAAGAGCCAAAGTGGATATGGCCTCTTGCTAAAGATCTGTCTTCCCACCACCTCCATCCCAACCTACTCCACCTTCGAGTAGCTAATTCTCCTCTGTGTCACCTCTACCTAACATACTGTAGGACAAGCTGGATAGAAGCAACTGCACCCTCTGAGCCAGTAACCTAAGCAGAGCCCTTGAGGTCAGAACCTTTGCCTACACCCACTTACATAGCAGTTCCTGTGGACTTCAACAACTTTAAAAATAACATTCCCAGCCACCAAACTCTTCCATTATCTTTAGAAATCTATCAGTAAATAACTTCAGAATAGATGTTGATATTGGGAAGTCCTTCCTGCAGTTGAGTTAAGAGAGGGTGTTTGTTCAAAAAAATCAGGACAAATAGCAGCACAAAAATTAAATAAGCATTAGGCTCATATCTCCAGTGTCAATCTCTAGCCTGTGCAAGTGCCGTTACTAAAATTATATCTGGTAGGAGAAGGACCAGAATTGTGCAACTGCACCATGGATCCCATTTTACATCCTACATGATAATCACTGCAAAAACACACTGAATTGTGTTGCCTCCAAGCAAATTGACCACTATGCTGCTGGGAAGAAAGAAGCATCAACATCAACATCTTCAACCAGGCCAATATCTCCAGCATTGAGGCACTGACCACCCTCGATCAACTACAACAGGCTGGGCATGTTGTCCGCTTGACCAACATGAGACCCCCACCCCTCCAAGCAGGTGCTCTGTTCCCATTTCAGAAATGGTAAGCGAGCCCCGGGTGGGCAGAGGAAGCACTTCAAGGATACCCACAAGACCTTACTGGTGGAGTGTGGCATTCCCTCAGACACCTGGGAATAACTGGTCCAAGACTGTCGAAGGTGGATGAGGAGCATTCATGAAGGCTCTGAATATCTTGAAACTTGCCGTCGAGAAAACGTGGCAGCCGGGCGAAAGCAATGTAAGGAGTACACTGCCACACTAACAGCCTATCCACCCCTCCCCAGACTTGCCATCTGCCCCAAATGTAACAGAGCCTGTGGTCGCTGCATAAGTCTTACAACCACCTACAGAGTCAGCCTGAGAGTGGAAGAGAGTCATCCTTGTCTGTAAGGGTCTGTCGATGATGATGATGATAACCTTCAAGATAAGACATTGTAAAGAAGAATTTCAAATTAATTTAAAATGTAAGTATTTCAATGTAATTTCAGGAGGCCAGTAAATCTTGTGAACAATGCCAGAAGTGCCCCTTTTGAAAGCAGAAATAAGTAAATTTTTGGCAGCAAAATGCATTAGAGTAATGGATACGAAATGAGGAAGAAATGATGGGTGACTTATTTAATCCCTTCCTGTAGTACAAATGAAAAAAATGAAATGATCCAACATTTCAAGGACTGATTGATAGAGAAAAGGAAGAAGAGAAAAGTTGTTGCTTACCCTCAAGGAAGTACATTTATAAAATCCAATATAGAAATAGATTGGTTTATGTACTGAAGCTGTTACATTGTTAACCTTCTCTGGATTTGATGTACTAAGAATTTCACTCTTTATCTCAAAATCAAAGACTTGAGCTCTCAGTCATTCACAGGGAAGTTCAAATTCTTCTGGCATTAAATAATTCAATTCATATTGTTTCCAATTTCTTTGACCTACTTAATAGCTTTTTACATAATTTTAATTATTTAATCACACTGTTAAATTCAGCAACACTTGACTGGCATTTCATTATCAGTTGAGGCAAGTAGACTTTTACCCAACTGTAAATGTACATAAGAATATATTAACATTAGAAATAGAAGCAGGAATGCCGAGGCCATTCATCTCCTCAAGCCTGCCCTACTGTCAATAAAATCATGGTTGATCTAACTCAAGCCTCTACTCTTCTGTGCTGGTTCCTCATAGCCCACAACTCCCAATACTTCTGAAAATCAACCTATCTCTTCTTTAAATGCTTTCAGTGATGCAGCCTCCACAAGCCTCTGAAGGAGAGAATTCTAGAGTCAAAACATATGGTGCTGGAAAAGCACAGCAGGTCAGGCAGCATCCAAAAAGCAGGAGAGTTGATTCTTTGGGCAAAAGTCCTTCATCAGAAATGTGCACATTCCTGATGAAGGGCTTCTGTCCGAAACTTCGACTCTCCTGCTCCTCAGATGCTGCCTGACCTACTGTGCTTTTCCAGCACCATACGTTTCGACTCTGATCTCCAGCATCTGCAGTCCTCACTTTCTCCCAGAGCTAGACACTCACTACTCTTTGAGAGAAGAAATTCATCTTCAACTCAGTTTTAAATGAGTATCCCTTTTATTCTGAAGCTATGTCTCCTAATTTGGGATTGCCCCAAGAGTGGAGATATCTTCTCAACATCTAACCTGACAAGCCTCCTCAGAATCGTAAACAAAAACAGAAACTGCTAGAAAAATTCATCAGGTTAGGCAGCATCTGTTAAGAGAGAGGAGAGTTAACATTTGAAGTCCAATCACCTTTATTCAGAACTTCAAGTCCTGAGGAAGGGTCACTGAACTCAAAATATTATGTCTGTTTTTCTCTCTCCACAGACCTAATGAGTTATTCCAAGCACTTCTGTCTTTGTTTCAAATCTTCAGCATCCACAGTTGTTTGTTTTAGTTTCATGTCCCCTCAGAATCTTGTATGCTTAAAGAAAACCACTCCTCATTCTTCTAAACTCTAGTGAATAAAAGTCAAATCTGTTTAACTATTCTTGATAAGCCGACACCTGATCCCAGGAATCAGCTAACTGAATCTCTTTTGAACTGCATCCAATGCCAATGCTTCCTTTTTAAAATATGGGGACCAAAACTGCACACAGTACTCCAAATGTCGACTCACCAACACCCTGCATAGTTGTAACAGAATTTTCCCATTCTTAAACTCCAATCTGTAGCAATAAAGACCAAACTTTTGTTTGTTTTAATAATTATGTTGAATCACAAGATCATCCAGGTCTCACTGTACTGCACATTTTGCTCTCTCTCTCCATTTAAATAATAATCTGCCTTTTGATTATTCCTATCAACCTCACATTTTTCTAAATTAATCTTCGTCTGCCAGGTTTTTGCCCACTCACTCAATTTATCCTATATCTCCTTGCAGATTCCATATATTTTCATCAGATGTCCTCCCATTTACTTTAGCATTGCCAGCAATTTGGATATATTACACTTTTCCCCTCCTCTAAATCATTAATGTACATAGATAATAAATTAGGACCAGGGCTGAACCTTGTGGCTATTTCTTTCTTAATAATGGACTCTTTCAATTTCCTACAGCAGATGTTTGACTAACTGGTCTACAGTTTCCTGATCTCCATCTCCCTCCCATCTTGAATAGGGGCATCACATTAGTGGTTTTAAAATTGACTGGCATCTTCCTTGAATCCAGTGAGTTTTGTAATATTTCAACCATTGTCTTCACTGTCTCAGTAACCTGATCCTGTAAAATCCTTGGATACAGGCCATCAAGTACTGGTGACTTGTTTGTTTTTAGTTCCATTAGTTTGTCAAATATTTTGTCAGTCATGATAAAGTCTGTTACAAGATCTTTCCTCCTATTTGCACCCTGTTTATTTGTTATTGTTTGGGTGTTTACAGTGTCCTCCACGGTGAAGACTGATGTAAAGTATAAGTTTATTTGCAATTTCCACATTCCTTAGTATTAAATCTCCATTGCAACCTCCAAGACTCCTACACTTGCTTTAGCTACTCTCACCTTTTCCATACCTGGAGAAGCTCTTGCTGTTTGTTTTTCTATATCTTGTCTGTTCACTTTCATAATCAATTTTCTCCCTTTGTTTTAGCTTTTTACTCATCAACTATTAGCTCCAAAAAATTCTAAATCCTCTGGCCTACCATTAGTTTTGCTACTTTTTATGACTTTGGACTTTCTCTCTGACCATCTTTGTAGACCATTAGCTGGTTCATTCTTTCCATTGGAAAGTCCATTTTTAAGTTTGGAATAAATTCTTGCTGAGCATTTTGATATAACTGTTTAAATATCTGCCACTGTTCATCCTTTGACTTTTGCTTAGTCTATTTCCCAGCCTATTTTAGATAGTTCTTTCTTCAAACATCTCTAATTGCCCCTAATTAAGTTGAGGATAGTGGTTTGAGACCCAAGTTACTCTTGACAAACTGCTGGGATCTTTACCTCCTTGAGGATCCTTGATATGTGATTTCTTATTAATCCGAGCTCATTACATATGACTGGATCTAAAATAGCCCATTCCTGGGTAGGTTGTGTTACATACTGCCCTAAAAAACAATCTCTAATGCACGTTACAATTTTTTCTTCCATGTTACCCTTATCCATCTGATTTTGTCCAGTCATTATGCAGATTAAAAGCACCTATAACAATTTTAGTACCCTTCTTGCGCAATGTCATCTTATTTCTTGTTAGAGTTTTTCAAAACTTTCCTTCAATTGAAACCCCCTCCCCCACACATATTAGTTTAAAGTCCTAGCTACAACTTAGTTATGCAAGTTGTTAGGACACTGGTGCCAGCATGATTCAAATGAACCCTCTCACATCAGTCTCTGAGCCATTAATTTATCTCTCTAACCTATTTAGACTTCACCGATTTGCATGTAGCTCAGACAGTTACCTGAAAATTTATTCCCTTTGTGGATCTACTTTTTAATTTGCCCTCAAAATCCTTGTAACCTTCAGCAGAGTCTCTTTCCTTATCCTAACTGTGTTGTTGGTACCTATGTGGACCATGACAACCAGATTCTTCCCCTTCCACTCCAAGTTCCTCCTAAGTCCAAAAACGATGCACTGAACCTGGGCACCAGGTAGGTAACAAAATCTTTGGGATTTTTTGTCTTTGCTGTAGAGAACAGTATTTATTCCTGTCAATATTGCTGCTACATTTATCTTCCCTCCCACCCTCCCTTGAATGGTCCTATGGATCGTGGTGCCATGGTCAGTTCACTCAACCTCCTTGCAGCCTGTGCTGTCATCCATAGTGCAAACTGAAATCTTATGCCAATTGGACAAGGGCATTGCTGAGTCTCCTCCAGCCTCCTGTCTAAGTTCCCTCCAACTGTTATAATGTGGTTGCTGAAAGTTCAAGGCAAACATTCTGTTCAAAATAATTTTGAATTTCAGTCATTAACCTGTTTTAACATTTCATCCTTCATTAATTACTCATTAAAATGCTATTTAAAAAAGGATAATTGTCCCTTCAATTGATTCTAATCAGTCTGTGTAAGAGGGCAATTCAAGGTATAACTATATTGACCTATATCAGCCTGAAGCCAATCACAGTAGAATGGATTGACAAATTGAAAACTTCCCCTTCACACTTTTTCAATCAATCCATTGAGATGTGCTTTCTGTACCTTAGAAATTTCTGTGTGAAGTTATGTTTTTTGGGTAGCAGAAAGAGAAACAAAGGCTATCAAAGACGATGTTACTTTGTGTGTGTCTTTAACTCTTTGATAGGATAAGAGTGTTGCTGGCTGGCCTAGCATTATTTGCCCAGAGGAAAATGAATTCAGAGTCGACTACATTGCTGTGGGACCAGAGTCAAATGTTAACTGGACCAAGTAAGGACAGTAGATTTCTTTCCCTAAAGGACATTCGTGAACCAGTTGGGTTTTTATGAGAATCAACAATGGTTACATGGCTGTTATTAGACTAGCACTTTCTTCCAGATAGTTTTTCATAGACTTAAGATTTCACCATCAAGCATGGGGGGACTTGAACTCAGGCCCAGATAAAAATTGACTGTGAGTTCTGGATTCCCAGTCCAGTGGCAGTGTATGTGAAGCTTCACATTTCTAAACAAATATGCAGTTAGAAGAACAAAGACACCAATGCCCATTCTTCAATAGTATCTTATTATTAAAATGCATTGGCTATATAACACTAACATTTTCAGAATGCTGCATCTCACAAAACTAACTTCATTTTATGCTGACTCCTTGCATTGATCAAATTACCTTCCAGGCAAAGAATAATTGAACTTTACCTATTTGCCAGACAAACCTTTTTCTTGGAAAAGCACTCTTGATTGAAACTATGATAAAACAAATGGTGCCCATACCGTAAATCTGAAAGAAAAACAAAAAGAGCTGTAAGTCTAACAAGCCTGGCAGTATCTGTGAATGGAGAACTGTTCAGAAGAAGAAAAATATTTGACTCAAAACTTTAACTTTGTTTCCTCACAGAGGATGCCAGAGCTGTTTTGTTTCTCCAGATCTGGATGTTTTTATTTCATTTAAATTGTTTGTTGTAGGTCAGTCATCTCAGCTGCAGGACATCTCTTCAGGAGTTTGACAGGGTAATGTCCGAGATCAAACAAATCTTTAGTTGCTTCTTCAATTACCTTCCTTCCATCATAAGGTCAGAAGTGAGGTGTTTGCCAATGATTACACAATTCAGCAACATTCACGACTCCTCAGATACTGAAGCAGTCCATGTTCAAATGCAACAAGATCTGGACACTATCCAGGTTTGGCCGACAAGTGGCAATTAACATTTGCATCACACAAATGTCAGGCAATGACCATGAGACAATGTAATCACCACTCTTTGATATTCAATGGTTCTAACATCACTGAATTCCCCACTATCAATGTCCTGGGGATTACCATTTATCAGAAACTCAATTGGACTTGCCACATAAACAAAATAGCTACAAGAGCAGGTCAGACATTAGGAATATTGCGATGAGTAACTCCATTCCTGACTCCGCAAAGTCTACGCAAGACACACGGAGAAAGTGAGGACTGCAGAAGCTGGAGATCAGAGTCAATAAGTGTGGTGCTGGAAAAATACCAGCTGGTCAGGCAGCATCCAAGGAGCAGGAGAGTTGATATTTCGAGCATAAGCTCTTCATCAGGAATAATAATGAAGAACTTATGCTCGAAATGTTGACTCTCCTGCTCCTCAGGTGCTGCCTGACTGGCTGTGCTTTTCCAGCACCACACATCTAGAAGGCACCAGTCAGGAGTATGATGGTATGCTCCCCACTTGCCTGGATGGGTGCAGTTACAACAACACTCAAGAAGCTAGACATCATCCAGGATAAAGCAGCTGCTTAATTGAAACTACATCCACGAGCATCACTCCTTCTTCTATCAATATTCTGTCGCTGCAATCTGTACTGTCTACAAGATGCATTGCAGAAATTCACCAAAGATCCTCAGACAGTGCCTTCTAACCTAATGACTACTTCCATTGAGATGAACAGAGGCAGCAGGCATGTGGGCACAGCACATTCAGGGAGGTGGTGGCCTATTGGTATTATTGCTAGACAATTACATAGAACATAGAACAGTACAGCACAGAACAGGCCCTTCAGCCCACGATGTTGTGCCGACCACTGATCCTCATGTATGCACCCTCAAATTTCTGTGACCATATGCATGTCCAGTAGTCTCTTAAATGTCCCCAATGACCTTGCTTCCACAACTGCTGCTGGCAACACATTCCATGCTCTCACAACTCTCTGTGTAAAGAACCCGCCTCTGACATCCCCTCTATACTTTCCTCCAAAAAGCTTAAAACTATGACCCCTCGTGTCATTTCTGCCCTGGGAAATAGTCTCTGGCTATCGACTCTATCTATGCCTCTCATTACCTTATATACCTCAAGTAGATCCCCTCTCCTCCTCCTTTTCTCCAATGAAAAAAGGCAACCTCTCCTCATAAGATAAGCCCTCCAGTCCAGGCAGCATCGTGGTAAACCCCCTCTGAACCCTCTCCAAAGCATCCACATCTTTCCTATAACAGGGCG
>NC_057735.1:14665992-14671201 GCF_004010195.1 Chiloscyllium plagiosum
CATCCCCCCAGCAGTATCCAAAACGGTATACTTATTGCTGAGGGGAATGTCCACAGGGGATCTCTGCACTGTCTGACTGTCCCCTTTCCTCCCCCTAACTGTAACCCATCTATCCTCGTCCTGAACCTTAGGAGTGACCAACTCCCGGTAACTCCTCTCAATCACCCCCTCAGCCTCCCAAATGATCCGTAGTTCATCCAGCTCCAGCTCCAATTCCCTAACACGGTTTTCAAGGAGCTGGAGTTGGGTGCACTTCCTGCAGATGTAGCCAGCGGAGACATATGCCATGTCTCCCACCTGCCACATTCTGCAGGAGGAGCAAGCAACTGCCCTAGCATCCATACCCGACTTATCTGAACACCCACTCAGTACTAAAGTAGAAACCTTAGTTCAAGTTGCTATAAAATTAATGTCAAATTTATATTCAATAGAGGAAGTTTAGAATGAACCCTACCTTATTAACTAGGTTAGAGGAGGAGGGCTTGTGGGAGACACAGTTGTAGAGTCTTGGGTTTAGCCGCCTTGCTGATATATATACTCACTGCTTTCCGTCCCGGCTGCCCCTCTGATCCTCGTCACTTCCTCCGCTGCTCCCACTCCTTCTGTGATAGGGAAAACACCGCTGTCCACTACCGGTAAGTAAGTTTAAAAAAACTGCCTTACCTTAGCTGCAGTCTTCCGGGTTCGTGTTATCTCCGCTGCTGCTCGCACTCAAAAATCCAGAATTAATCCAGAAATCGTTAACTAAATTAATCCAGACTTCTGGGGACCCGGGTTCAAATCCCACCATGACAAATGTTGGAATTTGATTTCAGTAAAAATCTGGAATTAAGGGTTTAATGATGACCATGAAACTGCTGCCAATTGTCAGGAAAAAAAAAATACCATCAGGTCTTCTAATGTCCTTTAGGAAAGGAAACTGCCACCTTTACCTGGTCTGGACAATGAGTGACCTCAAACCCAAAGCAATGCATGGTTGACTCTTAACTTCCTTCTGAGCAATTAGGGATAGGCAACTAATGTTGGCCTCACCAGTGATATCCAAATCCTGTGAGTGAATTAAGAACAAAGATCTTAAGAGTGAATTAAGATCTCTGTTTAGTGACTCCTCAATGCCATACTAAAATGAATTAAAAAGCAAAAACCTACTCTTTGCCACTCAATGTTATGCAATTATGTTGCATTATATGTAATTCTTCAAATAAGTGAGGCTCAGGCACTTCTTTTAATCCTTTTTTAATGATACTTTGTGAGTTCTGAGCAACTAATTCTTTGAGATCTGCTTTTGTCCAAGTATCAAATTAGGAACCAAAATAACTCATGTCACAACACAGTGTCACGGCTAACTACCAGCAGATGTAATAAACAATAATTAAGAAATTGACTTTGCTCGCCTCTAAAATTAGAAATGCAAATTTAGCAAAAAGACCGACAAAAGAATAGCTGCATACATCTCAGATACAAATCTGAGCAAAATGAGAAAAAAAGTCTACAAATTAAGGCAGGAGATAAAAGTGATCCATTTCAGATTATTATTTTTAAACAAAATTGCATTACTGTTCATAATTAATCAACATTGGAGCCTTGTGCTAAAGGGAATAAAAAGAGATTTTTGTGATTCGTGCCAATTTTCCTCGGGAATTGCCGAACAGGGAGCAAAGGGTTGGATTTGGGCTTTGTTTGAAGTCTTCTGATTTGGGTTACACGTGAAGAATCGCTGCTGTATTTAGTGAGGAGGACTGTTAGGTGCAGTGGAGTTACACTGTGATGCAGCTCCTTCAGGAATGAGAGAGACATTTTGAAAAATATATGAACAGTTAACACACACTGAAGGCATTGATCTGTATTTTTTATCCTTGGGGTAGATGGCAGGAGTTGCAATGATTCCCAGCTTGGCTCACTTGTATTGAGGGGAATGCCAGGAAAGCTGGGACTAACATTCCGGGGTTTTGGGGTACTGATATGGGCTGCAGTCAGGCCAATCAATCTCGGAAATAACTCAGGCAGCAACAGCTGAGGCCGGCTTTTATATATCTCAATCATATCCGTCCTCAATCTCCTCCTGTGCAAAGGCAACAAACTCAGTCTATCCAAAATAAAATAAAGAACAGCAGATGCTGGAGATTTCTGAAACAACAACAGAAACAGCTGAAGAAACTGAGCAGGTCCCATAGCATCCATGGAAAGAAAGCAGAGTCAACATCTCAGGTTTGGTGACTTAACCAAACTCATCACTACAAATCTTCAGCCAAGACAACTTGAAAGACCAACTCTGTTTCTCTGCCAGACATGTTGAGTTTGGCCAGCATTTCCCATGTTTGTTTCAGATTTCCAGCATCTGCAGCATTTTGTTTTATTTGTATTGTAGCAATATGTACAAGTTATACTCACAAATTAAACATAATTACTAAGACTACTCGGAACAAGGGATGTCACATCCGTCAGGATCTCAAATTAGATTTCACTTTCTCCATTTCAGAATGTAAATTGGGGCCACAGTGATGTTATTACTCACTGTCATGTATGAACAGTACATAGTGAACACTAAGGACCAAAGTGAAAAACAGTCCCTTGATAAATATATAACATTATTCACTCAGGTAATGTAAAAACCTGTCAATTTGTGTAATTAAAGGGTGAGTTATTTTGGAATAAGGGACCCAAAAGTGAAAACACACCTACTGAGAAAAGGCAAACTTACACTAAGGACAGCAATTGACCAGTGCAAAAAAGCCGAGGTTGTGAATCAACAGCGAGTGTATGTTTATGGCAGAATATAGACCAGGTCTTGCATGAGGCTGAGAGATAATCCAGACACACAGGGCAGAACAATAATAAAGCGTAGGATGCACAATTTGCAGAAGACATCATTGAAAAAGTTCTGATGAAGAGTCACCGAACTTAAAACACTAATCTGCGTTCATCCCACAGATGCTGTCAGATGTGCTGAGTTTCTCCAGCATTTTCTGCTCTGTTAAACAAGAAGGCATGTTCAGCTGAGAGAAAGCAGTGTTCTCAAAAAAAAAGCTGAATCATTTTTCAGTCAAGATTAGAGTGGTGCTGGAAAAACACAGCAGGTCAGGCAGCGTTCGAGGAGTAGGAAAATCGACGTTTTGAACAGGAGACCTTCATCAGGATGCTGCCTGACCTGCTGTGCCTTTCCAACACCACTCTAATCTTGACTCTAATCTCCAGCACCTGCAGTCCTCACTTTTGCCTGAATTATTTTGCATACAAGCCTATGATTAATAAAAACCACAGCAAACAGTACGGATGGCCACTGGAGAGATAACAGCTGAAGATTCTGAGGAATCACTGTGTGCCTTGCAACAGCTTGGTTCAGTCAAGTCGATAGGTGAGATGTGATTTGTGACTGTTGGAATGAGGAGTTAGAAGAAAGACATCAGGTCAACATAAAATGTCAGATAGACATTGACATATCATGCAACATCATGATCTTCACAGACCTATGCAAAGTAGCTCAACATGTTGATTCAAAATTGAAGGCCTTGAGTGTAAGCTTACTGTTATATGATGGTACCATGCTTGTGCTGAGAAGACAGATTATGCTGAGAGACCATTACAATAATATGAATGAAGATCTGGACTTCCAGATCCATAGATACCAAGCAAATATCACTTATCAAACTGAAGCAAGTATGATGTTTACACTTGTAACTATTAACATGCCGTAACAGGTCTGGAGTGTGTCACAGCACACTAACTCATTAGCTGTGGAATGTATCCCTGGTGAGTTCAAAGATGTATTAGCAGGAGTAGATGAGAATACAAAACCAACTCAGCATCTGCCAAGGAATGTCCCAGTTGCTCTCAAAGCCAGGCTAAAAGACAAGATTGAAGGGCTGGAAAAGGGGGCAGGAATCAGGTAAGTGGCAACTCCCACAGAATGGATTTGCAGCATGGTAGCAGTGAAACAGCCCAGAAAACAGAGAAAAAATATTTCTCTAAATTCATTCACAGAATGTGGGCGTCAATGGCTGGGCCAGAATTTATTGTCCACCGCTAATTGTCCAGAAGACAGTTAAGAGTTAACTACATTGTTGTGGGGTTGGGGTCACATGTAGGCCAGACCAGGTAAGGACAGTGGTTTTCTTCCCTTAAGGGTATTAGTAAAGCAGATGGGCTTTTCCTGACAATTGACAAAAGTTTCATTGTTAGCATTGAACCCTTAATTACAGATTCACCATTGAATTCAGATTCTATCATCTGCCATGGCAGGATTTGAACCTAGAACAATACCTGCATCTCTAGATTAATAATCTAGTGATAATATGTGTTGATGCTGCCTCTTTAACAAGGTTACATTGTCCTTGCTTTTTTTTCCAAGAGAGGTTGCAAAGGCAAAGGTTCTGATATGTCTGGAAAAGATTATTTTAAAATAGTGGCAGGGGAGTGGTCACTTCTCCCAGTTCAGGTATTTTTGTCTAGTTTGGTCTGTTTTAGCAAGCAGTCAAAAACTGCTGGGGACCTAGAGAAGCAGCTACAGTGAAAAGAGGTTCCATGCTTCAACAGTGGTCTTGCCTGAAGTTTCTCTCTTCCTCCGTTTCCTCTCTCTCTTTCTCCCTTTCTTCTTTCTCCCTTTCTTCTTCCTTCTCTTTTTGTTCTGCTAAAGCAATTCTGCCCTTTTTGCTCTGCTTTTAATCTTAATTCAAACTGTTTAATTTCTTTTTCTCTTTCTTTCTCGTTTGCCTATAACTCAAGCTACTTCACTTTTAAATGAATTTTAGCCATTTCTAAAAATTCTGATGGTGTTGCTAGCAATTTTGAATGCTGAACTATTACTGTATTTATCTCTTCTTTTCTCACAGATGAAAGTAACCCGAACTCCAGCTTATCTGACAATTCTGGCAGCTTTGCCTTGTTCACCTTTTGTAAAGCCCCCAAAGTCACCTCTTCCACCCCCAGAAAACTCTGTGACTGTAAGAGCCATTGCTACACCAACATTCAACCAACCAATTGGACGCCTCCTAGCAGAGCGCTTTAGGGAACATCTCCGGGACACCCGCACCAATCAACCACACTGCCCTATGGCCCAACATTTCAACTCCCCCTCCCACTCTGCAGAGGACATGG
Source organism: Chiloscyllium plagiosum (assembly GCF_004010195.1). Lineage (NCBI taxonomy): Eukaryota > Metazoa > Chordata > Chondrichthyes > Orectolobiformes > Hemiscylliidae > Chiloscyllium > Chiloscyllium plagiosum. The sequence continues at coordinate 14,671,087 of NC_057735.1, forward strand.
AGGTCCTGGGCCTCCTTCTCTGCCGCTCCCTCACCACCCGACGCCTGGAAGAAGAATGCCTCATCTTCCGCCTCGGAACACTTCAACCCCAGGGCATCAATGTGGACTTCACCAG
>NC_057735.1:14671216-14677393 GCF_004010195.1 Chiloscyllium plagiosum
CCACCCTCCTCTCATTTATCTCTCCACCCTGCAGGCACTCTGCTTCTATTCCTGATGAAAGGCTTTTGCCTGAAACGTCGATTTTCCTGCTCCTCGGATGCTGCCTGAACTGCTGTGCTTTTCCAGCACCACTGGAAAAGACACTAACACCTACCACTCACTGCCTTGGAGTCCAACAACCCTAATCCCAAAGTGGAACTATAGAATAAATTCTGCTAAGAACCCTCAACCTGTTATTGACCAAGCCAGATCCCCTCAAAACATTTTCAGAAGATAGCCCAGGCCATAACTTTTTATTTGTTGTAATAGCACATGCATAGTGGCTATTCCAGGAGCGATGTGGCTAGTCAAGTCATTCAACTTTAATCAAAACAGAATGTATTTAAACACTACCGATGAAACACAAATGAAAGAAAACAGAAATAATAATAACTTAATTTATTTGATAACCCAACCGACTCAATCACAACTTAAGGAATCTGTTCCAATCCCCATAACATCCCATTAACACAGCCCTTAGCATAAGGTAAATTCAAACACACATTCCTACAGGCAGGAAAGATTTCAGACAGAAAGTTCAGACAAGACCACTGTTGAAGCATGGAACCTCTTTTCACTGTAGCTGCTTTTCTAGGTTCCCAGCAGCTTTCGACTGCTTGCTAAAGCAGACCAAACTAGACATAAAAAACCTGAACTGGGAGAATTGGCCAGTCCCCTGCCACTCTTTTAAAATAGCTATCCAGACACACTGGAATCTCTGCCTTTATGACCCCTCTTGAAAAAGAAAGGACAACATGACCTTGTTTAATGGGCAAAATCATCACAAATACCAATTAGCCATTATCTCCCCTTACAGAAACAGCAAAAGATGGTTTCAATCCATCAACCTCTAGGTTTTGAGCCCAGCATGCGTCTGCCACACCACTCTGTTCCAGATATAAAAAAAAATCATTACACCAGGACAACCATTGAAGAAGTTTTGACACAACCTACAAAAGCAAAAATCTTCACTCCCTAATGTAAAGAATGGTTAATCTCAAGTAAAGCTAAAGAAAACAACATCCTTTAGCAATGTTCTATACATTCTTCAGGAGATATAGATGGTTATGTGTGCTGGTCGGCATTTCTATCGTTTCTAGAATAGCAGTGCAGACATGAAACAGTTAATGATCTTCTATCGTGGAAGTGATAGTGAAGTTCATAAATGTGGAGACACAGAGGGCGAAGCCATTGTTGACCACAATCAAAATCATATATGATTGCTCGACAAAGCTCACTAGTTGAAACTGAAGCTGGAAAAGGAAAGTTCACAGTTGAAGATGCTCAAAGCCAATTACATTCGGCATATACTGTCAGCAAAAGCTCTTCACTTAGATCCCGAAAAGGTGAGAGCTTTAGCAGCAATGCAACAAACAATTCAGGTAAAAGCAGTGCAGCAATTTGTTGGATTCATCAAATAGTTGTCAAGATATTTGCCTAATTTGTCATAGGTGCGTGAACCATTATGCCAACCCATATTCAAGGATGTACAATGTTCTAAGTGTGCAGAACACCATTCATTGAAACCAAAGAATTAGTCACAGCAACAAACCACACAAATTACTCCTTCAATGGCAAAAAGCTAATGACCCCCAGGTATGAGTGGAAAAAAATCAAGGTGAAACTGCCAGAGTGAACAACTCCATATTCTCTTACATCATATTCTGCCTGCCAGATTTTTGCCCACTCACTCAACATATGTCTGTCTACAACTTCCTTATATCTTCTTCACACATACTTTTCTATCTATCTTGGTGTCATCTGCAAATTCAGATGTTTAACATAACGGCTAAACCATTGCCAGAGTTGAGTGTTGGAGAGCCAGTGAGGGTATAAGCATTCAACAGTTTCAACAAAAGCCATCCCAAGGGGCAACTTGTGACCTTTGCTGCAGCTGTCACCTCAGTTGTTTGCGGTGGAAGTGAACAATCTGATATACCGGCGCAAGCACTGGCATACGTGCACAAGTGCAGAAGCTGTTTCTCAACTGCTTACGACTGATCAGGAAGAGATGAATTCATCACCGAACAAATCATCAGCCATCAGACCCAGAGGTTTACAGCATCTGAAATAGAACAAAGACAGCCATCGCAGCATAAACAACTCACATAGGAATGACACTCCCAGGCAAAACAAAGTCACCCAGATGAACAGTCAATGACAACATGTGCTCATGTAAAATTGAAACCAGCATGATTTAAGCATTATGTGGGCAATGCATAGACTGATGGAAATAATGAATTGCTAAGACAGAAGAATAGAACAAAGAACCAAGAAAATTTACAGCCCAGGAACAGACCCTTCGGCCCTCCAAACCTAAGCTGATCCAAATCCACTGTCTAAACCTGTCGCCTAATTCCTAAGTATTTGTATCCCTCTGGTCCCAAACTACTCATGCATCTGTTCAGACGCATCTTAAATGAACCTACCATGCCTGCCTCTACTACCTCTGCTGGCAACGCGTTCCAGGTACCTACCATTCACGGTGGCTCAGTGGTTAGCACTGCCTCGGGCAACAGGTTCAATTCCTGCCTCGGGCAACTGTCTGTGTGGAGTTTGCACATTCTCCCCATGTCTATGTGGGTTTCCTCCGGGTGCTCCAGTTTCCTCCCATAGTCCAAAGGTTAGGTGAATTGGCTTTGCTGAATTGCCCATAGTGTTAGGTGCATTAGTCAGGGGTAAATGTAGGGGAATGGGTCTGGGTGGGTTGCTCTTTGGTGGGTTGGTGTGGACTTGTTGGGCCGAAGGGCCTGTTTCCACACTGTAGGGAATTCAATCTAAAGTACTTGCTGCATGTATCCCCCTTAAACTTTCCACCTCTCACCTTGAAAGCGTGACCTCTCATTATTGAATCCTTCACCCTGGCAAAAAGCTTATCTCTATCTACCCTGTCTATACCCTCAATCAGGTACCCCCTCAATCTCCTTTTTTCTAATGAAAACAAACCTAACCTACTTAACCTCTCTTCATAGCTAGCACCTTCCATACCAGGCAACATCCTTGTAAACCTTCTCTGCACCCTCTCCAAAGTGTCCACATCCTTTTGGTAATGTGGCGACCAGGATTGTACATAGTACTCTAAATGCAGCTGAACCAATGTTGTGTACAATTTTAACATAACTTGCCAGCTCTTATGCTCAATACCCCGTCTGATGAAGGCAAGCATACTATATGCCTACTTGACCACTCTATCCACCTGTGCAGCAACCTTCAGGGTAAAATGGACCTGAACTCCCAGATCTCTCTGCTCATGAACTTTTCCCAAGGCTCTTTCGTTTACTGCATAACTCTCTCTAGAATTAGACTTCCCAAAATGCATGACCTCACATTTGCCTGGATTGAACTCCATCTGCCACTTCTCTGCCCAACTCTCCAGTCTATCTATATTCTCCTGTATTCTTTGATAATCCCCTATGCTTTCTGCTACTCCACCAATCTTTGTGTCATCTGCAAATGTGCTGATCATACCAATAGTTCCCTTTTCCAGATCATTTATGTATATCACAAACAACAGTGGCCCCAGCACTGATCCCTGTGAAAGCCACTGGTCACCTTTCTCCATTTCGAGAAACTCCCTTCAACTACTACTCTCTGCCTCCTATTGCTCAACCAGTTCTTTATCCACCTAGCTAGAACACCCTGCACACCCTTCACCTTCTCTTTTGTTTACCATGGGAAATCTTATCTAATGCCTTACTAAGGTCCATGTATATGACATTTACAGACCATCCTTCATCTATCAACCTTCCTCAAAGAACTCCATTAAGTTGGTAAGGCACAATCTACCCCACACAAAACCATGTTGCCTATCACTGATAAGCCCATTCTTTTCCAAATATAAATAGATTTTATCCCTCAGTACCTTCTCCAGCAACTTTCCCACCACTGACATCAGGCTCACTGGTCTGTAGTTACCTGCAATACCCCTACTACCCTTCTTGTACAGGGGGACCACATGAGCTACACTCTAGTCCTTCGGTACCTTACCAGTGTTTAAGGATGCTACAAAGATATCTGTCAGGGCCCCAGCTATTTCCTCTCTTGCCTCCCTCAGCAACCTTGGATAGATCCCATCCAGTCCTGGGTATTTGTCCACCTTAATAACTTCTAGCCTACCCAACACCCTACCCAACCTCTATCCTACTTATGTCAACGTGATCCAGAGTAATCAAACTTCTATCTTTAATCTCAACATTCATCATGTCCCTTTCCTCAGTCAACACTGATGCAAAGTAATCATTCAGAATCTCACCCATTTTCTCAGGTTTGACACACAACCTTCCTTCCTTATCCTTTAGTGGACCAAACTTTTCTCGAATTACCCACTTGCTTCTTATATGAGAATAAAAGGCTTTGGGATTCTGTTTAATTCTGCTCGCTAAAGCTATTTCATGGCCCCTTTTAACCCACTTGATTCCTCATTTAAGACAGGTCCTACTCTTTCAATACTCCTCCGCAGCTATTTCTGTCCTTAGCTGCCTGGATCTTATGTACGTTTCCCTTTCCCTCTTGGCTAGTCATATGATTTTTCCTGTCATCCACGGTTCACGAATCTTGCCTTTCCTATCCTTTGCTTTCAATGGATAATAATAGTGCATACAGTTGTTACTTTAGTGACTAAAAACTTATACAATAATGCATGTTATTTGTTTTATAATTAAAAATCAAAGACATACAACCTCTACCATGAGGAATGCACCCTGTAAACAGACCTCGCCAGTTTCATTTCAATAAAAACTGTGGGTTGAACGTACTGCTGCTTTGTCCCCTGAAGCAGTCCATATTCAAATGCAGCAAGATCTGGAAAATATCCAGGTTTGGGCTGACAAATGACAAATATCATTCATGCCACACAAATACCAGACAATGATTATCTTCAATAAGAAGCAATCTAATCACTGCCCCTTGACATTCAGTGGTTTGACCGTCACTGAATTCCCCCACTATCAATATCCTGGGGGATACCAATGATCACCACATAAGCTCTGTGGCTACAAGAGCAGGTCAGAATCTAGAAATACTGCAATGAATAACTCACTTCCTGACTCACCAAAGCCTGTACATCATCTATGAGGCACAAGTCAGGAGTCTGATGGAATACTCCCCACTTGCCTGGATGCATGCAGCCTCAACAACACTCAAGAAGCTTGACACAATCCAGAACAAAGCAGCTCACTTGATTGGCACCACATCCATATGCATTACTCCCTCTACCATCGATGCTCAGTAACAGCAGTGTATACTATTTACAAGATGCACTGTAGAAATTCGCTAAAGATCCTCAGACAGCAGCCTCCAAACACAGGACCCCTTCTGTCTTGAAGGATAAGGTCAGCAGATACATGGGAACATCACCACTTGCAAGTTCCGCTCCAAGCCACTCACCATCCTGACTTGGAAATATATCGCCATTCCTTCACTGTCGTTGAGTCAAAATCCTGGATTTCCCTCCCCAATGGCATTGTGGGTCAAGCTACAGCAGGTGGACAGCAGTGGTTCAAGAAGGCAGCTCACCACCACCTTCTCAATGGCAATTGGTGTTGGCCAATATTTACTGGCAAGCTGGTAAAATTGCCATTCCATGGATCAAGAAAAAAATGTAACACCAAGGACTTATGTTCTTGGTTCTACAGCCTTTCTGCTCTACCCCTTCATTTTACTCCTCTTTTCCATCAAAGTTTATGGAAGATAGAGACTGTAGGGAAATAGATGGTGGCATCTTGCAAAATCTCCAGATTACAGAGGAGGAAGTGCTGGATGTCTTGAAACGGTTAAAGGTGGATAAATCCCAAGGATTTGATCAGGTGTACCCGAGAACTCTGTGGGAAGCTAGAGAAGTGATTGCTGGGCATCTTGCTGAGATATTTGTATCACCGATAGTCACAGATGAGGTGCCGGAAGAGGTTGGGAAACGTGGTGCCACTGTTTAAGAAGGGTGGTAAAGACAAGCCAGGGAAATATAGACCTCGGTGGTGGTCAAGTTGTTGGAGGGAATCTTGAGGGACAGGATGTACATGTATTTGGAAAGGCAAGGACTGATTCAGAATAGTCAACATGGCTTTGTGCATGGGAAATCATGTCTCACAAACTTGATTGAGTTCTTTGAAGAAGTAACAAAGAAGATTGATGAGGGCAGAG
>NC_057735.1:14678164-14715867 GCF_004010195.1 Chiloscyllium plagiosum
TCTCTGCCTTTATTCCTGATGAAGGGCTTTTGCCCGAAACGTCGATTTTACTGCTCCTCGGATGCTGCCTGAACTGCTGTGCTCTTCCAGCACCACTAATCCAGAATCTGGTTTCCAGCATCTGCAGTCAATGTTTTTACCACTGTTGGAATATCGCGTGCAATTGTGGTCTCCTTCGTATCAGAAAGATGTTGTGAAACTTGAAAGAGTTCAGAAAAGATTTACAAGGGTGTTGCCAGGGTTGGAGGATCTGAGCTACTTGGAGAAGCTGAACAGGCTGGAACTGTTTTCTCTGGAGCGTCGGAGGCTGAGGGGTGACCTTATAGAGGTTTACAAAGTTATGCGGGGCATGGATCGGATCAATAGACAAAGTCTTTTCCCTGGTGTTGGGGAGTCCAGAACTAGAGGGCATAGGTTTAGGGTGGGAGGGGAAAGATTTAAAAGAGACCTTAGCAGCAACGTTTTCACACAGAGGGTAGTACGTGTATGGAATGAGCTGCCAGAGGATGTGGTGGAGGCTGGTACAATTGCAACATTTAAGAGGCATTTGGATGGGTGTATGAATAGGAAGGGTTTGGAGGGATATGGGCCGGGTGCTGGCAGGTGGGACTAGATTGGGTTGGGATATCTGGTCGGCATGGACAGGTTGGACCGATGGGTCTGTTTCCGTGCTGTTTGTCTCTATGACTCTATAACTCTCTGCCCCTTCATCATAACCTTGAATTACAAAAAGACTTTGCAAATTCTCTCTTTTTTAGTCCAAATACTTCCACTTAGCTGTCTTCACACCACATACAAACATTTCTCGCATCCTAATGCCAGCTCCTCTGAGCATCGCTTCCTTACTTCACATTTCTCACACTTAGCTTTAAGTTTATCACTTCTTCATTCTGTTTCATTCTTCTTCTCCAGCTCTCAGTCCATGCACAATATACTCGAATCTTTACATTCCACGTCTCTTTTCAGTTACAACCTCGGCAAGTCAAGATATCACATAATATGTGAAATATCTGAACAATAACCCATCCCTCAGATATATCTTGGTAAAGGTTATTGAGCTGTGTCCTGTTTATCTGTTGCTTCCCTGTTTACTCCCAGTCTTTTTCATCTGACTACTGTTACTCTGTGCCTCATCCAAATAGAGACTTTTTTGTATACTGTACATAGATTGTCGAATACATAATAAGCTTCAGAGAATTGGTAGATTCTTTAAGGGGCATTATATCGGAAGATCCCAGATCTGTTACCATGCCTCAGTGTCTGCTTCAGTCAATAATGGAACGAGTTTTCTTTGGATTTATTTTGCTCAGATACAGTGAAAGATGTCATGAACATACTTCATACAATTTTCCTGGGTAAGTTAAATAATGGGTATCTTATTGACCATAGCAGGGTAAATGCATTATGCCTGCTATTAATGGAATCTTTTTTATTCATGATGGCTGCTGGCCAGGAGCTATGCTGTGAATATGTGCATAGTCAAGGGTGCAAGAGAAATCAGTAATGGCTGCAAATCCTCAAGCTCACTCATGCTAACTGTTGAGGTCTATAGGCCAGAGCTGAACTGACTAGACCTGGCCAATAGAGCAATAGTCAATCATTAAATGCAGACATGGCAGACTCTGATATGTGGAATAGTACCCCCATAACTCTCTGAAAAGAGTGAGCAAGGAAGAAATGAAGGTTGGGTCATGATGTCTTTCACAGCCAATGGCAAAATGTGGCTTTCTGCGTTCAGCAGGCTATTGGCTTTCTTGCAGAAGGCTGCATTGGTCTGCTTTCCTTTACACAATCATTATGTCATGACATCTGCTATAAAATGCATGTGTGTGGCATAACATTAGGATACAAACAAGCTTGGCTGTGATTCCATCCATGATAAAACAACATGCAATCATACTGTCTGTGCTCATGTGTGATAAATGACAGTGTGGACTGATGTGTCATGAAGTCAATGGAACCATATTTCAGCTTGAGCTGTTACCTTGAGGAAAGGAGGGCGAGCAAATGAAGAACTTAGTTTCAATGAGCTGCTCTCAAGTTGACGTCACTCCACTCCTGTATCTTTAATTGAAGTTATAAATTTCAAAACAGGATTGTGTCTCGGTTTAAAATAACCTTGCTATCGTCTGTCACAGTAAATGAAACAGGGCCACAGTTTGGAAAATTGCTTCTGTCAATGATATGGGATAAGCAACAAAACATACATTTTGTTAATTTATGGGTGCATTAGGTTATTCTAATTCTGTTTCCCTGAATATTTATGCCATTTCTGTCTGTACTCATTCATGGCACTCCCTGAGCCTGACGTTATAATTGAGTGGGCAATGGGCAGAGAGTTTAAATAATTATTGGGTGGCAAAAATATATACTTGTGCAGACTCCCAGAACCTCTTAACCATTCTGGATTCATTCTTTCAAGTTCATAATCTTGCTGAATTTACTAAAAAACAGTTAAAGTTTGTGGATGTTGGAAAGACTAGTCAGGTTAGGCAGCATTTATGGAGAGTTAATTAGAGTTAATGGTTAAACCAATGATTTTTAAATTCTCTTCCAGTATCTACTGTGACAGTGTTATTGCTTTCGTATTTGAGTTTGTGATATGCTTATCAATGGAACTTACAGATGAAGCAATTAAATACAAGATCACAATAAGCTGACATTACTGAGTGAGATAATTCCAACAATAAAACTTTCTGGTTAAATTGGCATCCTGATATACTTGAATGTTTCTGTTTTAGAGAGACCAATTTTAATTTGAATCAGAAATGGTGCATCATGGTCCCAGTATGTACATGCTTTTGTGATGCAAAGATCTAAAGTCTCCCACAGCCCATGTACTCCTTTAGCTTCTCAGTGGTTTGGCCAGTTTCAGTCAATGCACTTTTAAACCCAAAATTATTATAATCACCTTTATTTATTGCATCCATTCAAAAGCATGCATTGTTACTTGTAAGTTGGTTCACTTAACTACGTTTGATCAGTTCTTGTTACCCAATTTAAGTGTTTTAAGCAAATCTGAAAATAGTTTATTAGGTTGATCAATGCTTATTCCATCTCAGTTTTTGACATTATCTTCAGCTATCGATAGTGAAAGTAACCAGGAGAAAGGAAAACAAATCCCAGGGGGCCATGGCAAACAATGATTCATCATTGTAAGTGCTTATGCAGCTTATTTAATCTCTCATGTCCCTCAATACAAGCACGCATTCATGAACTTCATAAGTCTTAGCACTCCCTCCACTTTTATTACTGTTGGACGCATGCTTAGGATCATAGAATCCCTACAGATCGGAAGCAGGCCATTTGACCCATCGAGTCCGCCTCAACCCTCCACACCTACCCCACTACCCCATCCCTGTTATCTTGCATTTCCCATCACCAATGCACCTAATCTGCACATCTTTGGACTGTGGGAGGAAACCGAAGCACCTGGAGGAAACCGACGCAGACACAGGGAGAACATGCAAACTCCACACAGACAGTCACCTGAGGTTAGAATCAAACCTGGGTCCCTGGTGCTGTGATGCTAACCACTGAGTCATTGTGCTACCTGCCGCACTGCTTCACCCATACATTCACCACTCTGGGCATGAAGACATGGTTGGATGTCTGCCACATCCACCTAATGAGGTGAGCAAGAAGCATAAACCACTTGGGAACATCATTTCCTTCAGTGATTCACGTCGGTTGCTGGTAGCTTACTCACGGTTAGGTCAGGAATTTGGGTGGCAGTCAGACTATTTACAGGCAGCTTGCCCTTTTTAAAGGTGTGGTACACTTAAAATTGATTTAAAACAAAATCATTCTTGACATGTGAACATCACTGGCAAGACCAGCATTTATTGACTATCCTTATTTACCATTGAGTAGATGGTAGTGAGCTGCCTTCTTGAACTGATGCAGTCTATGTGGTGTAAATATTCCCACAACACTTCGGGAGAGTGCGTCAGGTCTTTGACCCAGTGACAGTGAAGGACCAGTGATAAAGTTCTAAATCAGGATGGTGTGTGATTGGAGAGGAATGTGTGTGTTTTCAACTAATTGCTACCCTTAAACTCTTAGGTGGTTGAGGTGATAGGCTTGGGACGCATTGCTGAAGGACTCTTGGTGAGTTGCTGCAGTGCATCTTGAATATGGAACTGAAGTACTACAGCTATAATGGCATCAGGGGTCTGTAACCTTTATTGTGGGTGGATTCTATCATACCCCTGACTGGCACATAATAGAATTTGGGCAGTCACTGGGAATCAGGGAGTGAGTTACTTATTGCACAATTCTCAACCTCTGCCCATTCTGTAACCATAGTATTTTTATGTTAGTCCAGTCTCTGGTCAATACTAACCCCCAGGATTCAACTTGAAACACAATGGATCTTGTATTGCTGGGATCAAAGAAAGGCCAAATAGGTTAGATATTCTATTCACTGTAGTGGTAGAGATTTCAAGATTGAATTATACTCTTGAATTTTATTTGTTTAGTCTCAGAGATCAGGGTAAAAATATATACAAGTTTTTTTTTAATGTTTATATTGTGTGGAGTATACAAAAGCATACATCAAACATGGATCTGTGGAGCAAAATGAGTTTAGTGGTGTTACATTATTTCACTTAATCAGAAAATACATACCTATGTTAAAAATGTAATCTTGCTCTGAGGTCACAGATTTGAATCTCAATCACAATTATTATTCAAAAGATGTCCTGCCTCTGTACACAATTTTGAATAGTTCTTTGTTGCAACATAAATGCTAGAGCATAAATTATATTAATATGGGATGACACAATGCTATGTTGAATAAGTGGGAGGAACAGATAATATAAGTGAAAATAGCCTTCTATTTTCTTTGAAAATACATCTCCGATTGCCTGTCTCAGATCTGCATTGAACTAATGAATAAATCTAGAGCTAAATAGCACAAGGCAGAAGCAAAGCACATTTTAATAAACCAATTGCGTAATTTAAATTAAATAGTTTAGCTTTTGCAAATGAAAATTGTCAGGTAAGATCTAAAATTTTAATAATGCAAGTTATCATGAACTAATTCCGTCTAAAATTTCGAAGTTCACAAGAATAATGGAATATGGATGGTTGCAGAGAACTAAGACTTGGGCTTTACAACTGAGAGTTGTAGATATGTGTACAACTCAAGACAAAGCAGATGTATTCAGGCCACATCTAGATTCTATCACATTCCTGACTGGTGCATAATGCTAATGGAGACTTCAACGTTCAAGGTCAAGAGAATTGTAGAAAATATAACTGTTGCATTCCTGTTAGGCTGGAAACTTGATTGTCATGACAGTTCAGAACCCTGAAGTTCGGTGGACAACTTTAACCCTCCATCCCAAAATGGGGTTTTTAAAAGAGAATTGCTACAGACAAAGAAAACAATTGCATAACTAAATTCAATGGTGTTTGGCAAACTGAGGGATTAACTATAGTGCCCCTGTTGTATACCAGCAGAACTTCAATCTCATAAAGAGATGTAACAGGAAATGATAACGAGAGAGTGATTATTACCCCTGTCTCAGCAGAAGTTTGTGGACTGAAGACTTTGTGTATTCTAGTCTGCGTTTGTGCATTAGTGTGCTGTGCATGTTAAGTGGGAGAACCACCCACTAGTCACCCCTGCAATTCAGTTAAAAAGAATCACTCACTCTGAGTGTCAGATATCATGTAGCTACAATCCAGTTAAAAGGCAACAGAGTGCTGTCAGCTAACTACCATCAAAAGGACAAAAGGATTTCAACTCACTGTAAAGCCAACAAACTCAGCATCGACTATTCAACTATCAATGTTCTATTTCCTAGTTTCATGAATGGTATAGAAAGACTGATCCGTGTATCTTTTAACATTTTTTGGACTAATGTCTTATTTCTAACTGTGTTGCATTATTAAATCTTTTTGCATTTAGTAACTAATAAACTCATTCTTTTTATAACTCAAGAAAATCTGGTTAAACTGGCTTCTTTGAAAACATTAATTTATTTGGTTTGAGAGAACTGCATTCACAAGGAGGGATCCTTTTTAAACTAACCTTGCCATGACCAATTGACAGGGATGTGAATAAAGAAGGGGAGTAGGATTATCTGTGCTCACTCGGGAGCTGAAAGATTTGGTCTGTCTGTTTGGGACCATAATAACTTGAGGAAATGTGCCCGAGCTCATGTGTTGATAGAGGTCAATCAGTTTATATCATTGAAGTTGGAGCATCTGTTTCTGTAGAATTTCTACAAAAGTCTGAACGTGCCTTCACTTGAACTTTGTCACTTTATCTTTTTTGTTACTAAAATAATGTTGACTTTTCAATATATAAGACAAAAGCATATAAATAAAGCAGAACAGAATTTAATGTAATTCATGTATTCATATCTGTGACCTTTCATCAGGTGAACAATGTTCTCCAGTTACCCTTCACTATCATTGGTTTATAAATCTTAATTGATTTTCAAAATATATCATATTGCCACTTGATTTCACCTCAGTCACTTTCTATTGACTTCTCTTCCCTTCTGACAATGGTCACCCGATCACTCCCGCCCACAATGTCTGTCACCACACAAGTCCCTGATGAATTGCTTTAGAACATTTTGCTATTTTAAAGGCACAAGTTACTGTCCCATTACATCATGTCTTTTGCAAAAGACATGATGTAATGGGACAGTAACTTGTGCCTTTAAAATAGCAAAATGTTCTAAAGCAATTCATTTTCCATCCAGTGCAATTCATAGCAAATGCCCCATTTTCAGTTGCACCCTGATCTCACTTCTTTTTCATGAATATTTTACTTACAAGAATGCTACAGTATTTTTCTTCTTGTCACTGCTACCTTCTCCTACTTTTCCATGGTTGATGGGTAAATTTAACCTAACCTGTTCAGAGGGGGGATGAGGGCATGTGATTTTCACTTCCCATTCACTGAATGTGCAATCCCATCCAAACACCTTTGAACTATGGATGATAGTCAGCAAATGCTTCATGACCTTTTGCAGTGACAAGTTAGCTGCCTCAGTAAATTATATTTAAGAAAACACTCAATTCCTGATAGTATTACATCACTCGTTTTTAGAATATCAATGATTGTGTTCAAGGTAAGCAATTTTAATAGCAGAGGAAAGTTTTCTTTTTATCAAAGCATTTTAATCATAACGTAATTGGAACTAAACAATATTTTTGATTTGGGCGGAATATGAATATATCCATGCAAATCAAAATTATACCCTGAAATTGTTGAGTTCTGAAAGTGTTGCGGTTGTTTGGTGCTGAGATTGTGATTTATATGTTCCTGAAATAACTCCACAGAGGCTAGTATACTGTCACTAAGTCACCCTATATTTACGCGTGGATAGTCCTTGACACTGATCCAACTCCCTAAAAGCCAGATCTCAGAGAGACAGGATGGCTGACACTCAGTTTTACATCTGTCAGCCAGGGCTCCCTGATTGGAACAGATTAACAGCCCCAATCAGGCAACTCACTCTATGAGGTCCACCTGGCTGACCTCATTACATTCACTACATCCCTTTCCATCTGAGTCTGAAGACAGGCCGGTTCATTTATTTGTAGCTTTTCCTGGGGCATTTTTGCACCAGGTCAGGTTCCTCCAACTCTGCCTCTGATACGAGTGGTGTATAATGCACAGTAGCTCGCTTCTTGGGCAATATCTGCTGTGTCCATTTCAGATTCCATGGTATCTTCAATGTTAACAAAGAGGGAGAACCACGGATTAACAGTTAGACAGGCTGATGAGCAGCTGGCCACGTTTTGCTCCCATTCTGTTTGCAGGTTTGCAGCTTTCATATAGTCCACATGCTTGTTCAGGACTCTCACACCTATCCAAACCTTTTACATCACAGAACCTGACCTCGCATCCACCATGGCTCTTACCCATGCAGGGCCTTTCATGTGGTTCCTACATCAAACTTTGGCCTTTGAAGTAGAGTCTCTCTCTCTCGCTCTCTCGCTCCCTCTCACTTAGCAGAGGTTGGTGTTCATGATGTCATTTCATCCTCCCCTCCAGGTCTGGGAAGATCAGATTTAACCTGGTTTGGAGGCTTGTCCCCATCAACAACTCTACTGGAGCTATCCCTGTAGTTACCTGAGTAATGATCCTATAATCAGACAGGAAATATAGACAGTTTGTTATCTAGTGAAGCTGTAGGCTGTTTCTTTAAGCCTGCTTACAAAGTTTGGACTGGTCTTTCTGCCAGGCCATTGGACGATGGATGGTATGGAGCTATCCTTATATGACAAATACCATTTGACTGTAGGAAATACTTAAATTACCTGCTGGTAAACAATGGCCCATTATCTGTGTCCAACACTACTGAGAGTCCATGTATTGCAAATAATGTGTGCAGTTTTTCTATAGTCGTCCCCATTTGTGACAAATGAACTCTATGCACGTTCATCCACTTTGTATGGGTGTCCACAATGACTAAGAACATTAATAGACAATAGACAATAGGTGCAGGAGTAGGCTATTCTGCCCTTCGGGCCTGCACCACCATTCAATATGATCATGGCTGATCATCCTTAATCAGTATCCTGTTCCTGTTTCAGCGTAAGGTAGTCCCGCCATTCCAGGAATTGACCTTGTGAACCTATGCTGTACTCCCTCAATAGCCAGAATCTCTTTCCTTAAATTTGGAGACCAGATTAAGCCTATGCAAGGACCTGCATAGTCAATGCATCACCGAGTCTGGTGTTTACCCGCTATTCCCACAAAGATGGTGGTAATTTTTGTCCTGGCCACTAGACATAACATCTCAACTACATCTTCATTTTAGAAACCTCTGGATGACCCTGGCAGAGTTCAGCCAGTATCTGGCAGCGACCTTTCCTCAGGACCATAACTCTTGCTCCCCATAATAATATGCCATCCTCTACTGTGATCTGGTCTCTCCAGATCCAAAATGGTTTCAATTCTGGTTGCGATGACTCTTTAGTTTCCCCCATCACCACCAGCTGTTTCAGTTTTGCTAGGACCTAATCATTCTGCGTCCAAAGTCTGGTATTTTCAGCTGTCACTGGAAGTGTGTCCAGAAAATTTAAAACCATTACAGGGTCTTCCAGTGGTGGAACCACCAGTGATGCATCTGCCAACAGGAGGTGACTCAAAGCATCCACGTTTGGTCTCCCAGATGGTGTTCCAACTTATAATTTTATGCAGTTACTATTAGAGTCTACCGTTGAATTCAGCTTGAAGCTGTGGGCAACACTGCCTTGTCCACTTTAAGTTGACCTAGCAGGTATTTGTGTGCCATTATTATTACAAATTTACATGCATAAAGCTATTGTTGGAAATTTCCTGACTCCAAATATGACCGCCAAAACTTCCTTCTCTATCTGGGCGTTAGCCAAAGTCCTGGATGCATACTGTATTGGGCGTTGCTCTCTATTGTGCTATCTATGAGCTAATACTATCCCAATGTCATACAGGAAGGCATCGCATGCCAATACCACATCTTACTTGGGATCATACTGTGCCAATACCTTAGAGGATGATAGCTGTTTCTTCATTTCCTTGAAAGCTATGACTTGGCTATGTGACCATTTCTAAGGCTGACTCTTTTTTAGAAGATGATGCAAAGGTGCCAGGAGAGAGGCCAGGTTATGTATGAACCTTCCGTAATAATTCACCAACCCAAGGAAAGATGGAAACTCTGGTACAGACATGGGAGCTGGGGCATATTCGTTCATCCTCAGTTTATCTTCCAACAGGTGTAACTCAGTCTTGTCAAATCTGTAGCCCAGGTAGGTCACTTGGGGTGCCTGCAACACATATTTTTCCCTTCTAAGGCATACGCCTACAGGGGAGAAATATCGAAAGATTATGCCCAACTTCTTGAAATGTTCCTTATTGGTCTTTAGATTAGATTAGAATACCTACAGTGTGGAAGCAGGCCCTTCAGCCTAACAAGTCCACACCGACCCTCCGAAGAGTAACCCAGCCAGACCCATTTCCCTCTGACTAATGCACCTAACACTATGGGGCAATTTAGCATGGCCAATTGACCTGAGCTGCACATCTTTGGACTGTGAGAGGAAACCGGAGCACCCGGAGGAAACCCACACAGATACAGGGAGAATGTCCACACCGACCCTCCGAAGAGTAACCCAGCCAGACCCATTTCCGTCTGACTAATACACCTAACACTATGGGCAATTTAGCACGGCCAATTGACCTGAGCTGCACATCTTTGGACTGTGAGAGGAAACCGGAGCACCCGGAGGAAACCCACACAGATACAGGGAGAATGTGCAAACTCCACACAGACAGTCACCCAAGGCTGGATTCGAATCGGGGTCCCTGGCGCTGTGAGGCTGCAGTGCTAACCACTGAGCCACTGTGCCGCCCAACAGGTGTAACTCAGTCTTGTCGGTTATTAGCACATCATTCAGATAATTGACATCCTGGGGTAGACCTTGCAAGATATTCTCTATCGTCAGTTGAAACATTGCACAGGCTGATGATGCCCCAAATGGCAGTCTTGTATATTGGTACAAACCCTTATGAGTATAAATTATAGCACACTTCTGGGAATTATCATCCATCTGTAATTGCAAGTACACATGGCTCATGTTCAAATTTGTGAAGGAGAGCTCCCCTGCCAGCTTTCTGTACAAATCCTCTATGTGAGGAATTGGGTATTTATCCAGCTGCGAAAAGTGGTTTACTGTTTGTTTAAAATCTCCACAAAGACAACCCAACCCCAGGGGCTTCCCAATCTGAATGACTGGTGCTGTCCATTCTGCAAACTGGATTGGCTTGATGATTCCTTCGCTTTCCAGCCTTCGGATTTCTACTACTACTTTTGCCCACAAGACAAATAGTACTGTGTGAGCCTGGTAGAATCATGGAATTGCTTCCTGGTCAACATGCAAAGTGGCCTGTCTCCTTTGACAGTTCCTTGAACTTGTTGAAAAAATGTCCAGATATTTCATTAGGAATTCACTTAGGCAGCCATTTTCAAATTGAAAAATGTTCAGCCAATCTCGATGAATTTTCCTGAACTAATTTGGATCCAAGCCTTTTATTACAATCAATGGTAACTGAACCAGCTGCTTCTTATAAGACTCCTGTTTATTAGTTTTTCCTGTTTTTTTAAAAATATTAAACAGTACAGTTTACAAATGAACAATTAACATTAACAGATGCCTACAGAGAAACAGCAATTTACAGGGGAGGGGGCAGCAAAGGCAGACCCCAAACCCCACAGTTCAACCAGTTTTCAGGGAGATGAGGACAAACCTCAAATCCCACTTTTAGTCATCACAAAGGTAACAGTAACAAATACAGACAAGACCGTGCAATCAAATGAGAAACAGTGCATAGAACACACTCAATATAGCTATAAAAAAAACACCTGACACCAGTTCACACCACATACTGATTGGACCGTCCTTGGCTAGCCTTCCTGCAAAACAATCATTGGCCTTCCAGTGCACTCCGATTTAATTTTTTTAATGTTTTTTATTTTTTCATTTTTTAAGCTCCCAGAGTAAACAGAACCCCTGACACTCCTGGTTTTTTTTTCTTCTTTTTGTAGTGCTTAATTTTCCCCCACACCCATGTTGTGTGTGTGCAGGTGTGAGACACAGTGAAAGACACAAGGTGCACAAATCTTTATTCAGTTTCCACCACCAGGAAGAAAATGAAACACCCGGGTGGCCAGTGACAAGCACTGCCCTTCATGTCAAAGGGCAATGCTGTTGATCAAACAGTGAAGGGGAGGGCAGGGATTAAATCAAAATAGAATTGGATGGGGAAATAATGCACTCCACTCCCTGCGGGCACTCGGGTTTATTCTTTTTTCATTTTTTTAAGAAACCAACAACAACAAAAAATCAGTCTCCTCTTCCCTTGTGAGAGCAGAGTCGTTCCCTTCACTCCACACTAGTCCAGCTCCCTCAAGAGCCAGCTCTCAGAGTAAACAGAATTTTGGACACTCCTGTCCTTTTTTGTTTATTTCTCTTTTTACCCCCACACTACCGCCACTGGGAGTTTAAATCTGTCAGCCAGGGCCCCCGATTGGACCAGGTTAACAACCACAATCAGGAAACTCAATCTATCAGATTCACCTGGCTGACCTTGTTACAATCACTACGGTTCCAATGTGAGCTTTCTGCATCAGATTTCCTGGATTTGTCTGCTAACCAAGTCCATCTCATCATTTCATTGATTAGCTGCCATAGACCTGTACCTGCTGAGAGCACGTCCTGCAGTTTTAGAAGGTCCCAGTAAAAATACAGAAATAGGTAACCAATTAATCACACTGGGATTGAGATTAATTGTCTTTCTGTAGCTTGTCAGCTTCTCCTGAGGATGGAGTAGAAAAAAAACAACTTTGGGATTCGTTCTTTGTCTCTGTTCAGATCGCTGCAGTTTCCTGTGAGTTGGTGTCAACCCACTTTCGCCTCCTCATCGAGATGGGGTGTCTTGTCTTATGTCTATTGGCATTCTTCTTGGCTTGAATATTTAAATGATTCAGTTGCAGGATTTGGGTTGGGGCCATGGGAATAAACAGTTGGAAGTCCCAATCAATTGTACTTCTGATCCCTAGCCAAAATCAGCAGAAGTTTATGGATACATTACTAATGCACTGCTTGGAACAAGGCATTAAGTACGCCATTGCCAGCTATGGGAAATTCTTCACTTCTCTTTCTTTAACAATTATGTTTCCTTCTTAGCCATACTAACTTCTTGAAGATAAAAGATTAGGACATAAGCTGATCAATACATCTAATATGGTAAAAGGTTTCAATAGGGTAGATGGAGAGACAATTCTTTTCTTGAACGATCAAACAAGAGCAAGCTCTTAAAATTAAAGCTAAGCTGCTACTGGAAGGATATCAGAAAGCAGTTTCTCATGCTAAAACGAGTAGAAATTAGAGCCTTCAAACCTGAGATTGATCAACTTTTGTTTTGTGGGAATATCAAGGTTATATATGGGGGAGGCAATGGCTTAGTAGTATTATCACTGGTCTATTAATCCAGAAACACAGGTCATGTTCTGGGGGCTTGGGTTCAATTCCTGCCGTGGTGGATGGTAGAATTTAAATTCAATAGATGTCTGGAATTAAGGGTCTAATGATGACCATGTATCCATTGTTGGGGGAACCCATCTGATTCACTAAAGTCCTTTAGGGGAGGAAACTTTCATCCTTCCCTGGTCTCGTCTACATGTGACTCCAGGTTCACAGCACTGTGGTTGACTCTTAACTTAGGGATGGGCAATAAATGCTGGCACAGCCAGCAATGCCCTCATTCTGTGAATTAATTAATAATAAATATATATTACACATGGGTGGATGAAGTTGACCTTGCTGTCGGCCATGATCTATTTGAATGGCAGAGCAGGCTAGAAATCTAAATGGACAGCTGTTACATTCTTATATTTTCTTGGAAATTTTAGATAACCTTCACAATGTTACTTGAACTGCTAACTCCAATATCTTTTGAATGAGTGTCTGAATTCTTGTTTGCTTTACATGCTTGCTTGGGCAACATGGTGGCTCAGTTGTTAGCACTGTTGCCTCACAGCTCCAGGGATCTGGGTTGATTCCAGCCTTGGGTGACTGTCTGGAGTTTTCACATTCTTCCTGTGTCTGCGTGGGTTTCCTCAAGGTGCTCCGGTTTCTTCCCACAATCCAAAGATATGCAGGTTAGGTCAATTGGCCATGCTAAATTGCCCACAGTGTTCGGGGATGTGTAGGTTAGGTGCATTAGTCAGGGGTAAATGTAGAGCAATAGGGGAGTGGGTCTAGGTAGGTTACTCTTTGGAGAGTCAGTGTTGACTTGTTGGGCCTAATGGTCTGTTTCCACACTATAGGAAATCTATGATTTCATTTGTCCTATCTTCCTCTGCAATTTGCTTTGCTTGCAGGTACCTGTTAATTTCATGAGAATTCGATTGTGGAAGTGGATTAATCCAGGCTTTCACTGTAGCATTGTAGCTAGTTTCTTCATTTTGTCTTTCTTTTCATTGGTGAGACTTTCCTTTTCCTGTTTCTTGACATGGCATATCTCTTTGGCGGTTTTCCCCCTGTTAATTTATGGGTCAGATCTTCCGTAGCAAGGGTCCTAATGGCATTTGTGATTGGTCAAATTTGCTTTTGCACCCTCCACATTCAAACATCCCTTGGTTACACTTTTGCTGAAAGTGTGAGCTGATAATGGTGAAGTGAGGGAAACAGGTCAAGTGTAGTCTGGACAAGTCACTGTGTTTATTGTTATCCAAACAGACTGAGGGATTGAGCAACAACAGACTCAAAACTGAATGTAGCTTAGGTGAATTCAATGTAAAATCAAATTCACCTATTGGGTAATGAAATAACATAATAAAAAGAGATAAAGGAATACTGAATAGGAGAGGAAGAAATAGAGACAGGAAGAAAAAAAAACAAAATTATTAAATTTAAAATTTCACCTTTCTAAAAAACTCCTACTTAAAAAAAAGTGAAGGAAGAACATCTACAATAATTAATTTTCAGTGCCCAAGAAATTACTTTGTAGTAATTATCATAGTATTGTTTAAAGGGCATACATGTTACTAATGAAAAAGTGAGGACTGCAGATGCCGGAGATCGCAGTCGAGAGTGTCATGCTGGACAAGCACAGCATGTCAGGCAGCATCCAAGCATCCTGATGAAGGGCTTATGCCCAAAACATCGATTCTCCTGCTCCTTGGATGCTGCCTGACCTGTTGTGCTTTTCCAGTACCACTCTCTTGACACATCTTACTAATTACTAGCTCTATATACGTATATATAAGGCATGCCTGTTTGTATTTATTTTGTGAATATTGTAACTTCATGCTGTGTGATGCAAGTTGGTAGTAAGGCATGTAACATTTTTTGTGGAAACTAATGATAAACTGGTGCTTTATGGTCAGTAATGTTTAGATATTCTTTGAGCTGGATATTTGCTCCTCACTCTAAATTGCTGTTAAATTCATAAATAATCGCATATATCTGTGTTCTACTAACAGCAAATTCCATCTTAACAATTTCTTTTCCTATAGTGACATGAAACTTGCCCCAAAAGTAGCAATGGTTAAACAAAATTTGCAAGTTAAAAACTATTGCATCATGCAAACGAACAGTTTCACCATTCTGAGGCAATATACAAGTAACTATGCTATACAAATTTAAGCATTGAATACAAGACACAATAAATAAATCATGGATTTAAAATATTTATTAGAATACATATCCAAGGCAATTAAATGATACAAATGTGAGGGTGAAATCTTCCTCAGAGCATCATTTTAGCAAAATCGTAAATGCATTTAAAAAAAAACATATTTATGATTTAGCTACAAATGGTTGAAACAATCTTCATTCACATTTAACAGTTTGATTCAATATTCCCTGTGTACATTATATTAAAACAAAAACAAGACAGACACAATAGTTGTTCTGCCTGAAGCAGTGAATAACTGAGGCATTTGAACCAATTCAATCTTCAGGCCATTTTGTGTTAGGTGATAGCAGCAAGGGTGTAAGAAACCATCTAGTGCAGCAAACTGTACTCAAAACAAGGGCTACTGTTTGTTTGTTGATCTGGCTCCTCCACATGGAAGTGTGTCCACTTGATGAAAATCAGGCTTGGTTGAGATCTAATGCCTCATTTGATTGAACAACTCACTGCCGTTCACAACAACAGAGACATAAAAAGAGGCATTGGGGGAAATTACTAGTAGCTACCTGATTTCTACAGAAGTGTATTCTCAGAACAATTGAAGGTGACCTTCAGAAGAGGACAGGATGGAACAATATATGAAAAGCATACTTAATGGTTCAGTCACAAAGTCGTTGACTTTTTCAAACGGTCAGTCCTATAAAATTCAAATTGGCCTCTGTGATGGAATGAGTCCACATGGGCCAGGGAGACAATTCATGGGCCTTGGTGCCAGACCCCTTACACCACACACAGACACCATCCTGCCCCTGCCTTTAACTCTCCCCCTTAAATCCTTTGGAATTGGGAACTGCATCAGATTAAGATGGCAGCTCATTATGGCCTTTCTCAGCACCATCAGGGATGGGCAATAAATCAAGGTAGCCAACAATGCCTACATCCCACTAATGAATAAAAACAATTGGATTTAAGTTGAAATGGAAACTACGAGAATTGTTATTTTCTTTTCTTTAAAATTTATATTAAAAAAAATTATTTTTAACGATCTTCCACAAGCAACAACTGATGATTGATCCATAGTTCATTTTAAATCTGAGGTTCACAGATGTGGGTTAACCAAGCATATTGAAGGATATGAGGTAAATGGGATGGAGGGGTTTTGAAGAATTTGCTGTCAGTAGAACACAGATATATGTGAGTATTTATGAACTTAATAGCAATTTAGAGTGAGGAGCAAATGTCCAGCTCAAAGAATATCTAAACATTACTGACCATGAAGCACCGGTTTATCATTAGTTTCCACAAAAGAAATGTTACATGCCTTACTACCAACTTGCATCACACAGCATGAAGTTACAATAATCACAAAATAAATACAAACAGGCATGCCTTATATATACGTATATAGAGCCAGTAATTAGTAATTAGTAACACATGAAGTCAGGTTTTAGACTAAATGATTGGCATCTCACTACTGCCTAGTGTGAATTTTACCAAACCGCTTGTGAAAAGCATAAAGCATGGAGTGAGATGATCTTGATTTTGAGATAGCCTTCACCGCACTGGTTGCTCAATTCCATCATCCATCTCCCTATAGTGCATGTTGCTCAGACCCCTACAAAATTCTGCCAAAAATGTTTTATTTCCAATGGTTCTAACCAGAAAATCCTTTTATATATGTTAAAAAGTCCCAGTCTATCCCCAGCAGAAATGAACAACCTCTCCCAAATCAAACAGCCAAACAGACATAAAGAAGTTATAGATGAGATTGCTTGACCATTTAAAGGCAAGATTTGTCTATGTGTCTGAAGGGCTTCATAATAAGGAGTACCATAAGTACCACAATCCATAATGATGCTGTATGGAGTTATGGGAAGAACTGCTGAGGTCATTGAAGGAGTGAGACTTAACATCTGATTCTCCTCAATGTCTCTGTAACAATGTTCATATATCAATGTAACCTATAACTAATTGCAAAAACATGAGAAACTGTATCTTGTACAGAACATGAGAGGAGACAGATCACCAAAAGCCTCCATCAAGCTCATATTTAAAAGCTACAGAGCAGGAGGCACTGAAGATCAGTTGTCTCTCAGTGTGCCTGGCCAACAAGAATTGAGGAAATGAGAGCTCCTCAGCCATTTGGTAACAGAATGAAACATGAAAAACCTCCAAACTGTGTACAGTGACCTCCCAAAAGTGTAGATGTTGAGCAGGAGTACAGCCTTCTACATATTCCTGCCATCACTAACTTCATCTAGTTCATGATTCGGAGATGCCGGTGTTGGACTGGGGTGTACAAAGTTAAAAATCACACAACACCAGGTTATAGTCCAACAGGTTTAATTGGAAGCACACTAGCTTTCGGAGCGACGCTCCTTCACCTGACAATCACCTGATGAAGGAGTGTCGCTCCGAAAGCTAGTGTGCTTCCAATTAAACCTGTTGGACTATAACCTGGTGTTGTGTGATTTTTAACTTCATCTAGTTCCACCTAGATGCGAACAGCAGAATTAACAGCAACAGTCAGTCTCTTGAGCATTACTCCACCATTTGAGAGACTTCCAAAGCAAATCCAAATTTACAATAGTGGAAGTTCTTCCTCTCACTACTCTTCGTTATATGCATCTACACTTGAAGTATAGTGTCATTTTGCATTGCAAACCAGCTATCCAAGCTATATGACATCCCCATCCTTGGAGAAAAGGACATTAAAAATGCCAGGTTCTTTTCATCTTCTTCAATTGAAGACAAATTTCAATGTGAATGCTGCACAAGTTTTGCTTCATGATACATTTTGTTAGAATTAAACATATTGAAAATCACTATGGTATTCCTGGGCTGACCAAACTGATTCTTTGTAGTTGCATTGAGTATGGTCACCATGGAGATCTGGTCGTGTAGCTTGGAGTTATGAGAAAATTTTCCACCATTACTGGCAGTCCCTCCTCCAGACTGTTTACAACATCTTATTTCACTGGATGTGCATTGCCAAAGCTATTATTTTATAACAAAAGAACAAATATTCTTTTAAATACCTTGTAACCATGTGGATCTTTTCAGAATCTCAATTCAGGAATGATGGAAAAAAAAGAGCTTAGTAAAATTTCTTCATACTTAGTGTGATGATTAAAGATATATTGCTACCTTTTCTGTGAAATAAAAGATTAAAGTTTGTTCTTTTCAACACAGAAAATGAATTCCTTGCTTCTGAACTTTAGAAATGCAACTGAGAATGTTGGATGGATGCAACAAAGGTGCTGTCCTTAGAAAGCCTTAAGCTTTACAATGAGCTGAGAGAATATAGAGAACATAGGAAGGATCTCAAATGGGGAGTTCGGAACACTAAAAAAAGCTTATGAAATGTCTTTGGCAAGCAGGGTTAAGGAGAATCCCAAGGCATTTTATACGTACATTAGCAGCAAGAGGGTAGCTAGGGAAAGAGGAGGCCCATTCATGGATAAAGGAGGGAGATTCTGTGTGGAGCCAGAGGAAATGGGGGAGCTCCTTAATGAGTACTGTACATCGATATTCACCAAAAAGAGGGATGTGAGGGATGTTGAGGTGAGGGAAATGTGTGTGAATACTCTCAGGAAGGTCAACATAGTGAAGGAGGAGGTGTTGGGTGTCTTGAAGCACATTAAGGTAGACATGTCCCCAGGGACAGACAGGATCTATTCCAGAATACTGTGGGAGACAAGGGAAGAAATAGCTGAGGCATTAATAGATATCTTTCCACCTTTTTTAGCCTTAGGAAAGATTGCAGAGGATTGGAGAAAGGCGAATGTTGCTCCTTTGTTTTGAAGGGAAACAGGAATAATTCAGGTAATTGTGTTTTTGAGGAGGTGACTAGAATGTTTGATAAGGAAAGGGCTGTGGATTTTGTTTACATGGACATTTGATAATGTATCTTATGTCTGGCTGGTATAAAAATAGAGTCTCATGGGATCTGGGGTGAGTGGCTGGATGGATACAAAACTGCTTTGTTCAAGAAGACAGAGAATAATGGAGGAAGGGTGCTTTTCAGAATAGACATCAATAACTAATGGTGTTGCACAGGGATCTATGGTGGGACCTTTGTTGTTTGTAAGATATATAAATATTCTAAAGAAAAACATAGATGATCCGATTAGTAAGTTTGTGGATGACACCAAAATTGGTGGAGTTGCAGATAATGAGGAGGATTGCCAAAGGACACAGCAGGACATAGAGTCATAGAGTCATAGAGATGTACAGCATGGAAACAGACCCTTCGGTCCAACCTGTCCATGCCAATCAAATATCCCAACCCAATCTAGTCCCACCTGCCAGTAGATAGATTGCAGATTTGGGCAGAAGACTTATCAAACTGGAGGGTTCAGAAGAGATTTATTGGGATGTTGCTGGGTATGGAAGGTTTGAGTTATAAAGGAAGGCTGGATAGGCTGGGACTCTTTCCACTGGAGCATAGGAGTTGAGAGGTGATCTGAAAGAAGTTTATAAAATAATGAGAGGTATAGATAGAGTTAATTTTAGTTGTTTTTTTCACCCTAGGACTGGGGATTTCAAGATGGGGACACCTTTTAAGGTCAGAGGAGAGAGATTTAAAAAAGACATGAAAGATAATTTTTTTACACAGAGGGTGGTTTGCATGTGGATTGAACTTCGTGAGAAACTGTTGGTTGCAGGTTCAATTACAACATTTAAAAGACATTTGGATAGATACATGAATAGGAAAGGTTTGGAGGGATATGGGCAAGGAGCAGGCAGGTGGGACGGGTTTAGTTTAGGGTTATGTTCGGCATGGACTAGTTGGACCAAAGAGTCTGTTTCCACGCTGTATGACTCTATGATTCTGTGGAGTTTAATCCAGACAATGCAAAGTGATACATTTTGGAAGATAAAATTCAGGTGGGAATTATAAATCATAAAATTTATTGCAGAACCCTGAGGATCAGTGACATACTGGGATCTGGGCAGACAGATCCACAGATCCCTGGAAGTGACAACACAGTTGGAAAAGGTGATCAAGAAGGCACACAGCAAACTTCTCTTCATTGGCTGGGTCATTGAATGTAAAAGTTGACAAATTATGTTACAGCTGTACAAAATATTAGTTAGCCACATTTGGAATATTGCACTCAGTTCGGGTTGACACATTACCAAAAGGATGTGGGTGCTTTGGAGAGAATGCAGAGATGATTTACTGGGATGTTGCCTGGTCTTGAGAGTTTTACTTATGAGGAAAGGTTGAATAAACTCAAATTGTTTTCACTGGGAGGATGGAAATTGAGGGGCAATCTGGTAGAGGTCTACAAAATTATGAGAAGCACAGATAGGGTGGATAGTCAGAGGCTTTTTTCCAGAGTGGAAAGATCAACTACAGGAGAGTACATGTCCACAGCAAGAGGGGGAAACTTTAGGGGAGAAGTGTGGGGAACATTTTTCATACAGAGGGTGGTGGGTGCCTAGAACACACTGCCAGTGGAGGTAGGGGAAACCGGCATGTTTATAAAGTTTAACCAGAACTGGATGCAATATTCCAAAATAATCTTGATAGACTTATGAATGGGAGATGAACAGAGGGATAGACACCACCCATGGGCAATAAGTAGCAGGTTTAAATAAAGATTAGGCACTAGCACAGGCTTAGTGTGTCAAAGGGTGTCATGTATTGTATAAAAGATATAAAACAACATTTTTACAGTCTTTAGGTACAGTTTCTAGAAAAAGACCCTAAATAACATTATATCAATGACAGGTTGCATTTATACTGTGCCTTTAATGTACTAAAACTTTCTAAGTGACTTCACAGGGACACTAATTACTGGGTTCACTACATGCTAATATTCAGTGACTCACGGATAAGAGCATTGAGTTTCCTCTGATGCTCACAATTCTTAACTTTTCACCATGTAAAGGTGTTCTGATGTTCTTATTTTTTCTATCGAAGTGAATAACTTCATGTTTATTCACACTATATTTGATTTGCCATGTTATAGTGCCTTCCCTCCTTATAATTTACATTCTCACCCAATTTTGTGCCATTAGCAATTTTGGAAATTTTGATTTGGCACCCCCATCCAAATCCTTTAAATAGATAGTGAACAGCTGTGAACATACCACTGTTTGTGGGCTGCATGGTGGCTCAGTGGTTAGCACTGCTGCCTCACAGGGACCGGGTTTCATTCCAGCGTTGGGCGACTGTCTGTGCAGTTGCACTTTCTATTCGTATCTGCATGGGTTTCCTCTGGGTGATCCGGTTTCCTTCCACAGTCCAAAGATATGCAGGTTAGGTGGATTAGTCATGCTAAATTGCTCTGTTAGTGTTCAGAGATATGCAGATTAGGTGGGTTTACTATGGTAAATGTGAGGTTACAGGGATAGGGTAGGATGCTCTTTGGAAGGTCAGTATAGACTCAATAAGTCGAATAGCTTCTATTTGCACTATAGAGATTCGATAATCTTTACAGTATCTTTCTACCAACAGCCTGTTATCCTGAGAATGGAATAATTTGTTTATTTCTAATATCTGCTTTCTGTCTAACAACTAAGTATTAATCCATATTAGAATATTTCTCTAGTCCCATGCTTTCCAATTTTACCTACTAACATCCCCTGTGTCCTGGTCAAAAGCCTTCAGAAAATCCAAATATACCATTTCCACATCTGCCTTTGTCAATACTACAAGAATATCTTCAAAAACTGTCAACAAGCCTGCTTCCTACTATTACTCTAATTTCACTGTGGCCAATTTTACCATTATTTTCTGAACAGTTATCACATACTTTGTAATAAATTCTAACATTTTTCCTATTACTGTTACAAAATCACCAGGTCTGTTGTTTGTCATTAACTCGCTTCCTCCCTTCCTTCTAGCTTGCAGGAACTGTTTGAGAATCTATAATATTTTGAATGATAACCACCAATTAGCTCTCAATCCAACAATCTGGGATACAGCTCATCAGGTACTGTGGAATTATCTATCATCAGGGCATATACCTTTCTAACTCCTACCTCTTTACTAATACTAGTTTATTTAGTTATTAGTATCACAGGTCTGGAGAGTGAGCACAGTCTGGGTCCAGTGACAGAGTGAGCATGGGCTGGGTCCAGAGATAGAGTGAGCACAGTCTGGGTCCAGAGACAGAGTGAGCACAGTCTGGGTCCAGTGACAGAGTGAGCACGGGCTGGGCCTAGTGACAGAGTGAGCACGGGCTGGGCCCAGTGACAGAGTGAGCACGGGCTGGGCCCAGTGACAGAGTGAGCACGGGCTGGGTCCAGAGACAGAGTGATCATGGGCTGGGTCCAGAGACAGAGTGAACATCGGCTGGGTCCAGCGGTGGAACAGTACGAGCATGGGCCCAGTCCCACGGCAGAGTGAACAGGCACTTCCTGGAACAGTGGCACAGTGAATCCTGGATGGAGGCCGGTATGTGGAGTCAGCGTGCTCTGAGGCCTGCAGGCACTGACTGGGACGTAAGTAGTTATGGTCACTTATTATCATTCTGGACTTTTTCACTGTTTCATGCTAATCTATGTTGTTTTGTATTCTGTAACAACACTATCTTTGTACCTCTATTTGTACCCAGGTACTAGTTCCTAAGTTGGCACCATTAACGGCAGCCATTGTAAAAATGTTTCACTGTACTCCTGTACTTCTGTATGTGACAATAAAGGATAGTCGATCCTTTTGCTTTTAATAAATGGATTACTTTCAAATTCATTAAAGAAGCCTGGTAAAAGTGATTTCTGTTGTGTGTAATGTTTCACAAAGAAATCAATTTGGTGATTGCATCATATCATATCCATAGTAATGGTACAACTGGAAGAATGGTAGGCCTTGATTATTGGCACATTCCTCCCAACCTGGTCCCTCATGCTATTAAAATGACTTCCACAGTAACTATTACCAAGATAGGCACTGCTATTAGGCATGAAAAATTCATCAGTGACAGCTGTAATAACTGCATGTACCCAATTTACCACAATATTGTAATTTTAAAAAGAAATCAGGATCTGCACATTTGCCACATAATAATGATACATTTTTGTGGCAGCTGTGATTAGAATTCGAGCTGCAAGTGCTTGCAAAACACATGGGGCTTATCTCCTTAATGCTGTCTCTACGTCAGGCTACAACTGAGCAGTTAGGTTTCCACAAGAGGCAGGTGAAACTCTGGCTAATGAGAGGTAAAATCTGATTTGTATCTCTTGCCAGACCTTGAGATTAAGTCTGCAATGTACATACAGCATTACAGGGAGCACCTTCATGAATTATACTCAATGAATCATTTAATGAATAAATGGAATATCCCTACCGAAATATTCAGCAGAAGATTTCATTGTATACTAAGTATTTTTAAAATCATTTCTATCTAACAGTGAATAATAACTGATATTTATTTTTAGTTATCTGAAACAATCTGGATTTATTTTGTTTCTAATTATGGGGGTTTTATTAAACAGCTTTTTCACATATTAAGGGTACGTACTTTCCAATGTGGATTCATTTTTCTACTTTTTTGAAGTGTTGCAAGTTAACTAAATAAATACTTAAGACACACAATGAACAGTATTTAATAATACAGCACATCTGTTACAGTATTTCCATACCATTTTTGGGCTTGGTTCCATCCATGACAAAACACAGACACCATCTCAGAGTTACAGAAGCACATCGAAACATTTCAATAAAAAGATTGATGAGAATCTGGCAGTCTTGCTTGCAGTTGCTGCATTGCAATCATCTGATGAAATGTAATTGCTCCAACAATAATCCCTGCAAAGACTGGGGATAGTTATTTCATTCAGGGAAATTGAAATACATTCAGGATATCCCTCAGATAATTGTTCCTGTTATAGCACAGAAACATGCAGTTGGGTTAGACCCAGCAATGTCATGCCAATGTTAATGCTTCACATGAGGCTCCTCCTATCTCTCTACCTCAGTCTATTGGAATAGCTATCTATTCATTTCTTTTCTGTATTTTTCTAGTTTCCCTTAAATATATCCATACTATTTGCCTCAAGCTCTTCTTGTGGTAGCAAAATCCACCTTGGAACTATTGAATTTCCGATCGGGTTTGCTAATGATTATCTTATACTTCCAGCCTCCCAGCCTCTTGCTCAAATTGAAACAGTTGATATAAATACATTTGTTGAGCAAAAAAATGGGACCAATTGAATTGAGCAAAAAAATGAGACCAATTGAATTTCTCTACAGAAAGTAACTCAGTGAACTAAAGGGCCCTCTTCTGTGTTTAATGACTCTATGAATGTAATGAAAACCTTTTCTCCAAGTATATATTGTCAAAACCTATCTACAGACAGAAAACTCCCTCTTTGATGAACGTCTTGAAGAATGCAAGCTGACTCTACAGCCATGTTGGATTTTAATTCTTTATGTGCTTTGTGTTGTCTGAGCAATCATGCACTTAGATAAACTGTTATAAAAGAAAATCGCCTGAATGAGGATTAGCTCATTGATATATTAACAAATTAAAGTGAATAACAATGAGTCAGTTGGCACTGAACAGAACATGGCACAAACAGATATTAACACATTGACACGTGACTGAAATAACATGGATTTTAGATATAAATATTAATATATAAATAAATGTCACATTAAAAGTTTTGGAAACCCTTCTATTTTGCATTGCAAGCCGGAGTCAGACAGTAAGGCATGGTGGAGACCAGCAGAAAGGGCATACAAAAACTATTCACATGACAACTTTGAATAATTTATGCCATTTTAAAATTTTTATGAGCCATGTTGTGCCAGGCAATTGAAGAATCAGCCCATAGCAGCTTCTTACTATGTATTTCCAAACATGGTCTTCTGGAACTGCTTGATATTCATCTCCCTCAAATATTCTCAATGATGGGGTATCACATCATACTGCAAATTGTTTGTAAGGTAGGAAACTGTTGTGAGATTTCCAGAGATAGTATTAACATTCTTCAGGAACTGAGACCATTATAAAGCACCCAATGTCAGATCTGATATGGTGTTTGGAAAGCAGTGAGCATAATATAAGTTATTATTTATTGACTTTTTCAACATTTAAAATATCCAGCCAAATTTGACAAGAAAAGTTATTTTTTTTATTTTCTTTTGTAATTTATGTAGGTATGTTTGAATATATATTTTCTGGGAACTTTCTACAGCAATGATCCAATTGTTAATCTCTCTAATGTTTTATCAAATGCACTTGAGGGTAATTGAATTGATCACATGTTCTATGTTTCTTGGGTCAAACACCATTGTCAGTATGATATGATCTGAATCTATATGTTCGCCTATGCAACATTTACCACAAACATTGGGGTCTTGTTGGGACAGATTTCTTGAAGTTTAAGAGCAACACTATTTATACCATTTTGATATCTCAAACTTACACATTGTATGGCTCTGTGCTTACTAGCTGTTACATTTATATTACAATTACAGAACAAACTGACTGCCACATTACATGGACTCTATTGCACTGGGAAGGGAGTGCCTAAAATTGAGGATCTTTATATCAGAACACCACATGTTGTGATGTCATATAACTATCTGAAAGGTGCTTTGCCTGTCTGATCTGGAACCTGAACAATAACACAACATGTGGCCAGGAACATTGCTCAGGAACATTGTGGACTGGAAATTTGTTACCATAGTGTTGTTGTTTCAAATTGGAAAGGTCCCTTAAAACCATGGTTCACACCTGAAATTGTTTAATCAGAGAATGTTATATGTACATCTGTGATCGATCACAACTTTCTTTATCACCTGAAAATAATTTTTGAATAAAATGTTAAAGCAAAGTCTCGTATTTCTCATCATGTGACATTACAGATGCAATTGCATTGCTTGAAGCAGAGCAAGGGGTTGCTCTGTTGGACAAATCAATATTTCTTCCTTAATCTAAGTCACCGAAAGAAAAACTAACTCATCCTTTATCCTGAATGTTTTTGTTTGGATGTTCTTGGCACAGAATTGCTGATAGATTCTGTACAAAACTGTTGTGGTATTTTACATTAAAATCACTTAGAAATATAGAAACATAGGTATCAGGAATACACTATTCACACTTTTGACCCTCTTCCACCATTCAATGTGATCATGGATGATCATTCAGCGAGTACCCCATTTTCACTTTTTTCCCATATGCTTTGGTCACTTTAGCCCTAATAACTATGTTTAGTTCTTTCTTGAAAATATTCAATGCTTCAGCCTCAGCCACTTTCTGTGGCAGAGAACTCCACGGGCTTACCAAATTTCTCCTCATCTGTATCCTAAATGGTCAATCCTGTAGCCTTAGACTGGAACCCTTGGTTCTGGGCTCCCTGGTCATAGGGTAGATGCAGAAAGGATGCTCCCAATCTATTCTTCTGAACTCCAGCGAATTTAGTCCTAACTCATCCAGTGTTATTATGATACACATTATGTCAATGGCTCCAAGAAATCAAAATGACACATGAAGACAAATATGGCTTTCTTAAAATGTAAAAAAAAATGAGCAGTGAACACTTATTACTTATTATGAGTTTCGAGAAGATTTGTAGCTCAGGTTGTAGGTTTGCTCACTGAGCTGGGAGGTTCATTTTCAGAAGTTTTGTTACCATACTAGGTAGCATCTTCAGTGAGCCTCCCGATGAAGCACTGGTGGTGCAGCCCACTTTCTATTTGTGCGTTTAGGTTTTCTTGGAATGGTGATGTCATTTCCGGTGGTGACATCATTTCCGATGGTGATGTCATTTCCTGATCTTTTTGTCAGGGGGTGCTATATGGGATCCAAGTCAATATGTTTGTTGTTAGGGTTCTGGTTGCAATGCCATGCTTCTAGGAATTCTTGTGTGTGCCTCTGTTTGGCTTGTACCAGTCAAAGTAGTATTCTTCCTCACCCATATGTAAGGATACTGGTGAGAGTGGGTCATGTCTTTTTGTGGCTAGTTGTTGTCCATGTATCCTGGTGGCTAGTTTTCTGCCTGTTTGTCTGCCTGCCTGTAGTGTTCTTTTAAAGTCCTTGCAAGGTATTTTGTAAATGATATTAGTTTTATCTGAAAACGAACCTTCCAGCTCAGCGAGCAAACCTACATTCAGAACCTATTACTTAGGTTCCTTATTTGAAGTCCACTCAAGAATTATTAGTAGAGATGACTTGCAGCTTCAAAACAAACTGAATAAATGTGAATATCAAATGCTCTGAATTTATCTTAAATCTGTCTTTAACTGTAATGTCGATGAAGAAATTCTCAGCATATTCATGCTAGCCTGTAATCTGCTGTTTAATTCATACCAATGTTTAAAGATTGTAATAGGTGTAGTGTGTTATTGTAATTCAGGTTAATGTTGGAGTATGGAATCATCTATGTTTCATGAGTGGACTCCTCAGTGATCAACATCATATTGTTATGAAAGGAGATTGGTGTGCCCTGACATACACAAAACATGATATAATTCAGTTAACTTTAACAACATTGGTATAATCAGGAATGATCTGGGGAAAAATTGTATTCTACACCACTATCTTTGGCTTCCAAGTGGGATAAGCAAAAGGCGCGGAGATCTCACCGAGATGCAAGTTAGTACGAAAGAATGTCATAACTTTTTCCAGTATCACCCTATAAGAGCACCAGGCCATACATGCAGCAAGTTAAGGAACAGTTGGTTGGGGACAGGAGAAAGGTTGATTATGTGGGAATAGCAGAGTTGCAATAACCTCTATAGAAAGACTACCTAGTAAACTCTGCAATCTATACTTCACTGCCAGTAGCTGTTAAAATCAAAATGGTTCTCACATTGTAAGCTTTTGGTTTCTTTTAAATACTTGAAAGGGAAAATAAATTCTTCAAGTAGAAGGAATAGCTGCAGGGAAAGGAAGGAAATTGGGAATAATTGGATTTTTCTTTCCACAAGCAGGTTTCCTTTTGTGGCACAGTACTGAAATCCAGCGATTCCTTCCAGGCTGACATAGGGAATATTTACAGTATCACTCAGTTTAGTGCTTGCAGATGCATTAGGAGGAAGATGAATGTTTATTAAGCAGAGCCAACACCTTTATTATATTTGTTACTAAACAGAAGCAGTACAATGTGTCTGTCTAATTTTACCACTACAGCTGAGTCGCCAGATGTAGAAGAGGTGATTGATAGATTACAAGTTTTTAGCTGTTTAGCTCCGTCTATAATGGTGCTTTTCACATGAATAGAAAGCATTATGCTCTCTTAATGTCTACCCAGTCTGAGAGCAACAGATTCATACAGGCCGATGCTCAGCTCCACAACAGCTTGTAAGATTGTTTATTTTCTGTCAACCATGGGAGAAGAGTTTGTTGGCCCTAACTCATGACATCATTGGCAGAACCTCAGTGCTAATGCAATGAGATCCACGCAACAGCAGGATCATCACTGACTGCATCACTGACACCCTGAAGGAAGGTTTTAAATGTCTGAACAGGAATTACATTGCAGTGCGAAAGTGTTTTTTATCATTGTGCATGTTGCCTGAAATTACTTTGTTGAAAGGCCTAAAAGAGGAGGAAAATAGACAAGAGTTCAGGATCATAAAAATGAGGAACTTGAGTTTTGCTGAAAATAAGAAAGTGGTTTCTGAAACATTACCATTGCTTAGAAGCTTGGTGCACTCTGCTCTATTGCAAGGTTCAGTTACGTAAGTGCCTCAGGGGTCATTTAAGGATCGACACCAAATAAATCAGTTCAAAGAACATCAGATGTATAATCCTCAGTACAGATCTTCCAATCCGTGTCAACTCCAGTTCTTACTTCATCATTATTCTGTACAGTCACAATCTCACTACAGTGGACACACTCAATGTCTAAAAAATGTTGCTTATTAATGAAAAAAAAATTATCAAAGCTTTACACCTTGTGCATTTGCAAGAATACCAATTTAAAGGAAAAACCATCATTTATACAGCATAGGAGGACATGGTGGTTCAGTGGTTAGTACTGATGCCTCACAGTGCCAGTGACCAACATTTGATTCCAGCCTCGGGTGACTGTCTGTGTGGAGTTTGCACATTCTCCTTGTACCTGTGTGGGTTTCCGTCAGGTGCACTAGTTTTCACCCACAATCCAAAGATTACCTGTTAGGTAGATTGGCCATACTAAATTGCCCCATAGTGTGCAGGGATGTACATACTAGATGGATTAGCCATGAGAAATGTGGGAGTAGGGGAGTGTATGGGTCTGTGTGAGTTGCTCTTTGGAGGGTCAGTGCAGACTGGGTGAGCTAAATGGTTTTTCTGCACTGTAATGATTCTATGATTCTGAAGTGCTGATTTGTTGGCAAGTGGATTCTGATTGGGAGAGGTATTGACATGGAGAATGCACAAAATAATGATTGACAGTTCACTGCCAAATTCAAAAAGTGTGGCATTGGTAAAGCACAGCAGGTCAAGTAGCATCCAAGCAGCAGAAGAGTTGACATTTCGGACATACACCCTTCATCATCCCTGCTCCTCTCCTGCTCTTCAAATGCTGCCTGACCTGCCGTGCTTTACCAGCGGCCCACCTTTTAACTCTAACTCTCCAGCACCTGCAGCCCTCACTTTCTCCTAGTTAACTGTCAAATGTTGCTTCATCGTCATAGTCACAGAGAAACAGATCCATCGGACCAACTCATCCATGCCGACCATAATCCCAAACTATATTAGTCCCAGCTGCCTGCACTTGGCCCATATCCCTCCAAATATTCCTATT
This sequence comes from Chiloscyllium plagiosum, assembly GCF_004010195.1. Classification (NCBI taxonomy): domain Eukaryota; kingdom Metazoa; phylum Chordata; class Chondrichthyes; order Orectolobiformes; family Hemiscylliidae; genus Chiloscyllium; species Chiloscyllium plagiosum. The sequence continues at coordinate 14,708,007 of NC_057735.1, forward strand.
CATGTACTCGTCCAAATGTCTTTTAAATATCTTTTAAATGTTGTAAATATACCTGTATCCTCTGGACGTTCATTCCACACACAAACCACTCTGAGCAAAGAAGCTGCCATTCATGTCTTTTTAAAATCTTTCTCCTCTCACCTTAAAAATATGCCCCCCCAGTCTTGAAATTCTCCATCCTATAGCAAAGACACAAACTATTCACCTTATCCACACCCCTCATGATTTTATAAACCTCTGTAAGGTCACTCCCCCGCCTCCTATGACCCAACGAAAAATGTCCGGCCTACCAACCTCTCCTTATAACTCAAACCTCTCCATTCCCAGAAACATCCTGGTAAATCTTTTCTGTAACCTGTCCAGCTTAATAATATTCTTGCTATAACAGGGTGATGAGAACTGGATATAGTACTCCAAAAGAAGCCTCGTCAATGTCCTGTATAACCTCAACATGACATCCCAACTCTATACTCAAAGACCTAAGCAATGAAGACCAGTGAGCCGAATGCCTTCTTAATCATCCTGTCAACAAATGAGGCAAACTTCATAAAATTATGAACCTGAACCCCTATGTCGCTCCTTTTCAAAAGACTGCCTAAGGCCCTACTTTTAATTGTATACATCCTGCTCTTGTTTGCTTTCCCAAAACGCAAGACCTCACATTTACCTGAATTAAACTCCATCTGCCACTCCTCAGCTCATTAACCCAATTGATCAAGATGCCTTTGTAATCTTAGGTAACTTTCTTCAATGTCCACTATACCACCAATTTTGGTGTCATCCGCAAACATACGAACTACGCCTTCCATACTGTCATCTAAAACATTTATATAAATGACAAACAAAAGTGGACCCAGCACCAATCCCTGTGGAACACTGCTGTTGACAGGCCTCCAGTCTGAAAAACAACTCTTTGCCAACACTATGTCCCTTGCTGTTAAGCCAATTATGTATCCAATTGGCAAGCTCATCCTGATTCCAATGCAGTCTAACATTACTAATTAGTCTACCATGTGGAACTTGGTCAAAGGCTTTACCAAAACCCAAGTAAACAGTGTCTACTGTTCTGTCCTTAGGCAGATAAACTTTGATTAGTCAAGGGATTACGCTGAGACGTGAACTGATGGATAGCTAACCTTTATTTTGTTGAGTTGAAACAGTCATAGAGTCATAGAGATGTACAGCATAGAAACAGACCCTTTCGTCCAACTCATCCATGCCAACCAGATATCCTAAATAAATCTAGCCCATTTGCCAACCCTTGGACTATATCCCTCTAAACCCTTCCTATTCATATACTCATCCAGATGCCTTTTAAATGTTGCACTTGGACCAGCCTCCATCACTTCCTCTGGCAGCTCATTCCATACATGCATCACCTTCTGTGAGAAAACGTTGCCCCTTAGGTTCCTTCTATACCTTTCCCCTCTCACCCTAAATCTATGCTCTCTAGTTCTGGACTCCCCCACACCCAGAGAAAAGACCTTGTCAGTTTATCCTATCCATGCCCCTCATGATTTTATAAACCTCTTTAAGGTCACCCCTCAGCCTTCAGCACTCCAGGGAAAATAACCCCAGTCTATTCAGTCTCTTCCTACAGCTCAAATCCTCTGACCTTGGCAACAGCTTTGTAAATCTTTTCTGAACTCTTTGAAGTTTCACAACACCCTTCCGATAGGAGGTAGACCAGAATTGTACACAATATTCCAAAAGTGACCTAATCAATGCACATTGTGCATACATGTTATTTCTAAGCATGTCCATGCTCAGACAGTCAGGTTAAAGATACATGCAATGTCTTCCTGCTTTGTGCTTTCAGCCATCCCCACTTATTGTCGGGTATGCCAGATATTTTGGGATGGTGGTCCAATAATATTGCACCTCCTCTTCCCGAAGTCTCTGAAAGTATTGTCCAATTCCTGTCTCATGCAAATTGCTCACCTCCTTAATTCCACAGCAACCTGACTGAGTAAACAACCAGGTGGGCATTTTTCTATTTTAGGTGTTCCTGCCACCGAAGTAGAGTTCCCAGCTAATTAATTATTCACATTGCATTAGCTCAGCGAGGTGATGCCTCAATGACATTGTTGCCAGATTATTAATCCAGAGACCCAGATGATGTTCTGGGGGCTTGAGCTGAAGTCTCACCATGGCAAACAGTGAAGTTTGAATTCAATAAAAATCTGGTATTAAGGGTCTAATGATGACCAAGAAACCACTGTCAGTTATTAGAGGAAATCACTATTTAGTTCACTAATCCCCTTCAGGGAAGGAAACTACTGTCCTTATGTAGTGTGGCCTACATGCAACTCCAGATCCACAGTAATGTGGTTTACTCTTAACTGCCCTCTGGGCAAATATGGATGGGCAATAAATGCTGACCTAGCTAGTGACACTCACACAGAACCATAGAGTCATATAGCTTGGAAACAGAGCTTTTGTCTGAACCAGTCCATGCTGACCATAATCCCAAACTAAACTAGTCCCACCTGCCTCTGATTGGCTCATATACCTCCAAAACTATTTTTATCACAGCTTGTGAATTAAGTTTTAAAAAAACAAGAAGAATGGGAGTTAAAACTTGCATGCCAGATTTAGAACTGCAAGAATTACATTTTAATACCTATAAACATTTATACTACTATTGTCTCCTCTTGAATGATGCATCAATAATTTCTAAGCATGTCCCTCCCAATTGACTTAGCATCAAAGCTATCTCTGAAAAATATCCGTTACCAGCCCCTCCCCCTCCATTCCATTCCTCTCATCGACCCTCCCTTCCAGATATCAACTGGATTCATTCCTCCCATCAGCCAAGCAGGTTGTACCCTCTAGCTGTCTTCACATATTGTAACAAAACCAGTCCTTTTTTTCAAAAAGCTGTGTCTTGGCTCAAAGAGACTCTCTCCTTGATTTTTTTTCAGAGGGGTAATAAACTGGGCCAGGCTTTGATCAGTCTGGTTTGGTACAGAGATGAAAAGGATTTTGAGAGGCCTTTTGTTTATATGTAAACAGCTGAGATGTCAGGCCAATGCGGTCATGTTTTAGAAGTGACCTGTATAATGAAAGGGGAGTGGTCAGCTCTCTAGCTGAGCTGAGCAGTTTTAGTTCAGTCTTGAACTGGTTGGAAGTTCAACAGGGAGCTGCGTGGAAACTCTCTCTTTCTTTTCTGCCCTTCAACTTTAACCCGTAAGCATGTGTTCCATTTATACTCGTTTTAAAGGGGGTTTGCTTATTGGGACTGTTGTGTATACTCGGAACAGCATAACTAAGTCTAGTTAGATAGGTTAAGTTCTATAGGGATTCTTTATTCTATTCATTATGTTTCATTGTGTAATTTTGCAAATAAAGTTTTGACTGTTTTAAACTCTAGTAGTTAACCTAGCTAGCTTACTCCAGGTAATGTTCACTGTACACTTACTGAAACAAATTGCAAAGTTATGGTCGAGGGCTGCCTGCTTAAGAATGCTTTGAGTGGTCTGGCCGAGTCCATAATACTATCCCTACCTTACCACCCTGCGCCCCTTCTCCTTGACACCCGCCCCTTTATCTGCAGCTCCCCTTACACCCATCCCCAGTCCTGAAGAAGGGTTACACCCAAAACGTTGACTTCTCCACCTCCTTATGCTGCCTGACTTGCTGTGTTCCTCCAGCCTCTTGCTTGTCTACCTTGGAAAACATTTGGGGAGCAACATGAGTAGAGAAAGTGCTAGACAGTCTGGAAAATTGTGCCTGTGTTCTGCAAAGAATAAGAATGAAAGAAGATAAATAAACAGAAAGAATAATCTAGTTGGAAATAGGATAATAGCAGATTGGAAAAGTGGCATTATAAATGTAAATAAATAATGTATTTCCCTTCAATGTTTTCAGGCCCTCTTTGGTATATTGTAACACACTAACTCCCACTTTAAAAAATGTTCCTGTTCTTGATGAATGCTTGAGTATACAAAGTAGCTCTAAGTGAGTGGAAATCAATCAATGACCCACATGGAATGGAATCATAATATGCTTGGAGGGAAACAGGCCAATGACTTACTTGATTCAACTATAACTATCATCTCTCTGCTTGAGAAGCGAAATTACAAAATCGATTTTGTCCTGAATATTTACCACATAGAAATGTAATGAGTTACAAAATGAAAGAAGGATTTATCTTGTAGCAAGATCACTGCTGAAATTGGAGTTTACTAGTTTAAACTGCTCTGGTAATTTATTTGTTGCAAATGGCAGTCATTTGCTTGCAAGATGGATCATTCAGTGCAAAGTCTGCATGACAAAGTCGTGCTGAAAAATGTGTTGCTGGAAAAGCGCAGCAGGTCAGGCAACATCCAAGGAGCAGGAGAATCGACGTTTCGGGCATAAGCCCTTCTTCAGGAATCATGGTCTAATACTTTGCTACTTAAAACTGCCAGACTAATGGAAATCAATGATATTTACAATCAGAGTTTCAGTCATAGCACAATACTCCATGTAGGATTAGAACGCTTTTCCATAAATCTGTTTGATGTTTAGTCCTTCCGCATTTTGGATCAGAGAGGGAGATGGCTGTGCACCAGCTCTTCAGTTTACATTGTTTAAGATGCATCTCCTGCCTTAACAACAAGTAAATAGTTTCCCTTGTGTCAGTCTCCTCCAATCTGAACTACGGAACATTAAATGTAAAGACGCTTAAGGCAACATTGCTGAATCAGTGGCGCAACATAAATGCACGTCAGATTTTGAACGATCAATTCTTTCCTATTCGGGTAGCTCATTATTCATTCTTTTCATACGTAATTGTATTCCTCTGTTGAAGCTATTTAGCTTTTTACAGTTTCACACCAAAGCTGGACAATGATCACCTTGCAATTAGCCCCGAGTATTAACATGCGAGTAACTCGAAGCTAATCATTTAATTCCAATTTATCAACTTGTACTACTTCTTCTAAAACACATTCCTTGATGTTACTCACATTCATTTCATTTACCATCACTTCTTATCTTTGCCTCATTTCTGTTTGGAGAGATGGCCATTCTATAACATGACCATTGAGCACGCTGTATGTGATAAGACAATTCCATTATCACATTGCTGTATATTCTTATTTCATGTGTTTGAGCTTTTAAAAAAAAACAGATAAATATTGGTTTGTAGATTGAGAATTTGCATTTCATAATGATAGGCAGAAGTGGGTACTGCAGATGCAGGAGATTAGAGTCAAGATCAGAGTGATGCTGGAAAAGTCCAGCAGGTCAGGCAGTATCCGAGGAACAGGAAAATTGACATTTCGGGCAAAAGCCCTTCATCAGGAGTGAGGGTGGGAGCGGAGATATAAATGGGAAGGGGGTGGGGCTGGGATGAAGGTAGTTGAGAGTGTAATAGGTGGATGAAGGTGGGGGTAAAGGTGATGGGTCAGAGAGGAGTTGTAGCGGATATGTGGGAAGGAAGATTGACAGGTAGGACAAGTCATGAGGATGGTACTGAGCTGGAAGGTTGGAACTGGAATAAGGTGGGGGGAGGGGAAATGATGAAACTGGCGAAGTCCACATTGATGCCATTGGGTTGAAGGGTTCAGAGGCAGAAGATGAAGCGTTCTTCCTCCAAGCATCGGGTGGTGAGGGAGTGGCCCAGGACCTGCATGTTCTCGGCAGAGTGGGAAGGGGAGTTGGAATGTTCGACCATGGGTGGTGGGGTTGGTTGGTGCGGGTGTCCTGGAGATATTCTCTGAAGTGCTCTGCGAGAAGGTGTCCTGTCTCCCCAATGTAGAGGAGACCGCATCAGGAGCAACGGATACAATAAATGACATGTGTGGAAGTGCAGGTGAAGCTTTGATGGATGTGGAATGCTCCTTTGGAGCCTTGGACAGAGGTGAGGGGGGAGGTGTGGGTGCAGGTTTTGCAATTCCTGCGGTGGCAGGGGAGGGTGTTGGGATGGGAGGATGGGTTGTTGGGGGCGGTGGACCTGACTGGGTAGTCACGGAGGGAACAGTCTTTATGGAAAGCAGATAGGGTTGGGGAGGAAAATATATCCCTGGTGGTGGGATCCATTTGTAGGTGGCAGAAATGTCGGCGGATGATGTGATTTTTGTGGATGTTGGTGGGGTGAAAGGTGAGGACTGGGGAGTTCTGCCCTTGCTGTGGTTGGAGGGGTGGGGTTTGAGGGCGGAGGTGCGAGATGTGTTGGAGGGCATCTTCAAACCATGTGGGAGGGGAAATTTTGGTCTTTAAAGGAGGCGGCCATATGGTGTGTTCTGTGGTGGAACTTGACGTCCTGGGAGCAGATACAGTGGAGGTGGAGGAATTGGGAGTACGGGATAGCATTTTTGCACGAGGTAGGGTGGGATGAGGTGTAATCCAAGCAGCTGTGAGAGTTGGTGGGTTTGTAGAAAATGTCTGTGTTGAGTCAGTCATCGTTGATGGAGATGGAGAGGTCCAGAAAAGGGAGGGAGGTGTCAGAGATGGTCCAGGTGAATATAAGGTTGGGGTGGAATGTATTGGTGAAGTTGATGAACTATTCATGATAGACAGATATACTTTTGTTTTATTATTGGTCCAGTTATTGAATTTCCTTTCTTTAGACTATTTTTTTCAATCTTCCATTTTATGTGGCACTCCTTCCAAATGGTTGTATTCCTGGGGTCTTGCCAATTTCTTTCTCTAGCCACCATATGAAGGCATATTGGGTAGTTGACAATACCTTTTGTGTCCCCTTCTCTCAGAAAATTTACCCTTAACTTCTATGAATGGCATGAGAGAAGAGTACTGACTGTCTCTGTCATTGCTATGAATATACTATCTCTAAACATTCTTCAGGAACTGGTTCAATATTTTATCAAGAAGCTGAAGCATCCTGAATATGTGTAACTTATGTCTGTGACACACCCAAATCCTGGCTGCAGCATTACAAAACAAACTATTCCTTTCCCAGCTTAAGCAATGTCCAATGAGAACACTTAAAAGTTGTTAACAGGCTGCTAGAGAATCACAGGTACACAAATATGTTTCTCTCCATTGGTGAATTGTGAAGTGGTAAAAGCAATCGAGAGTGTGTGGTGCTGGAAAAGCACGGAGATAAATGGGACATAAAAGAACGTAAGCTAAACAAACTTCCATGTTCTTCCCTCCATACATGGGCTTCCTTGAACCTTCTGGAATCCATTTATCTCTCTACCCTAGAGGCTCCCAGCCTCATCCCTGATGAAGGGCTCCTGCCCGAAACGTAGATTCTCCTGTTCCTTGGATACTGCATGACCTGCTGTCCTTTTCCAGCGCCACACTCTTCGACTCTGATCTCCAGCATCTGCAGTCCTCACTTTCTCCAAGTGGTAAAAGCAGTCAAGTATAGGCCATGGTGCTATGACACTGCAGCAAATCATAGAAATAGAATTGTGGAATAGTTACAGTAAAGAACACTCTCTTCAGGTCAAAGGGGTGGCTGTGGGTACCTCTGTGGGCCCCAGTTATGCCTGTCTCCTTGTGGGGTATGTGGAACATGCCTTCTTTCAGTCTTATTCCGGCCTCCATCCACAACTCTTTCTCCGGGATAGAACATAGAACATAGAACATAGAAGAATACAGCGCAATACAGGCCCTTCGGCACTTGATGTTGCGTCGATCCAAGCCCACCTAACCTACACTAGCCCACTATCCTCCATATGCCTATCCAATGCCCGCTTAAATGCCCATAATGAGGGAGAGTCCACCACTGCTACTGGCAGGGCATTCCATGAACTCACGACTCGCTGAGTAAAGAACCTACCCCTAACATCTGTCCTATACCTACCCCCCTTTAATTTAAAGCTATGCCCCCTTGTAATAGCTGACTCCATATGTGGAAAAAGATTCTCACTGTCGACCCTACCTAAACCCCTAATCATCTTGT
>NC_057735.1:14718931-14774790 GCF_004010195.1 Chiloscyllium plagiosum
TTCTAACTTTGAGCTTCCAACCTAGCTCCCTGAAAGCCTGTCTCACTTCCTCGGCACTCCTCCTACCTATGTCGTTGGTGGCAATGTGGACCACGACTTCGGGTTGCTCCCCCTCCCCCTCCAGGACCCGGGAAACACGATCAGAGACGTCACGTACCCTTGCACCTGGGAGGCAACATACCAATCGTGAGTCTCTCTCGTTCCCACAAAACCGCCTATCTGTGCCCCTAACTATCGAGTCCCCAATTACTACTGCTTTGCTCTTCTTCACCCTTCCCTTCTGAGTAACGGGGACAGGCTCCGTGCCAGAGGCCTGAACCCCATTGCTTACCCCTGGTAAGTCGTCCCCCCCAAGTATCCAAAACGGTATACTTGTTCTTGGGGGGGACGGCCGCAGGGGGTCCCTGCACTGGCTGCTTCCTCCCAGTGCCCCTCACTGTCACCCATCTATCTGCCATCTTTGGAGTTACTACTTCCCTAAAGCTCCGATTTATGACCCCCTCTGCCTCCCGAATGATCCTAGGTTCATCCAACTCCAGCTCCAGTTCCCTAACGCGGTCTTGGAGGAGCTGGAGATGGGTGCACTTCCTGCAAGTGTTATCAGCAGGGACGTCCATGGCATCCCTCACCTCAAACATGTTGCAAGAGGAACATTGCACTGCCTTCACTGCCATCCCTCTGAAAGTAACCTTTTATAAAAAAAAAACTGGGTCCAAAGAATACAATAAGCAAAATGCAGCACTTACCTACTTACCACAACGGATCTTATTATTTAGGTTAGAGGAGGAGGGCGGGTGGGAGGCACTACCTCTGTAGTGCCTCGGGTTCTTCTCCTGCGTGCTTTTAAAGGGAAAAAAAAACCTACCCGGCTGCCCCTCCGGTCTTCGTCACTTCCCCCTGCTGCTCCGCTACCGGTAAGTAATTTTAAAACAAACTGTCTTACCTTAGCTGCTGCTCGCACTCAAAGATATCGATGATGTCATCAATGCTGCTTCCCACTCTCATCCGGAACTGGAGAAGTCTGTCAATTTCACTTCTAATTTCCACCCTGATGTCATCTTCAACTGGTCCAACTCTGACTCCTCTCTTCCCTTCCTCGGCATCTCTGTTTCCATTTCTGGGGAAAGGCGGGCCACTAATCTACACTACAAACCCCTCGACTCCTGCAGTTACCTGGACTATATATCCTCACACCCTGCTTCCTGTAAAGACACTATTCCATTCCTCTTGTTCCTCCAACTCCATCATTTCTGCTCTGATGATGCCAACTTCAACAAGGGGGCCTCTGAAATGTCCACCTTCTTCCTCAACCGAGGATTCCCCAGCACCATAGTTGATAGGCCCTCAGTTGGGTCTGATCCATCTCCCTCATTTTAGCCCACACCCCCTGTCTTCCTTGCCACAGCAACAGGCTCTCCCTTGTCCTCACCTACTATCGCACCTGGATCCACATCCAGAGAATCATTAGCCGCCATTACCGTCACCTCCAATGGGATGCTACCATCAAACACATATTCCCCTCCCCTCCCTTGCTGGCCTTTTGCAAGGACCATTCCCTCTAGGACACCCCCATCCACTCCTCCTTCATTCCCACGGCATCCTCCCCTGCATCTGCAGCAGGTGTTAACACCTGCCCATTTACTTCCTCCCCTCTCAGTCTCCAAGGGCCCTAACACACCTTCCAGGTGAAGCAGTGATTTACCTGCACTTCACTCAATCTAGTCTCCCGCATCCGCTGCTCACAATGTGGTCTCCTCTACACTGGGGGAGTCTGGGTGACCGCTTCATGCATCCCCCAAGTTCTGTCCGCAAAAAAGACCCCGAGCTTCCAGTCTCCTGCCACTTTAACACCCCACCCTGTTCCCTGGCCAACATCTCTGTCTCAGGCTTGCTGCAGTGCTCCAGCGAAGCTCAGCACAAGCTGGAAGAACAGCATCTCAATTTCTGCTTGGGAACTCTACAGCTTTCTGGACTCAATATCAAGTTCAACAATTTAAGGACTTAAAGCCTCTTCTCCCACATCTTTACCCCAACTCCCTAACCACACACAACCCATTGTTAGCCACTAATAGACCGCATTAGCAACCATTCATCCTCCTAGGCTGATCATTATTCCACTCCTTTGTCTGTCCTACTGTTCTTCTCTCTCTTTGGGCGCTATCGCCACCTAACATTTACTCCTTACCCCCTCCCCGCACTCTTTCTAATGAATAATGTCACAAAGCTGGTCCCTTTTTTCTAAAAGCTGTTCCTTTTCTCAAGGACACTGTGTCCTAGATTTTCTTTCAGAAGGGTCAGAAAACTCTCCCAGCTCCAAGGTGACTAGTTTGGTGCAGAGGTGACAAAAGACTTTGATAGGCCTTTTATTTATACATAGATAGATGAAAGTTCGGGCCAAAGTGGTCATGTTTTAGAAGCAACCTGTATATTGAAAGGGGAGTGGTCCTCTCTGGCTGATCAGTGCAGTACAGAGCTAGTTGGAAGTTCAGCATGGGACTGTGTGAACAGGTTGCAAAAACTCTTTCTCCTTCAGACCTTCTAACTTCAACCTGTAAGCATTTGTACTTTTTTTTTTAAAAGGGGGTTTGCTTATTGGGACTGTTGTGCATATTCAGAACAGTATAATTAAGTCTAGTTTGAATAGATTGAGTTCTGTAGGGGTTCTTTATTCTGTTTTTTGTGTTTCATTGTGTAATTTTGTGAATAAATTTTTGTCTGTTTTAAAACCTGGTAGTCAACCTAGCTAATTTACTCCGGGTAATTTTCACCAAACACCTAATGAAACAAACTGCAAAGTTATGGTCTAGGCTGCCTGCTCAAGAATGTTTTGAGTGGTCTGGCCTAGTCCATAATAATAAAAGACATTTTTTTCTTAGCTACCCATCAGTTCTGAAGAACGGTCACAGGATGATTAGATTAGATTCCGTACAATGTGGAAACAGGGTCTTCGGTCCAATCAGTCCATACCGACCTTCCGAAGAGTAACCCACCCAGACCCATTTCCCTAACACTATGGGGCAATTTAGCATGGCCAATTCACCTGACCTGCACATCTTTGGATTGTGGGAGGAAACCGGAGCACACCCATGCAGACACAGGGAGAATGTGCAAACTCCACACAGACAGTTGTCCGAGGCTGGAATTGAACCTGGGACCTGGTGCTGTGAGGCAGCAGCGCTAACAACTGTGCCACCATGCCACCCTAATCTGAAACATTAACTCTGATTTCACTCCACAGATGCTGCCAGACCTGCTGAGCTTTTCCACAAATTTCAGTTTTTGTTACAGCAAGAACAAGCCAATTTAGCTCCTTGTGCCATTCTCTGTAACAGCAGGTTAGACAGCCCCACACCTCATAGTGGTACTTTTTAAAAATTCTTAAGCATTAAAGGTTGTTAGCAAATCCTTGGATCTATTATGTTAATATATCAGCCTTATTGTCAATTTTAGTGACATCAGGTATTTGGCACCAAGTTTACTAAAACTGAACTCACATTCTCAGATTGCCATGGTGAAACCGAGTCTATGTTTTCTAGATTGCTCATTCAGTGACATCAATCCAATCTCGCTATACACCAAGTTATAAAATCATAGAATCCCAACCGCGTGGGGGTTGGGTCCACACCAACCCTCCAAAGAGAATCCCACCCAGATCCATGCCCCTATCCCTTTAACCCTGCATCTACCATGGCTACTCCACGTAACCTATACATCCCTGGACAATATGGGGCAATTTACTATGGCCAATTCATTTGGCCTTCACATCTTTGGACTGTGGGAGGAAACCAGTGCACCTGGAGGAATCCTGCGCAGACATGAGTAGAACGTGCAAACTCCACACAGATAGTCACTTGAAAATAGAGTAAAACCCAGGTCCCTGGTGCTGTGAGGCAACAGTGCTGGCCACTGAGCCACTGTGCCACTCTGTCATGTTGTGTTCTTGTGCACTACCGTAGACCAGTCAGATCTATCCCGTCGGTAGCTTTGGGTGAATGCACTTTGCAATGTTCAGATATGGAAAAATTTGCTTAATCTTTCTTCATGATGCAACGAGAGCTCACCCTCCTCCCAAGGAGTGCTGTGTAGCGACCATTGGCCTTCGTGTGAAGGATTTAGTTTTGTTGCACACTATACTCCGCTGCTGAATCCTAAACTCATGTATTTTAATCCAGTATCTCGATTGGAAAAATAAATAGCCAATGCAAATGTTTTGCCATTGACACGCATCATCACAGCAAAACATCATAAATGACCCCTTTTAAATATTGAATTTCTTCCAGAATTTGCATTTTTTTTAATTGCTAAAAATTATTCTGCTGTGGTGAGTGACCTCACTGGGAATAGATAGAAGATTATAGGATCCACTCTTATGATTTTCAGCCTTGGCAGCAAAGCAGAAACATCTCAGATAAAAATGCTCTGATCATTTTGAACATACAAGTTGCTCCTCCCTGCTGGTTTCCACTAGAACTTGACAATGCTTGTCAGGGTGAGGTCTCCAAGGCTCAAACCTCATGATCACTCCTTTAACATCTTGTACATTTTTAGTCTGTTCACTCGCAGCAAAGGTTAGTTAAAGTGGGACTTCATGAGTTAAGAAAAAGTTAAAATTTTGTTTCAGGAGAGTAACCATTCCTTGTCTCAGCGTGCTTAATTTTTACGTTAAATCATGCGCTTTGCAGAATGCAGAGAAAAAATATCATGAAACCCACACCCCACAACCCTGCTTCCCTGCCAGTAGAGATTCATCTTTTACTTGGACTTCTTCATTACACTCCCTCACTGGTTTGCTCGAAGCCTATCCTGCTGTCGAATTTCTTGATTACCAACCTAGGAAACATTTAGATTCACATTAGTATATGACCCCAATACTGGTCTATACATTTTATAACTCATGTCAAAATGACTCTGGAATATATTCCATTCTTTCAAAGGGTGTGAGCAGCACTCAGCACATTTTTTACTCAGCTCTATTTGTCCTTGAGAAGATGGTGATGAAACAATTCCTTAAAATACTGTCATCCATATTGCATAGATCTAACCATAGTGCTGTTAGAAATGCAAAGAATTATCAGGTGGTTGTTAAAACTTTCAAGGTCAAGTCAGGTGACTTCATCTGATGAAGGAGAAGAGCTCCGAAAGGTTGTGATTTCAAATAAACCTGTTGGATTACAACCTGGTGTCATGTGACTTCTGACCTTGACCACCCCAGTCCAAAACTGGCACCTCTCCATCAAGGTTATATTTTTCAGCTGAATGAATTTTCTTCAGCTCTAAGAAAACACCACAAAAATGGAGTCGATTTAGAACATAGAACTGTGCAGCACAGGCCTACGATATTGTGCCAACATTGATGCTTAATTAAAATAATTTCTTCTGTCTGCCCTTTGCCCATTACCCTCCATTCCTTGCATGTTTATGTGCTTGTCTGAAATTCCCTTGTAGAAAATGAATTCCATTCATATTTATGGAGAAGTGGAGACAATGCACATTGACTGGATAATGAGGGAGCAGCCTTGTTTCTGCCCGGTATTGAACCGGGGACATTCTGTGCATGTGGCAAACTTGAGAACTCCAACACTATAGAAACACAGCGCACATAATTACAACCAATATTAAGGTGAATACTTGAAAGATTCTGCCATGTTATATATTGCCAGATTAGATCAACAATATGGCACTCAATTTGCGAGCTGCTACCTCACTACATGATCTTTGTTGTCGAGGTGTGGGATACTGTAATTTGGAAGTTTTTGCCTTGCTTTAATCTCCCACCAGAGAGTAAGTGGAAAACTTGGCAGAAAATAATTAGTGTGACTGATGCACCTCTGTGCCAATTAGAAAGGTTTTATTCCTAAAGCTTACATCTAACTATAGGAGAAAATTGGAAAGTTGTGTCGTGGTAGGATTGGATTCTCCCATAATGAACCTTGTTTCCTTTCATTTTTACTCAAGACATTCAGTAGATTAGATTTGCTGCAGAAACAGAGCCAGATTTTGCTGAGAAAGAGTAGAGAGGCACACTGTGAGTAAATGCATAAGTATGATTGGAGCATACTTGTACTATATTTTGGGCTCTAAGCACTGTATTGCCAAGGCTGGAAAAGTGCATTTGACAAATCAGTCTGAGAAGTACAACACTGACATTGCTTTATTGTTAGCCATCCAAAGTTTTTCTCTCCTTATTGAAATAAAAACTAAAATTGCTGGAAAAACTCAGCAGGCCTAGCAGAATCTGTGGAGAGAAAGCAGGTTGGTGTCTGTACTGAAGATGGGCTGAAGGGGAGGAGTAAATGATATGTGGAGTTGGACCCCAGAGAGACAGGGAACAGCAGTTAGGCAGATAAAGGATTGGGTAATGGTCAGTCTGGGAGAATCAATAGCTGTTCAAGGGGACCATTAGAATTTGACAATGGTTAGTGAATCTGTTCACTGTCTTCTTGTATCATTGTGGGTGGCAAAGGACGGATAGAAATAACATCTGTCCACCCCAAAAAGAAATATCTCCCTCAGCATGAGGCCTCACTAAGTGACTATAGACGGTACAGATGATAGCATAAAATTACAAAGGGATATTAATACACTGTGAGTAGAAAAAACAACGGTAGGTGCCTTTCAATGTAAGCAACTGTGACGTTATCCATTTTGGATCATTCAAGAGAGATGTTAGGAAGTACTTCTACACTTAAAGTGTGACAGATATTTGGAGCTCTCTTCCACAAATGGCAGTGGATGCTGGATCCATTGTTAATTTTAAATCTGAAATCAATAAATGTTTGTTAAGCAAAGGTTTTAAGGGCTGTGGGCCAAAAACAGATATATGGAGTTAGGACACAGGTCAGCCGAGATCTCATTGAGTGGTGGAACAGGCTAGAGGGGTTGAATGGCCTATTGCTGTTCCTATGTTCTCACTTTCATCATTTGCTTCAATAGTGATCACAGATGAGGAAGATATGAAAATGATGTTTCCCCTTGTGAGTCCAGAACTCCTGGATGCCAATTTAGCAGAGAGATGAGGAGAATTTATTTTTCCGCAGAATTATGTGCAACATTTGAACTCACTGCCTCAGAAGGCAGTGGAGATGGAGTCATATACTTGTTCAGGCAGAGATTGATAGATTTTTGTTTGGCAAAGGAATCAAAGGTTATTGGGGGTAGGGGGGAATTTGCTTTGTTAAATGGCAGAGCATGCTTGAGGGCCTGAATGGCCCACATCTGCTCCTAACCTGTATATTTGTATATTCTACCAGCAGCCTTTTTGTCTCATTCCTGAACCCCAGACATGAGGAATAAGCAGTTGGGCTACATTTAAGCATTTGCCAGTCTTCATAGAAAAACAAACACAGAGGTCTCAGTGTTATTGGGAGTGAGGTTTGGAAGCAGTAGGGGCTGGCGGTGGGAAGACTAAATGATGAGGTGTTTGTTTTTTTATATATAGAGTTCCCTCCAGAGTCTTTGTAATGTTAAGTGAGGAGCTGAGCTGCAGTAGGAGAGTAACACAATTCATTGTATTATTCACTGTTCTCGTCATTTAACTGCAAATGACGGTGTTATGTAGAACAGTGTTTCTCCTGATTATTCTAAAGAGAACCATAAAGGTTCCATCATAAACCTTTTCACATCAGCACATGTCTCAACAACAAGATTTTATGTCTCTTTCTTTACAACTTGTCACAATGCCAATTTTTAATGGCTGGAAAGGAGGAAATAGAATGACAACAGGGAGGTGGGGTAGGGTTTGATGACCTGTCAGAGGTCATTAAAACTATGAAAGCTTTTAATAACGAAGATAGATTTGATACTGAGGATATGTTGCCTCTCCTGGGGAAGAGCATAACTAGATGCCATTTATATGCGATGATCATCAAAAAATCCACTGGAACCTTCAAAAGAAAAGTCTTCACCAAAGAGTGGTAAAACTTTGATTGCTTATGACAGAGAACTGTTGATTGTACAGCTGAGATGCATTTAAGAGGAAGCAACATAAGTATTTCAGGGAGAAGGGAATGGAAGTTTACAAAGGAAGGCGACGACTGTTATAGACCAGGCATGACCCCTCAAAACATTTTTAAGCAGGTAGCCCAGACTGTAACTTTGTTATTTGTTTTAGTTAAGTGTATAGTGGATATTCCTGGAGTGAATTAGTTGATCTAACTGCCAAGTTTTAAACAAATAGAATTTATTTACAAAATTACAGAATGAAACACAAAGAACAGCAAGTTGAATACCGGATAGCTTATCCTATCTAAAACTGGACAGACTAGCCTGACTTAATGATGCCGTTCTGAAAATATTTGCAACAGTCCCAATAACACATCCCTTACTACAAAGAGTAAACATGAAATAAACCAGGGCTTACACGCTTGAAGTTAGAGAGAAAGAGAGAGAATGCACCCGCTGGATTTGCCCCATCAGCCTTTCTTCACACACACTGGTACTGAATTGATTCAAAACTCTAATCTAAACGAAGGCTAGCTACACATTAGATTAGATTACATTACAGTGTGGAAACAGGCCCTTTGGCCCAACAAGTCCACACCGACCTGCCGAAGCGTAACCCACCCATACCCCTACATTTACCCCTTACCTAATACTATGGGCAATTTAGCACAGCCAATTCACCTGACCTGCACATCTTTTGGACTGTGGGAGGAAACCGGAGCACCCGGAGGAAACCCACGCAGACACAGGGAGAACGTGCAAACTCCGCACAGTCAGTCACCTGAGGTGGGAATTGAACCCGGGTCTCCGGCGCTGTGAGGCAGCAGTGCTAACCATTGTGCCACCGTGCCACCCACTTAGCCGCCCATCTAGCTGGCCACTTCCCTTTGATTATTCCTTTTCTTTAAGACATGAAAGCCTTGAGCCAGAGGCATTATCCGTTAGGGGTAAACAAAATTGCCTCAAAAAACTTTCAAACCCAGCCTGGCCAATTACCCCATCTCTGGAAAAAACTCAAGGTCATAATAAGCTTATAAAGAACCCAGAATTGTGACAATGACTTAACGGTTTTATCACTGGATTGTTAATCCAAAGATCCAGTTAATGTTCTGGGGACCCTGGTTTGAATCCTGTCATGGCAAATGGTGGAATTTGAATTCAATGAAAAACTGGAATTAAAAGTTTAATGATGACCATGACTCCATTGTTAATTGTCGGATAAAGAGCCTATCAGGTTCACCAGTGTCCTTTAGTGAAGGAAAACTGTCACCCTTACCTGCTCTGACCTACATGTGAATCCAAACCCACATTGATGTGGTTGACTTTTAACTGACCCCTGGGCAATTAGGGATGGGCAATAAATGCGAGCGATACCCTCATGCTGTGAATGAATAAAAGAAAGGCATGTTTATCTGAGGAAAGATGTGAAGGTGGATTGAGTAGAGCATTAACACTGATATGAACTGGTTGGGTGAGAGATCCTGTGCTGTACACCCGAGAAAATTCCATTATTGAACTTCCATTACTGAAAATTAAAGTAAGAGAAACATAATGCCCAGACACTGTTGCATTGTTCGCATATACCCTGGAGTGAGAATGCCATTACATTGTCAATGAAGTTCTTCATAAAATTAAACTGGAAGCACTGGTGTCTTCAAATGTAATTTGTGTGCAAAGTGTTGCCAAATACGAGTGAACTGGTGCTATGAGATCTGCTGCAAGTTACCAATATTTGAGCACTTGGGGCCTAAGCAGCACCACTGCAGGAGCAAAGGCAGCACCCAAATAAGATCCAGATTTACAATGGGACGCAGACTGCAGGTGAGTGATGGGAATTGCTGGGTGGGGTTTGGCAGCGTTGGCATTGGCTGGTGCTCAGCAACAATGTTCCTCTCGCATCCTCTTCAAGAGGCTGTGTTCTTTCATCAGGTACTGAGTGTCCATTTAATGACTTCAATTGATGAAAAGCTGGGAAGGCCATCCAAGAGCTTTCCTGCTCTGACTGTAATCAGGGTAAAGGTGAGAAGGGGTTTGCATTCCACCCACCACCATCTTGCCTGATTACACTCTGCCCTCACCACCAAATTTGCAATGGGCATGAAATTCAACCCTTGATGTCTCTTTATCTAATTGCTGCACAGACTGACTATCAAATTGGCTTGTGTTGTAATAGCAACTATAATTCATATAGTCCTGATATAATTGCATTTAAATACAATGGTGGGATTTTAACCCATGTCTGAGCCTTCTGGATTACTATCCCTTGGAATCATAGAGTCATAAAGGTCTATAGCACAGATAAAAGCCCTACAGCCCACCAAGTCTACACCAGTCAAAAGCAACCACCTAAATATTTCAGTACAATTTCCCAGAGAATGGCATATAGTTTGGCATCATAAATATTCATCTAAATACATCACTCTGCCTCTACCAACTTTACAGGCAGTGTGTTTCAGATTCCCATCATCCTCTGAGTGAAAATAATTTTCCTCACATCTCAGTCTGAGATAGAGTGAGAGGCTAAACAGGCTGGGGCTGCTGTCCCTGGAGCGTCAGATGCTGAGAGGTGACCTTATAGAGGTTTATAAAATCATGAGGGGCATGGATAGGATAAATAGACAAGGTATTTTCCCTGCGGTGGGGGAGTCCAGAACTAGAGGGCATAGGTTTAGGATGAGAGGGGAAAGATTTAAAAGGGACCTAAGAGGCAACGTTTTCATGCAGAGGGTGGTACGTGTATGGAATGAGCTGCCAGAGAAAGTGGTGGAGGCTGGTACAACTGCAACATTTAAAAGGCATCTGGATGGGTATATGAATAGGAAGGGTTTAGAGGGATATGAACCAAGTGCTAGCAAATGGGAGTAGATTTATTTAGGATAACTGGTCGGCATGGATGATTGGATCGAAGGGTCAGTTTCTGTGCTATACATCTCCATGACTCTATGACTCTAAACCTCCTGTCACTTAGCTTAAATCTATGTCCTAGGTCTTTTATCCCTCCACCAAGGAGAAAAGTTCCTTCCTGTCTACCCTGTCTGTGCCCCTCATACACCCAATAACATTAAAACAATGCCATTGTCACCCACTTCAGATGCAAATAGATTATGGGGCTATACTGACCAGGAACATCTAAGGTTTGATTCTCAGGCAGCAGGGTTAACTAATGTCATTCAGGTAGACACCTGCTTTAAATCAAGCCATTTCTTCTATACAAGGGAGGTGAAAATATTTTAGCCTGTGACGTTATTTATGATAGCCCTTTGCCTGAAGATTCTGTAATGGTGGAAGCTGGGTAAAAACAGTATCAATCCCTGCAATGATTCCCTCCCCAGCCCTATACTGACTTTTGTCACCCAGCCCCATTCATAAATCTGTGGTGAGCCTTATGTTTGTTTCGGGGTCCATAGGTCTGTCAGAATCTGTGAAACTTTCACTGCCTGAAGATGAAAGGCAGTTTGGTGGCTCAGTACTTAGCACTGCTTCCTCACAGCACCAGGGGATCCAGGTTTGGTTCTAGCCTTGTGTGACTGGCTATGTGGAGTTTGCACATTCTCCCTGTGTCTGTGTGGGTTTCCTTCCACAGTCTAAAGATGTGCAGATTGGTGAATTGGCCATGGAAAATAGTGTTAAGGGATGTGTAGGTTAGATGCATTAGTCAGGGATAAATGTACTTTTCAGAGGGTCGGTGTGGACTTGTTGGGCCAAAGGGCCTGTTTCCACACTGTAGGGATTCTATGATTCTTTATGAAGGGAGAAAATTGGAAAAGAATAGCTGAAGATTAATAATTTGAAATCCCCAAGCTTTGACACAAAGCATAACGGTTGCTGTGTTTAGTCATGTTGTTTTTTTCCAAGAAGTACTGAACAAGCTACCTTCCAAAAATGATAATTTCCTCAAAACAATGTTATGATCCAAGGCAGCTATAAAAATCAATTTACCTAAAGGAACACTATGCCAGAACCAGGAATTACGTAATTTCCTTTTTATGAAATTATTCCACAAACCTCAAGTAAATTGGCGATGTCAGAAACGTCAAGGGAAAACTCAATGGCAGCAATTAAGTCATTTCTCTCACTACATCACTTGCTTTTCTCTGAATTCCAATTGCAGCTCATCATCTGTTCCTTATTCCTCTGGTCAAACCGCCCTGTAATCAGCTACTTTGCCATGACATTTCCTTCCTTCCTGGGAATTATAGCTAGTTGTGATGCACTGTTCAAACTGTGATGTTCCCCCGGGCTGGACTAAGATGGGATGGGATCAAGGGCTGAAACCTTCTCCTGAAATATCCCTCCTCCCTCCACCCCTCTTAAATCATAATTCTGTTACAAAATATAGACAACAGTGAGTGAGCAGCATGTGATTAGAATGAACTGCTCTCGTGGGCTCGATTTTCATGTTGATGGGTTTCAGCTCCAAAAGACTAGGAATAGGTACGTTTCACCAATGCCTTGTTCCACTCATGCGCTCAGGAATTCTCTAGGGAACACTGAATTTAGCTAACGTTCAATTTTGTGCATATCAACTTATATTTTTATAACTCAAAGCTTGATCCATTTGCACAAATCCTGCCCACATAACGTGGATGTTAAATACTTGCCTTGTTTTATCCATTCAGGGTGTTCTTTTGCTCCAAAGTTGAACTATTTGAACTTTGATGGCTGTTCCTGTATTGCCAATACTTCTGACGGCAGAGGTGATGATGATCAAGGGGATGCTGGGAGGGTCACCTGCAACAGTTTACCTGTAATCAGTGTTAACCATGGATAATGTTCTAGTGATGAAAATGGAGTGGTATTGCCAAATCATTTTGTTTTGTTCACTTTAGGATTGCCAACCATCAAGCAATCACATCACTTTATGCTACGGACAAAGAAAGAAGTTGTGATTGTGGAAAGTTTATCCTGATACATCAAGACAAAAAGATTCAGCAACCAGTCTTTCTTTTTCAGCCGCATTCAACAGCCTTGGTATGAACTCCAGCCTGGTTTCTCTTTCTATATCTTTGCAATCTTCTGTGCTGCACATATCAGTCATCAGCAATGTCCAGGCACAAGCCTTTAAAGTTCTCCAAATGCTTCAAATTATCATATAGTCAATGGATTACTTATTAAGTGCAGCCATTGGGGTTCTGTAGGTCAATGCGATGGCTGTTCTTTGCATAAAGTGAAGTTTCACATCAGCAACTCAGTGGTAACCTGTTTCCATGCGACTGGGTGAGGGTGAGACTGGCTAGGACAATGGAAAATCTTCCAGCTCTTAAAAACTGCAATGAGTGCAGTGACATGCTCTTAAATAAACAGACACTGTCATGGTTTCAGACTTCAGATAAAAGACAATGCCTCCAAAAATGTCATCCTCCCTCAGCACTGCACATAAATAACACTCAAAGGATGCTCAAATCTACAGGCCCTCTGTCACTAGGGACAGGTTTTTATACAATAGGATACAGCACAGGAACAGCCCTATGGACCACCAAGCCTGCGCCGATTCCTAATCTCTATTTAGACCTGCTACTTATGGCCGGTACGCAGTTTCTATCCCTGTATTTGCCTCTGTCCTGTGAATGGGTGCCATTGGTAGATGTGGAATCATGCACATTTTCTACTCCCCAGTTAGTTTCATCATTTTATGGTGATTTAACATTTATTGGATCTTCTGCTCCCATTTGGGGGAGTGGTGACATTTGGGGTTCAAGTGCTGTGGATCAATCACTTAACTGGCAGCTCTCTGGGAGCTGTGGCCACTCCTGAGATTGCAGATGGCCCCAAAAATGGTCCCTACTGCAGCCAGATGCAAGATATTTGGGTCCAGATTCTCACCCGGGCCAAGCTAACAGGCTGAATTCCTGGGTACTGGAGGCCAGGGTGAAAGGCCACTGGTGGCATGGGGACATGGGAGTACCTGGTGTCTGGATAGGTTCTCCAATAAAAACTGGGGACCCAGAAAGGAGACATTACTCCCTTCCCAGCTGAGCCCTGAGCAGTGCCACCTGTCAGGCTTTAAGCAATCACTAGTCACAGCGAGTTGCTTGTGAAGTTAGCAGTGGACACAGGACCTATCTCGCAAGTGGCCATTAACCTGTCACTCGAGGGCCTCAATTGGCACAGAGTTCCTCAGCAACTCCCTTCACTGCCGGGAACAGTGACAACAAGGGCTAGACTGGTTGGGTAGGTACCAGGAAAAGGCACCCATGCCAATTTACAGACCACCTGCCTGCAAAGCTGCCCACAGTAGAGCAGAGGTCTGCTGCAGCTGGCTGTGGAGTTGTTATATGCATCATATCGTATTTCAATGTCATCAAATCACCTCGTGGACTTGTCCATGTATGTTGTCAAGCAATGCAGTGTGTTCTAGGCAGCCTCATTAATATAGTCATGGAATAATAACAATCTTCTTTTCCAAGCAAGCCTCTCAGGGCAGAAATCCTAGCCTTTGCAGCTGTAGGGGATGTGAGGTATCTCTTTGGGCATTCCCTCCCTGTTTTTTTCCACTACCATCTGTGTTCGCTATTTCTCATGGTTGCTCAGAGTAGCCACAGATGTTCCCTCTTTAACTTCACAATCTAAATCCATTGGGGTGACCACCTGCATTGGGATTTGTGACCTCTCGACTGATTAATTATGGCTCTTGCAGAGAGTCTCCTCCTTCAGAAATGATTCAGAGCCACAGCATATTTTTGAGAGATGCCTGAATGAACAGATGAGCACACTGGCTGCACCGCAGCCCTTGCAATATAACATGTACGCCAATGTACACTGCACCTTGTTGTTGCCTGGGTGTCAGCGACTGAATTACTGAGCAGGAAGATAGAACAGAAACCAGAGAGTAATAACCCCGAGTGGCTTTAACCTGCCCAGCTATTTCCTACAGGGGCTCCTATACATTGGCAGACCTAATTGCTGCATAACTCTTCCTGAGTTCTGGTCTGTTACTTGGCAGATTTGCATGTGACAAGCTGAAGAACGGTTCAGATGTTGGCTGAGCCAGGAGCATGCTGCAGTCAATTGTGTGACAGGACATGAAGGAATTTGAACAGTGACTAAACTTGAGCAAAATTTCATAGGCTGTAAATTTCATTGTCCTTGCCCAAGAGAGTGTTTTCTTCCTTTATATTTTTGTGAAGTTGTTTCAGTAAAGTCCTTTTTATTATTCCAGGATATTAACAGCCTAGTGACCGGAATTAATGCCTTGTTGTAATCAGGACATGCAAAGCATGTTTTCAAAGACAACCTGAGTGTTTGACCAGGGAATAAAAGTCATTGTACATTTGGGCTTGGGCACACAGTTTGGAGGTGCATTCTTTGCCTTGTGATAAAGTTCCAGTACGTTACTTCACCTGTACTGCTGGCTTCACTTTGAGAGTATGTACCAGAGTTTTGGGCTCACCTTACTGCTGTTTCGCAGTGCCAGTCAGCACAGGCACAAAGTCACAGTTGTCAAGTCACAGAATCACAGAAGTGCTGTGGTGTAGAAAGAGGCTCTTCAAACAAGCACCGATCCAGTTACTTTCTCGCATATCACTTGTATCCAAATAATCATCCAATGTGCTCTAGAATGCCTCAAATCCCCTTTGAGGTCAAGGCATACTTTGCTTAGGGGGAGCAGAGACAGATTGAGTGTGAGATGAGGCTTTGGAGAGAAGATGCTAGCAGAGTGGAAAATATTATTGACCTTAAACTCACAATGCTGGGCATTCCTCCAGACAGCTTTAACCCAAGGGGCATCCACTGACCAGGCTAACATTGTCTAGTGTCTTGACCTCCACTGCTGTCCCTTGAGAAGAGAGAAGTCTCCTGTTGGCACCATGCCATTCAGCAGGACCTCTGGGACCCTGCTTGCAAAGTAGGGCACCAATTGCTCCCTATCTGCAATGTCAGAGGCAATTATGAGCACCCCTGGGCAGGGCAGCTCGGGACTGATAGTGCTTGTCTGGGTGCACAATGGGCTTTTAAATGGAGTACAAGGGATGCTGGTAAATTTCGGGATATCCACTAAATGGCGAGTTGTTGTGTGAATGGCTTTTGGGAAGATGGGGCATAAATTGAATATGAGATAGGTCAAAGCGGTGTGGTTAATAATTCATGAGGCGAATTTGCTAATATATAGTGAGAAAACTCTCTGAATGTCATGGTGAGAGACTCTCCAAAAAACTTAAACTTAACCTAAAAATGCATACAGTTCAGCACAACATTTCATGTCTGATATGTTTTTTATTCAGAACTCAGATTACCAACATCTGCAGGACTTTGATTTTATATAACCTCTTCCTTAAAATCTTAAGTTTTCTCCCTTCTTCAACAGTAACTGTTTACACCTACTTCAACCGAGACTTTTGCAAAACTGAAACCGAAAGGATTTTCTTCAAGCTGTGGGTGTTTTCCCAATCCAAAAAATAAACAAGTTCTGGAACAATCTAACTGAAGCCTAATGTTTATTCTATCCACTTGTAAAACTCATTCAACTAAACAAAACACCACATTCTCCAGGAAATATTTCTCTCCCACTCTGTTCTAAAAGAAATCACCATGGCCACAGAAATACCGACAAGTTAACTATTAGCTCACTTTACAGACAGAGACCAAATCCAGATGCCACTAGTTCAACATCCAACCTCTAGGATAAATGATATCAAAATATATATATATCATCTGACATCAAACCCTCTTCCAAAGAAAATTGTCATGACAAGAGTGATATGGAGGCTGCTTTCTTAGAATTAGAAGACCACCCCACAGTGTGGAAACAGACCATTCAACCCAACACCAACTCTCTGAAGAGTAACCCACCCAGACCAATAATCTACACTATGGGCAATTTAGCAAGGCCAATTCACCTAACCCGCACATCTTTGGATTGTGGAAGGAAACCGGAGCACACCCACGCAGGCTCGGGGAGAACATGCAAACTCTACACAGACAATCGCCGAGGCTAGAATCAAACCTGGGTCCCTGGCGCTGTGAGGTAGCAGTGCTAACCACTGAGCTGCTGTGCTGCCCAAACTAGGTCATTCAGGTTACAACAGACAGGTTGCTTTGGGGAACTCTAAGTTCCTTTTAAAAAAGAAAATTCATTCAATGTGGTTACTGGCTAGGGTGACATTTGTTGCTCAACCCCAATTGCCCAGAGGGCAGTAAAGAGTCAACCACATTGTTGTGGCTAAGGAGTCGCATGTAGACCAGACCAGGTAAGGACAGCAGATGACAATGAGCATAGGTAGGCTAGTTTTCTCATTCCAGATTTTTATTAAAATTCAAGTTTTACCATTTGCCATAGTGCAATTCACATCCATGACACCAGAACATTAGCCTGAGGTACTGGATCACATTATCACTAGACCATCACCTCTCCCAAATTCTGAACCTGATCTTTGTCTCAAAAAGAGGCTATGATTGGCAACTCTAAGTGACACGTTTCCCAGGTGCACTACATCAGTATCCTGCGGTTATAAGTCCACTGAATGGTACCTCAAAATGGAACAAAATGGTAGCATTTACTCAATTGAGCTGTCAAGATATGAGATCATTTGGAATTATTTGCAAACCTGGTACTTACTGTAGACACATACAATCTTCCAGAGCCTTTCATATGAATGGAAAATTCTCCATTTGAGTTCTTCGTTTCTTGAGTAATATTCTACATTATAATTTCTGTTAATTTATGCAGAAATGACTAACACGGACTAAAAGAGCACTTGTAGTGTAAGCTGTCAATTTGACTACTAAATTTAAACTGTTCAAAATTGTGCGTTAATTTGGAAGCTCTTTTGTGTTGTCTTCTGCAAATTGTGAAAGAAAAACAGTTGTACAAACATGTTAAAGGAACGGTGGCACAGTGGTTAGCGCTGCTGCCTCACAGCGTCAGAGACCCGGGTTCAATTCCCGCCTCAGACGACTGACTGTGTGGAGTTTGCACGTTCTCCCCGTGTCTGCGTGGGTTTCCTCCGGGTGCTCCGGTTTCCTCCCACAGTCCAAAGATGTGCAGGGCCAGGTGAATTGGCCATGCTAAATTACCCATAGTGTTAGGTTAGGGGTATGGGTGGGTTTCGCTTCGGCCGGTCGGTGTGGACTTGTTGGGCCGAAGGGCCTGTTTCCACGCTGTAATGTAATCTAAATCTAAATGACTAACACGGACTAAAAGAGCACTTGTAGTGTAAGCTGTCAATTTGACTATTAAATTTAAACTGTTCAAAATTGTGTGTTAATTTGGAAGCTCTTCTGCAAATTGTGAAAGAAAAACAGTTGTACAAACACGTTAAAGGAACCAGTTGTATTTATAAGAGAACATTATTATTTTTAAAGACAGAAAATATTGAATGAAAAGACTAAAGCAATGATATGAGAGACCTCAGCTTTTAAAGAGGGAAGTCAAATCCAAAGTGATTGTGGATTGGATTGCTAATGCTGTGTGGCACTTACATCCTGCAGCTATATTGTTACATATATCTCTGCAAGGTCAGGAAGCTGAAATGGCTAATATTATCAATCTTGTCTCACAACCAGAATGAATTTTATTCTTTAAATGGTGTGTGGGTGTAGATTCCTCACGCTGCTGATTTGGTTATTCGATCTGACGGCTAAACAGAAATGCATCGCACGACTGAATACTCCGAACATTATTTAAATGAACCCTTGACATACTTATTTGTCAACTTGCCAAATCCCCAACAGTGGCACCCAGAAAGGAATAGAACAGCATGAACATTGAAGCCTTTTAATCACCAGCGATGAAAATACGTTTACAGGCAGAACCCTGACCTCACCCATCAAGTGATCGGTATTTAACTTAATATTAAGGTAATTTATAAGGTGTCAACAGTGTTCATTGAAGGGATTAGGTATTGGCAGGATTGTGCTTTAATGAAAATCTAATGGCCTTACCATCATCTGCCTGGTCTAGACTATGCCTTTGACCTCTCCTTTATGGTACTTTGCAGTACAGATGAAGTGTGTAGTTGAAGAGAGGAAGTTCTGGTGTTTCTAAAGTATTTGTTTCCACCATGAGATATTACAGTCCTAACTTATATCAGCTCTGACTACCTCAATATATCCCTTATGATGCTATATTATGTGAAAGGTGTAATTATAAATGCAAGTTGTTCCTGACATGAAGGTACTTTTCATCACAACAGAAATACAACAATAAGTTTTTTCGTATGAAGCAAGACTTGATGATTTACCTGATGCCCCCAGGTGAGGCGACCTTTAAAGGAAGAATGGAGTATTTAAGATATTCCAAATATTTGGGGTAATTCATTATATTACTTGTTCAAAATATGCCCATCAACCTACAGCTCATTCTGTTCTGTCACTGTAGGCAAGAAATGAAAATATATCAAAGTATCTGAAAGTTTACAATGCAAGTTCATTACACTATTTTAGATTATAGAGTCATACAGCATAGAAACAGACCATTTGGTCCAACTAATGCATGCCAAACATAATCCCAAACTAAACTAGTCCCACTTGCCTGCTCCTGGCCCATATTCTTTCAAACCTTTTCTATTCATGTACTGATCCAAATGTATTTTAAATGTTGTAATTGTACCTACATTCACCACTTCTTCAGCAAGTTTATTGCACACATGAACCAAAAAATGCCTCTTATGTCTTTTTTAAATCTCCCTCCTCTCACCTTAAAAATGTGCCCCTAGTCTTAAAATCCTCCATTCTAGGGAAAAGACAACTACTACTAATCTATAGCTCATTATGTAGTTCTCATTATTTTCATGTCGCCTCTCAAACTGACACGCTCCAATGAAAAAAGTTTCAGCCTGTCCAGCCTTTCTTTCCAACTCAAATCTTCCATATCCGGCAACATCCTGGTAAATCTCTTCTGAACCCTCTCCAACTTAATAATATCCATCCTATAACTGGGTGACCAGAACTGGACACAGTATTCAAAGACACCCCTAATTAAAATAAGCTCTGGAGATTTAAGTTTAAAATATTTATTTATCTGTTAAATAGAGGTTAATGAAACCACGATTGCATCATGGAACAGGAACAGATTAGAAATTCAGGTGGCATCACAAGAGTGATGCTTGAGTAGTTAATTTTGAAATTACCACAAACCTGAAATACATTTCCAATACTTTGTTATACAGTGATAAAGTCATAGAGATGTACAGCACGGAAACAGACCCTTCAGTCCAACACATCCATGCTGACCAGACATCCCACCCCAACCTAGTCCCACCTGCCAGCACCCGGCCCATATCCCTCCAAACCCTTCCTCTTCATTATCCCATCCAGATGTCTTTCAAATGTTGCAATTGTACCAGCCTCCATCACTTCTTCTTGCAGCCTATTTCACACACGCACCACCTTCTGCATGAAAATATTGCTCCTTTGGAAGCTATATTCATAAATAAAGATACCATGCCATGTAGTACTAATTTTTGATTCCTAGTCTCAGCTAATGCTGTTCATTTCAAACAGGCAGCATTTAATTTTTCTACCAAGCGTATTATTCACTGGGACATGCGTGTTGCTGGCTAGGCTAGAATTCATTTCCCATCCCTAACTGACCTTGGGAAGATGGTGAACTGCCTTCTTGAGCTGATGCAGTCCATATGGTTCAGGTACACCTACAGAACTGTTAAAGAAGTTCCAGGTCTTTGACCTAGCCACAGCGTCTGACTTGATGCTGGGTGCTCAGTCCGGTTTCAATCTGTTAGAATCTGGTTTGATAGAACTGAATGGCTTGCTAGACCAACTCAGAGGAAAATAAGAGTCAACCACATTACTGTTTGCCTGGAATCACTTGTAGACCAGACCAAGTAACAATGACAGTAGTGAAGAAATGGGCTTTTTATGACAAATGACAATGTCTTCATTACTGAGACTTCTAATGTTAGTTTTTAATTCCAGATTTCTCAGTTAAATTTAAGCTCCATAGCTGCTATGATGGGATTTGAACTCATTCCCAGACCATGTCAGACTGCGTCTCTGGATTACTGGATCAGGGGCTATAGAAGGAAATGCTATCAGTATTGCTCCATCCGATCACAATCCTGTGAGAGCATCAAGTGTCATTCAAATAAGGTTCACTTGTGGTGACTGTCATGGTTGATTGATACTCATTACCTGGGTTCCCTTATGAAGAATGCCTACAAGGTGAAGAGTTGGCAATAACCAGTAAAATGTATAACCCCAAATAAGGCATAACTTCTCAGGAAAGAAGTGGGAGAATAATTGAAAGGGAAATGAAAAGAACTAGTTTTACTTAAATGATGCAGAATATTGCAAATCACAATGCTGAGTGAATATGTTGATCCAAAGAAACAACACAAATGAATTTGCCACTTCAAATAACCACAGTACATTTCTGGTAGCCTAATCCAAGGAATGTATTAGACAATAATAATTAGATGCAGTGTGGCCATATTCTCATTAAAAGCTTCGGGCTTTTTGAATTTCTGAGCACATTCATCCTGTGATTTTGCAGATGTAATAGCTTCAATAAGTCTCCTCTGTTGTAATAAATATGAAATCTTCTCAAAATGGAGGAACACTTCCTTAAATCAATTTGGCGTTAGCCCATTTTACACGAATGACTGACAGAAACTAAATAGTAAATGTCAACACCCACATTACTTGTGCACTGCCAGCTGCACATTTTCTGATGTATTTCAATGAATTTTTTTCTTCTTTTTGCCAGATGGAACACAATGATCGATGGAGATCACGGTTTCTAAGTATTTATAGATATTTCTTACTAATGGCTATGACCTTGACTGCAAGGCACAATGCACAACTAAGAGCCGTGCTATACCGGCAGTTGTAAGTTAATTCCAGACATGTCAGAATGTGCTGTACAGCCAAGGTATTCCATGTTCTCAGAATACAAAGCTGGAGTCAAACAAAAGTCAGTACACTTATCTGAACAAAGCTTCTTGAATACCATTTATACTGATGATGTGCCTTTTTCTATAACACAACATCTCAATGGTTGCTGCCATTTATGCTGTTTACAATTAACCAGGAGAGGAAGGCTTACACAGGTAAGGCCGCACCTAACTACAAAATTACCAAAATTGCTCCTGTTATGAAAGACAATGTGCCATTCACCATGCCAGCCTATCCCAACATATAATGAAAAGACAGCTGATCTTCACCTTATCTAATCCATTCTCCATACACCTAATTCATCTATTAATCTCAATTTTGAAAATTTTATTCATTGTAGACTGTAATAATACCTTTGGGATGCAGAGTTTCAGATTGCTACCAGCATTCAAGTGAAGGTGTACTTGTTTGTAAATTACCTAATCCAAATGATATGGAGGAAGAACAGGGCAATAGACTTCAAACAGCCAGTTACTTAGCTCAGGCTGAACCAGGGCATGGTAGTTGCGTGGACAATCCATGTGTTTTAATTTCAATGGATGGTTGACTTCACTTTGTGCACCAGTGTGTTGTGCTATAATGTTCTTATGTCACGGTGACCCTTAAATTACAGCTTCCAAATGATCAAAGCATGCTACCTTGTTGTAAATAAGCAATGGTCAAATTTAAAATACGCCACATCATCCTTCCTGGTCATGTGAGTTCACTGCCCCCCACCCATGTCCCCCAAGGAATTAGGTATTGAACAATCGACTCAGTTATTTGTAATTCCTTATATGTCTGTGAGGATTTGACCATGTTGTTGTCATGAAGTTGTGTCTTGCCAACCAGAGAGACTGAAACAAGGCCTGGACTGTGGTGATGCAAAGCAAATCAAACATTGACAGAATGGTATCCACAGAAAGGACTATTTGGCAATAATCCTGACACAAACAGACATGATGGCAGTTCAACTGAAAGGATTTTGACCTGGCTGAAACTTAACTGACAATACTACAATTGTTGAAAGTGGCTAAAATAATCTTTGATTCTACAATTTAAGCTCAGGACATTCAGTATATTAGTGTTAATGTAATGAGTGACATGTGGGAGTAATACCTACAGTTCTAAGAACCCTAGACTGAAATTATTTGTGGTAAGCTTTAACAGATTTGCCAGAATTGCAGAATTGATAAGATTAAGTTCAGTTTTAAAATTAATATCTCCTCTTATTAGAAACTTAGTCTAATGAATAAGTGAATTTCTGTAAAGATACTCCTGAATTATTAGGGCTCAATCAATCCACAACAGACATGTGTTGACAGAGTAGATAATTTGAATAGAATGAAAGGTAAGAACAAACCTCTTGCTAAAGTATAGTCTAAGCAGTTTATTTTGAAATGATTGATCCTAATTTTTTCTTGCTTTCCCCATCAGGATAAATAGTATCTCAATATCTATTCCCTCAGTACTTACCATCATGAAAAACCTTACACTAATTATGTTTCTAACTTTAATCTATAAATGTGCAGTTTGGATAACGTGCAGTCATTAATTATGGCACTTCAAGTAACTCATTAAGGGAAATTCTATTACTGTGCTCAATAACCATTGAGAGCCACTGTTACCAAAACATTAAAAAGTGAAGATTTGCATGGAACATGCCTTAATAGTGCAAATGATTATTTTGCAAGATAGTTTAAAAATCCAATTTTCAGCTGTACATAACAAATTTAGACAGGTAGGTGGTTAGCTTACTGCATTTTGTATTTTCAATCAAGCAGTTTTTCTAATGGGGTTTCACAGATACATTAACAATTTAATACTTGCAGTGTAGATCTGCTGTCCTGTTAAGATTTGTATGATTTATTCCTGGCTTGATAGCTACAGCCCTGATCAGTAAATTGGGCAAAACATCTCTGTACACTCAGTTCCATTTATACTGAGCCATATCAATGCTCACTCATTATCAGTCTGCTCAAACACACTTTTCTTGTCTTTTCTTTCAAATTCTTCCATTCCTTTCAATCTCACTCAAACTAAAATCCCACTCTTCCAAATAGTGAGCTCTCTCTTTCTCTGTCATTAAGCACGTTGATTTCTCCAAAGGATTCATGTCTCAAAACTTGTCAGTCCCTCCTAGTCAGCTTGTTATACCTCCCTCCATTTTCTAAAAAACAATCGTCAAAATTTTATGCACGTCTTGTTCTGTCTCCCCCTAAGTGGTGTAGTAGTACTGTCTCTACCTCTGAGCCTGGAGCCCCTGGTCTATAGCTGAGAAGGAGAGATTCAGTTTGCTTTGGATGTTTGGTTGGGTGAGCCCAGGAGGTAATTGTTGTCTAGAGGGGGTCAGACATGCTGCGTGTCCTACCTAGAGACAGGTAGCACCCTCCTCAGCTTGAATTCCCACAGGGCCCAGGGTGAAGGCAGAGTCAGGGCAGAAAGTCCAGCCACCTCTTCAGTGTCTTGAGAGCAGTCTTCGAAGGAGCCTTTTTGGTGGTTCCTCTTCTGGCCGTGTGTGGGGTAGGGACGACCAGAGAAAGGTCAAGGTCTCTCTCCCCTCTGTCACATTGCTGTTGGTGCTGAGCATCAATGGCTCGTGCAGTGGTGGGCACATCTTTGAGAGTGAGGGACCTGACACGCCATGGCAGCTGCCAACTTGTAGGAGCCAACCAGACTCTCATATGTCACAGGCAGCATGATGGGCATGGCAATTGTGCAGTCCTGCAACTTGTTTGACATGTTGCCAGTGTCTCTGACAAAAGGTCCTGTGTCTGCTTGCTCATTTCAATAAATAATAGCCAGCACCATCGGTCCTCTCCTGCTGGAGCTGAGCAAATGCACATCAGCAAGGGCCAGCGCTCTGGGGCATTTCTTCCTTGGCCAGCTGTAGAGATGTGATGTGACTCTTATCCTAATCTAACTAAAAGAGTCATCGCCTGAGCTGGAGGGGGATGCAGGTGGTAGCCTTGCCCATACGTCCTCTGAGTTGAAAGGTGTGGTGTTGGAAAAGCACAGCAGGTCAGGCAGCATCCAAAGAGCAAGAGTCGAGGTTTCGGGGCATAAGTCCTTCATCAGGGTTACATCCTCTGAATCATCCATGCTGTCTTCTTAAAGACGGAGAAAGCTATGTTTTGTGGTTTCTCCTTGTCACGGAGACCATGCTGATGAAGCTTGTTTCTGCAGGTGACAAAAGTGAGAATGGATTGCAAGCAAAGTGTAGAATTCTAATTTGTTGTTCTCCATAAGAACTGTGAGTTAGACCCTCCCAGATCTTAAGAAATCACTCAGAGCATGTTCTTCCTAGCAGGTGACTCGAAGTGGATGTGAAGATACTGGTAAGTTTAGCCAAAAGACTTTTCTGGCATTTAAACCTCAACAGCAGTTAAAACATTTCTGTAGAGGATATGGTGTGCACTATCACACTTTGAACTTGGACTCCGAATTAATAATTTATTGATGAGAAAACAAGCACAAAGTTGGACAAATCTACTCCAGAGAAAAAGGGAAAGAGAGAGAAAGAGTACAAGAGAAGTTAGATGAAAAGTTCAATTCTGGCACATTGGTTCCATACCATTTTGTGATTGCATAAAACTGTAATCTTTTCTAGGCTATTTATGGATTATTGAAGCCTAGAGTATTTACAACTGTGCTGAACAAGCATGTGTTTTTCAGATCTTCTTATTTCAGATGATAAACCTTTCATTGGACTGTAATCCACTTTGTAAAGTGTTAATTTTACATTAATGGAACAAAGATTGCTGCAACACCCACGTAGAAAACTTCAGATAATTTTGAAATACTGAGCGTTGTTTTGCCTTAAAAGGGGAACAGAATTCTTACGACAGGAATTTTATTTCAAAGTTCCTCCACTGCACTTTGGAAAGCAAAGTACTTGAAATATACTAATTGGGTGCCACGATGGCTCAGTGGTTAGCACTGTTGCCTCACATCGCCAGGGACCCAGGTTCAACTTCAGCTTGGGGCGACTGTCTGTGTGGAGTTTGCACATTCTCCCCGTGTCTGCAAGCGTTTCCTTCCACCGTCCAAAGATGTGCAGGTTAGGTGAATTGGCCATTCTAAATTGCCCATAGTGTTCAGGGATGTGTAGGCTAGGTGCATTAGTCAGGGAATTGGATCTGGGTGGGATACTCTTTGGAGGGTCGGTGTTGACTTGTTGGGCCAAATGGCCTGTTTCCACATTGTAGGAATTCTATGATTCTACCGAAGATCTACAGTTGACCTGGAAACTGATGCCTTTAGGGTCCAAACCACCAACTGAATTGTCTACATTTGGGAACATTTCCTCTGTACACTATTGGCTGAGTTTTGTTGAGGAAGCAATGGCCATAACAGTGGGTCACAGGAAAGCCACACACAACCTTACTCCTTCCAGAAACCCTGATCTGTGGAATCAAGCAATTAACTGACAAGTATTTGTTCTTTATGGTCAGGGCTCTTGCCTCCTGCAACCACCAATGGGTGAGCTTTCAACTATTTCGTCTCAACAGTGCCACTCAGAGTGGTAGCTACATGTTTGAACTGCAGCTGGCCGAGAAGAACTTCATGAAACAAAGGTGAGTGTGTGAGGTGTGCTGGGATTTTGAGGAAAAACTATTAGTCAAATGATTGGAGAGCAGGGGTGGTGGGTATATTTATACAGCCCTTGCCTGAGGGGCTCTGGATCAGATAGCTCCCACTCTACACGCCCTCATGGAGGCCAAGATGTTTACAGTCAGCATCCCCCACCCAGTTTTACTGTGTGGTCTCTCCATCGGCCCTGAGTGCTGGTGGAATGCCAATGGTGGCAGGTAAAGGCAGAGGATCCCATAATTGTAATGTGACTGGACTAGTAATCCGATGGTCCAGGAATGGTCTGAGACATGGATTCAAATGACACCAAGGCAGCTGTGGGAATTTATACTCAATTAACAAAATCTGGGGCTGAATGCTCCTCAGTAATGGTGATTATAAAATGATCAATGATTGTCCTAAAAGCCCTTCTAGTTCATTAATTTCATTTAGGGAAGGAAGTCTGCCAAAAACCCAAGCGTGGGGCAGTCTTACCTTGAAACAAAGTGCAGCCGAGCAGTAGGGAACTCTACAGCCAGGGGCACAGATTGTTGCGGTGGGTGGGGATGGTGTTCATGTGGTTGTAAAAGAGAATCCAAGATGGTATGTTGCCTCACTGGTGCCAGGGTCAAGGATGTCTCTGAGTGGGCCTGGGACATTCTCAAATGCGTTGGAAGAGTGTTTTTCTGACTGATGATCTATGACCAGTGGTGTTCCACAGAGATCAGTTCTG
This sequence comes from Chiloscyllium plagiosum, assembly GCF_004010195.1. Classification (NCBI taxonomy): domain Eukaryota; kingdom Metazoa; phylum Chordata; class Chondrichthyes; order Orectolobiformes; family Hemiscylliidae; genus Chiloscyllium; species Chiloscyllium plagiosum. Next base: position 14,746,008 of record NC_057735.1, read on the forward strand.
GGACCACTGCTGGCTGTTTCATATACAAATGATTTTGGATCAGAATGCAAATGGGCTGAATAAAAAAGTTTCAAAATGACACAAAAATTGGGGGAGCTGTGGATAGTAAGGAGGATTGCCAGAAGATACAGCAGGATACAGGTAGACTGTAAACTTGTGTGGAGAAATAGCAAATGGAATTTAATCTGAACAAATCTGAGGTGATGTATTTAGGAAGATCTAATGTAGGAAGCAAGTGTACAGTAAATGGTAAAACCCTTTGAAACATTAACATACAGAGGGATCTAGATATACAGGTCCACAGATCCCTGAAAATGGCAACTCAAGTAGATAAGGTTCTCAAGTAGGCATATATGATGTTCTCTTTCATCAGTCAGGGCATAGAGTATAAAAACAGGCAAAACATGTTCCAGCTGTATATAAATTTAATTAGACCACGTTTGGAATATTGCACATAGTTCTGATTGCCACACGATCAGAAGGATGTGAAGGCTTTTGAGAGGGTGCAGAAAAGGTTTACGGGAATGTTGCCTGGTGTGGCAACATTAGCTAGACTGGGCATGTTTTCACTTGAACATTGGAGGCTGAGGGGTGATGCAATAGAAGTTTACAAAGTTATGAGAGGCATGGATAGAATCGATTGTTGACGCTTTTTTTTCCCAGGGTAGAAATGTCAATTACAAGATGAGGTAGGTTTAAGGTAAAAGGAGGGAAGTTTAAAGGAGATGTGAGAGGAAAGTTGTTTTTACACTGAGGGAAGTAAGTGCTTGGAATGTGCTGCCAGAGGAGGTTGTAGAATCTGATACATTAGCAATGTTTTGGAGACATCTTGACAGATACATACGTAGGCAGAAAAAAGGGGGATATGGACCATGTAGCAGCAAAAGGTTTTTAGTTTCAAAAGATGCCATTTGCTGGCAGAGGCTTAGTGGTAGAGGTGAATACAATTGAAAGACAGTGGACAGGTAAATGGATAGGTAAGTTTAGAGGGGGCCAAACACAGGAAAATGGGATTGGATCAGTTTAAGAAACCTATTTGATATGGATGACTGGAGCCAAAGGGTCTGTGTCTGTGCTGTATGGTTCTATGACTCTAATCCAGACAGTGCTAAGAATTGCACTGGAAACCAATTTAATATTATCAGTTGGACTGGCAGTGTGGTGCATTGTGAATGCCAGAAGCCACATTTCTTAATGCAGCAAACCCTATTTCAATTCTTATGTACATTGCATTATTTTCACTGGGTAAAAAAAAATGTAATCAGAACAGCTAATCACTCCTGCATTCCCAAAGTAACATTCTAACCAATCAGAATCTCCGTGCTTGGTCTGAGAACTAAGATTGACAGTTAACTGTTTCTGCTGTATCTCCACACCAAAAATGGCCCGATCAATCAGCTTGGTCTCGATCAAACAATCAATGTGCTTCTCATGCTGTACAAATTGCTGGCCATTCTTTCAAGTCTGTATCTGAGGGCTCTTGTGGTGCTGCAGTATTGTCCCTATCTCTGAGCCAGGAGGCTTGGAGTCAAATCCCACCTACTCTAGAGGTGTGTAACAACACTATTGAACAGATTAATTAGATAATGTCTGTTTCTTGTGTCTAGTCCTGTTTACTGCTAAATGAAAATCTCTGAATGTTATCTCCTTTTAGTAAAGATTAAGTTCTGAACTATACCCTTTGGCAAAGCATTCCATGCATCTGCAACCCTCTGCATTAAAGCATTCACTTAACCATTCGCTTCAATGTCTCAGTAGAAATTTTAAATTGAGGTCTCCAAGTCAGTGACTATCAGCCAGAGGATATGGATTAATCCTACTGACCATATGAAAATCCTTCATAATTTAAAAGAAACGTCAATTAAATTTCCTCTTTGATTTTACTGCCCAAGTGATGATAGTCTCAGTAACTCAGATCTCCCCTCATAACCACTGATTTTAATCCTGGTAACACAAATTGGAAACGTAACTGAATTCTGCCTTGGATTATCTGATCATTGAAGTGAGTGGTCAGAAAATAAGGGGCGACGTGCACCTAAATTTTGATTCACTTTGCTGCTGAGTGAGAGTCTGTCTAGCAACACAAATTCAAAGCAGATGATTATGAGTTTTTTTAGGTTAAAAAGTGAAAGTCAGATTTTCTAAAAAATGAAGGGATCTAAACAGAGGTTTCTTGGTGTCATTCATTCTGCAGATTGTCTTAAATCACAGAGCAATCTGTCTGTACAGGACCTACTTGCTGACATTAAGTAAGGAAGTATTTGATACAAGGAGGCAAGATAAATACAGCAGTGCCAGCCTTTCATAAACTTCATACACTTTGTGCCTCAAGAGGAGAAATATTGCTGGTGACTGCAACAGTTTCTAATCTGTCTTCTGCATCCCTAATAGCACACTCTTGCCAAATTCTAGTCATGATTAAGGGGAATAATTGTCTGGGAATAGGTATAGCTGATGTGATAGATGTTTGCTCATATATAGTAATGTTATTTGTGCTAAATATCAGCTGTTCACTTTCATTATTTTCACCTAATTATTGATATCAATGAATAGGTTTAAATGCATTACATATACTGATCATCCACAGACTCTATCACTCAGAAGGTTGTAAACATCAGACACATGGTAAAACCAGTAACTGCAAACTCCCCTCCACATAAAGCATCATCCTGCCATGCCTTCAAAATAACTCCACAGAGGCTGGTATCCCATCAGCAAGTCACCCTTTATTTACATGTGGAGAGTCCTTGACACTGATCCAGCTCCCTCAGAGCTATCTCTCAGAGTGAGCAGTATGCTCGACACTCCGGTTTTTATCTGTCAGCCAGGGCTCCCAGATTGGACCAGATTAATATCCCCAATCAGGGAACTCATATACTTGAGGTGGACCTGGCTGACAATCATTATGGCGTTCCCTCAATTCCACTGCGTCACTGGCCCTGGAACTCTCTTCCCAACAGCATTGAGAGTGTACCTACACCACATGGACTGCAGTAGTTCAAGAGGTCAGCTCAAATACAATTATGGAAGGGCAACAAAGGCTGACCTAGCCAATGACACTTAAAAATTGTGCTCCTAGGGATATACTGAGGGCTAATAGAGGGGGCTTGGTGCTAAACTCTCAGCCTTGAGGACATGCATGATGCCCATTTAAGCTGGATCTATGTGCAATGGCTGGAAGGATGAAGAAATGCATAAAATTATCAGCTTGCAGACAATGTGACAGCTGAGATACAACAAATCAATTGGCTTGAAGAGTGAAAAAAACAGGTAAAGCTGTCCTGACAGGGAAGTACCTCAAATGCTGGAAGCATTCAACTCTCTAATTGTGACACACACTCCCATTGATATCATAGTCACACATTATTTCTGTAACATATTTGCAGATGAGGTTTCAGAACTGTAAAATCTGCAAAGTTCTTTTACGAAGGCTTGTTCACAAAAGCTCATCCTGTTTCTATGAGAACCATTCGCCAATTTTACTGATGTTCAATCTCTGAACATAAAGGTATCAAGTTATATTTTTATAGGCAGGCTTTAAATTGGAAATGCAATTCGGGTGGGTATGAACTGGTTAGGAACATGAGATTGTAATGAATAGTTGTTGTAGGAGCAATCCTCACCACCGTATTGCTCACAATGGATAGGGTTGGTGTCACGATCCTCAATTAGGGCTGGGATCTACAGGAACAAAAACCAAAATCTTAAGGATAGTGGAATCAACGGTTATGGGGATAAGGCAGGAACAGGATACTGATTAAGGATGATCAGCCATGATCATAATGAATGGTGGTGCTAGCTCGAAGGGCAGAATGGCCGACTCCTGCACCTATTGTCTATTGTCTATTGTCAAAAAACTGCGGATGTTGGAAATCAGAAACAAAAACAGAAATTGCTGGAAAAAGTAAGCAGGCCTGGCAGCATCTTTGGAGAAAAAGCAAAATTAACATTTTGGGTCCAGTGACTTCTTCAGAACTGTTGGTAGCTAGGAAAAGGATAGTATTTATGTAGAAGGTGGGGTCGGTGGGAAGGAGGAGGAGTAAACAATAGGTGTAGATAGAGATCAAAGAGACTGAAAAATAGTTGGACAGACAAAGGACTGAGTAAAGGCCTTGGAGAATGAATAGCTGCTAACATACACTTTTAGTAACTGACATTGGACAGTGTGTGGTAGCATCCCCTGTGACGATAAGGCCTCATGTGTGAAGGTAGGGGTAAGTACGTCGGAGAAAGTGTTCAAGCACTAAAGTTGCTGAACTCGATACTAAATCCAGAAGGCTGCAGAGTTCCCAAGCAGAAAATGAGATGCTGTTCTTCCAGTCTACAATAGGGAACTACAGGGTGTGCTTGCCGGGAGTGGTAGAAAAACATCACGTGCTAATCTAACAAGAAGAGATTGTTTTCTCAAATGAGATGTGGTTTTTGGAAGATAGCAACTAAAGATAAGTTACATGAGAAAGTTATATGAGATAAGAAATGAGAGACACTGTTACAGAGATGAGGAGGGCCTGGATGATAGCCTCACTACTTTGAGATCTCACGTTATTCTCCTTCAGGTCCATCTAGCCAATATTCCCTCTATTTGGTTTTGGTGTACAGACCTCAAAGGTCAGAAACCGGAAGTAATTTGATTGAACCTTGGAAGAGCCATGTAACCAAAGGAGAATGCTGCGTAAGACATTATTATAGTGAGTGGTGCTGAAGTCACTAGCAGTATTAGCTCTGTCATATCATTATGTGCTTAAACAACCTATAGTCAACACCGCAGCTGATCAAATACCTCTGCCCTTAAAGTAGGATTATGGCCAAACTCATCAACTCCATTTTTCTGCTCTATCACTATATCCATTGATTCTTGCAGTGTCCAAAATTGGTTTTGAATGCGCTCAACAAAAGGGCAGCTGGCCCCTTGTGACGAAGAATGTCATAACTACTTGAAAAGGAAATTTCTCCTCATCTCAACCACTCATGGCTCACCATTTGTACTGTGAGTAAGCTATCTGTTGAGGGAAAATAACCTCACAGCTTCTATCCTGTCAAGGCCTCGAAGGATTTTATACATTGAGACCTTCCCTCTCATTCATCTAACTCCAGAGAATACAGAATATAGATTACAAGAGGACATATGTTGGGCTGGTCAGATGGACTGATCAGTAAAAAATGAAATTCAAATCCAAATCAATGTGAGGTGATGAACTTGGATAGGACAAACAAGGCAAGGAAATATGGGAGCCTGGAAAGCGCTGAGGTTCATAGGGACCTTCGTGTGCATATACACGGTTCCCTTAAGGTATCAGAGTAGGTGGATAAAGTGTTTAGGAAGGCATGTGGCAGAATTGCCTTTATTAGGTCAATGCAAAGAGTTTAAGAACAGGTAGCTTCTACTGGAACTGTATAAAATGTTGGTTACGCCAGGGCGAGATTATTATGTGCAGGTCTGGAATTCATATCATGGGAGGAATGTGACAGCACTGGAGAAGGTAGAGAGAAGATTTACAGGATGTCCCTTAGGCTGGAGAGTTCCAGTTATGAAGAAGGTTTGGATAGACTGTGGTCTTTTTTTTCCTGGAGAGCAGATTGAGAGAGGACATGATTGAGATGTATAAAATTATGAAGGGCATAGACAGGAAGGGACATTTCCACTTAATGGAGGAACCAACGACCAGGAGGTATGGATTTAAGATAATGTGAGGAGATGTGAGGAAAAGCTTTTTCACCCAGAGGCTGATGGGAATCTGGAACTCACTAGCTGTAAGGATGGTAGAGGCAGAAACCCTCATCACATTTAAGACATTTTCAGAGGTACAGTTGTGATACCAAGGCATACAAGTGCTATGGGCCAAGTGCTGGAAAATGGGATTAGAAGAGTTAGGTGGCATTTTATGACCAGCATCAATGCGATCGGCTGAAGGGCCTTTTTCCTGTGCTGCAGATCCCTTTGACTCTAATATGGGCTCATTCTACTAACATTCAGCTCCGAGGAATCAATCTTTGCTGCACCTCTCAAAGGCAAACATATCCTTCCATTGGCACAGAGACTAGACTGTACACAGAGCAAATAACAATTCAAACAAAGTGTTCGACTAGAGCATTCTCCGCCAGTTTAGACCCAGTGGAGAAACTAACTAGTCTGCATAGCAATCATTATGGTTCTATTTTCCTTTTAAAGTCAGTGTCATCGATAAATAGCATGAAATTGGTGGAGAGAACTCAGCTGCTGACCTTAACCTTTCTGCACTAAATGGAACCATAAAAAACAGCACTGACATCTGGGAGTTTTTATGTTGAGCTAAAAATTCAAGAGCACTTGAAAATGGGTGTGATGCTCGATTAACCCACATCCATTCAAAACCATACAGGCAGCAGACACATTTTGTGCTGTCTCTTCAACTGGGGATACATAGCCCAATGCTGAACGTGCCTCAGTGGAGGACACAGGTCCAGCACTACTTTAAGCGAACCTTCACTACTTAAAGCCAAGTTTCAATTCTTTATGAGGAGGCGTTTTCTGCCGCAGCAGGCACTTGTTGGAGGTTGTAGCTGACGGTGTTTGACCAACAGAACAGAACGACGATGATGATGCAGAATGGTGGTAGATTCTGATGCACTTGAAGTTCTGGCATGGAAGGTAGCCAGGAGGAAAGAAATCCTTCATCCACAAAAGCTCAGGGGTGCTTGCAGCCAAGGATAGGAGTAGGAGCATTTAGCCACAGAGATCATTGTGAACAAGGTTTAATGAACAGACATGAATGGCCAAAGACAATAGATTCACCTTTAAATCCCTTACACCTAAACTGCTGAACCATTCACATCTCCTGATACATCACACAGCTATTGCTGCACTACTATATCAAGCTGATTTAAAAGTACACGCAGACTCACACCTCACTTTCACACACTTACATGTAAATGTACAAGTTATGATCAGGATTTGGGGTGGGGGGGGGGGTTGCATGGCCAGTCAGGCTTTCTCTTGATTCATTAAGATCATGTTTGATCAGATAGCTCCATTTTCCTACCCCGATAATCTTTCACCTTCTCATTTATCAAAAATCAGCCTCTTCCCTCATACTATTCTAGCCCTCACACTTACATTTCACAGTGGCAGTTCAACCATGACAGCCACGTCATCCAAGAGCATGGTGCCTCACTCCCTGTCACACAACAAACTTCTTCACAGGAGAAGGTGGTGCAGGTCTTTCCCAACAAAAGTCAGAGGCTTTCCAGCCACTCTATAGTTGCTTGAAAAGCACTACACTGGATCATGAGGGCAGACAGCACAGGCACTGAGATAATGTAAAGGGGCATTTGCTGAGCTGTGTATGGATTATTGAATGAAGCTGGTAAGGAATGTGTTTTTTGGTTGCGTTAATTTCAGCATGGTCAGCAATATTGTCATTTGTGACTGCGCAACGGTAAGGTTTGGGACAGTGGTGCAATGGGGACTGTAATTTTGTTCACAGGGACCAAAGCTGAATGAGGAGATTATGCATAATTCCCCTGGCGAATGGATGTGCTGGTTGCCTCCTCTTTCGCTTCTCCTCCTCGTACTCCTCCACCTAAGGTTACCACTAAATCCTTGGTACTGGCCAATGTGATGTTATGATGTCCAAGTCGTGATAATGCAGCAGACCACCATGAAGTTGGGCATCTGCTCCACTGAATCCTGAAATGCTCCTCCAGTCTGATCGAGACAGTGGAACTGCTGCTTCAGCAGCCCCATGATCTGCTCAATGATGTTGCTTGTTGAGCATGACTCTCACTGTAGATATGCTGAATATCACATGGTTGTGGAGTAGACTTTTGAGTCAGGAGTAGAGGGATAGCATATGAATGCCATAGAACTCAACTTTGCAGCTAAGGTATATTTTGATTCTGAAAATCAGCATTTACCTCTTCTGCTTTCGAATTGTTCAATGGAGAACACCTCAACCCAACCCTTTCTGGGCTGCAAGGATTCAAAGTGAGATGCAGCAACATCAGGGGTCTGAAGTACCAACACCCTTCCTGAACATGATATTAAATGACATGCTTTTGGAATGTCAAGCTCACAATACCCTGTCTGCAAAGACTACCTAGAGTTCAGGCACGAACAGAGGAACATTTCCATGATATTTTCCATTCATTCCACACTGCTAAATTTAACAAGCCGAAACCAAACTTTTGATAAATCACATACTCAATGGCTTCCACGCATTTTCTCCTGACCACTGGAAATGGGATTATTTTTATCCTCGTTCAGGGAGCATGCTGTTTCCACTCACACAGACAGCAGAAAATCCGCTCTGATGTAATTAATAGTCAAAGTTTGGGGGAAATTAACCTTTTTTTCCGAAGATGGTTGATGGCTATTAGCTGAATCTGGAGACGCTCCAAGCAGCTTGGTATCGTTTAGCTTATATAAAACTTGCTGCCTTCACAGAACTGAAAGTGAACACATTAAACAGTGGAAGCAGCTGGATTGAATTCAGCACTCAGAAATAGTTAGAGTAGGAGTGGGATGAAAATAAATATTGTCTTTTAAAAGGCCATCTGTCATTGTCTGTTGGACATTACTTTTGAGAATCAAATGTCATCCAAACCATATGATAGCCTAATCATTAACATCATAAAATACATATGGGGGAATATTGATGCCATTGCAAAATGGCAATTCAGAGTAAAATCATCCTCTGCAGGGAAAGCTGAGTCTCAGATTCTTAGGATGAGGCATTAACACCTAAAATCAGGCCCTACCATGGAACACAAATTATAGTCAGGAACCATATGGTTAAGATTTTGAAATAGAACTTGATTTACTCTCTCCCCATGATAACCCAACATCATAATTTATCTTTTTCCATATCATTTCATTACAGCAAACTGGTGTTTAACTTAATTGGCAAAAGAAGGGAGTGATGAAGGGAACCTTTTTGAAACACGGGCGAATTATTATATTCTGGAATGTGCTCTCTGACAAAGGCAGTGGAGGCAGATTCCACAGTAACTTTCAAGGGGAATTGATTATATATTTGAAAAAGGAAAATAATTGCAGGGGTCTTGGCAAAGAATATGGGAGTGGGACTGAATGAATAGTTTTTTCAAAGGGCTGGCACAGTGTGATGGACTCAATGTCCTCGTTCTGAGCCGTGAAATGCAATGGTTGTGTAAGTACTGTAAATAGAAAGAACAAGGGATGAATGGCTGAAACACTGGCTTATGAGGAAAGTAGCATTGTAGACGCGTTCTAATGCGGAGAGATCTCATAGAAGCCTATAAAATTCTATCAGCACCAGACAGGGTAAACGCAGGAAGCATGTTCCTGTTGATCAGGGAGTCAAAAAAAAGGGTCACCACCTAAGGATATGGGATAGGATTCAAATAAGAAATTTTTGAAACCAGAGAATGGTGAGCCTGTGGAATTCTCTATCACTGAAAGCAGTTGAGGACAAAACATTAAATGTTTTTGAGAAGGAGGTAAATATAGTTCTTAGGGCTAAAGAGTCAAAGATGACAGTACGAAATGGGAACAGGGTCTTAGTGGAATGATCAGCCATGATCACAATGAATGGCATAACAGGCTTGAAGGGTTGAATGGCCTGTTCCTATTTTCTATGTTGCTATGTGTGAAAGCATCTATGTGGTAATTACCAACATGTGGTACTGGGTTAGGAGTCATTAAGGTACACTCCTGTTACCAAACCTCCTTCATCTACACTGGGTCTTGGGTTTGTCTAATTTTGAGTGGAAGGATGGATCGCTGGTGAGTCTAAGTGGAAGTGCTGCTTGTTACACTTGGCAAGATGGTTTACTGCATGATATCCATATGCACAGTTTACATTGTGGGAGAGATATAATGACAAAGGGCTCTCATGGGGCAGAACTCAAACATTCTCCAGGTAAAGACAATGTGATATTGTCAGATTGGGTGGAGCTAAATGTAACATGAACATTAATCCCTTCAGAATCATTATAGGGTATGGCAAAGTGCTTATGCTTTCTGTAGATATTGTGTTCCTATCTCAGTCATGGGAATGTATGGAAAATACGTGGGGGAAGCTGCAAATGCTCAGATCAGAGGAGAAACAGAAGTCAAATCGGTTATTTATGGTCCAGAGACCACCCCCTTTCATAAATTTCTGAAATACCATAAGAATTTGGTAGTGGATGATTCAGAAGCGTCCTCCCCAATGTCTTGTAGAATCTCAACATGATGTCCCACCTCCTATTCTCAAAGATCTGAGCATTGAAGGCAAACATGCTAAACACCCTCTTAACCACCCTGTCTACCTGTGACATAGATTTCAAAAAATTATGTACCTTTAAGTCTGTCTGTTTTACATCACAACCCAGGGTCCTACCATTAATTGTATAAGTCCTGCCCTTGTTTGTTTTACCAAAATGATATACCTTGCATTTATCCAAATTAAACTCCAGCTGCCACTCATCAGCCTATTGACCCAATTGATCAAGATCTCTTTGTAATCTTAGATAACCTTATTCATTGTCCAGTATGCCACCAATTTTGGTGTCATCCGCAAGCTTACTAACCATGCCTCCTATATTTGCATCATTTATATTATGATGAGAAAAATTTAAGTATGAGACCTTCCAGCCATCACCCATAAACCCCATCATCCCATGACCCACTCCCATGGCTATTAAATCCAACCCACCCAACACTATTAACAACCTCCATGCCAACTTATGTGGTTTTTGCCTACGCAGACCTTAGAAAAATCTTTAGATGAAATAAAATAAAGGTCTAAATAATTGTTATTGTCTTTACTATAGTGAAGTATAATTCCTATTTATGGAAGCCCATTTCAAACTTATAAATCTTCAAGTTTTTAAACACATAAAATCAAACAGTCCATACTCATAACCATATAACATTACATCATGCAATAAGTCTTGAGTTGTCAAGTAAACTGTAAATGTTGAATGCCTAGGTGACCTAATTATAAATTTTGGAAAGCGGTCAAGCACTAATAATGACATAATGGAGAAATGTCAACAAGCAGTTATTGAAACAGCTTTTTTTTTAACCCTCGCTGATACAGGCAGTCTTTTCTAAATTTTTAGGTGTTGGTGATCTTAATAATTCCACAGGCTGAGCTTGATTACCTCTCACTGACATAGATAAGTGGTTTCTTCTTTCCTTTTAATGAGAAGGGTATTTAATTAGCTTCACAACTTGACAGCTTTACAGACATTATCAAGCCTTTACAAGGATGTAAGGCTATTCCATAAAATCTCGATGTCATTGCTGCAAGTGAAAGCTCTTGAAACAACCAAACTATACTCAGCTTTGAGTTCACATTGGGTTCGGGTTTCCTTCTTGTGTGACTGAGTCATCACTCAGTCCTCTACTGGGGAGAATGGGACCTGTCAGAAAAGGGATAGGAGTCCTGAGTCCAAACCCAACTGCCATTTTAAAAATTTAGTGATATCTTGCTGACTCTAAATATGAGCTATGGAATCATTAAATAGCTCTTTCAGAAAGTTGATATAGACACATATAGCTGATGGACTTGTTTTAAGGTGTATCATTGAAAGTAGATGGAACCAATTTTAGAAACACTCCATTACATCTTGAAACAGCTGTTTTTATTTACATTTTGTGAGAGCACTTAACTGTTGTTTTTGATTCATTGAGGCATCTTTCAGCAAGTAGCAAAACTTATGGCATTCTCTTGAAAAGCAGTGATCTATGTACTTCAAATATTTTCAATCAATTAAGTGACTGATGCGGCAGAAATACTACTTTAGAAAATGGTGGGTTGAAGCAATGTGTAAACAGCAACAAAACTAGGTATAGTCAATGAGAACTATTTTCAGAAATGTGCAAATTCTCACAAATGGAAGAGGAATCTGTGGCATGTTGATTATGCAGTCATTATGGGCAGACAACAGTCCTGTAAGTTTACTGAACTAATTCAACTTGGCAATCCACTCTCATGTTTTGATTCATGTCTTGAAAATATTTTTTTAAAAAGCATCAACAGACCAGATACACAAAATCATTTACAGTTATTGTTTCACTACAGTATTTCTTTTTTGTAATGGTGGCAGAAGGACTTGCTGCAAAGTGGAAATCTTACAAACCAGATCCCAAAACACAGGAAAAAACATCATCTCAAGCTGTTTAAATGGCAGAGCAGGCCTCACTCTTGTGTTTACACTGGCACAGCAAACAGTTTACTCGGCATTCAGAGCTACTGAATTGGTAAATGTTGAAAATGTCACTGAACTGTTTGCCCAGTTACCACGGTTACTCCAGAGGGCCAGATGCACAGCACATTTCATTTCTCATCTATAATCTTCTTCCGCTTTGACTTCTGTAGTGAACCAAATCCCTATTCCTTCCACTGGCTTCTCTAAGCCTCTCTAATCGATATTTATCCAACGATTTAATGTTCATGTTTTAAATGGTAATTTAGAGATTTAGAGACCTGTCTGGAAAATCTATTTTAAATAAGAGGTGTGACTGGAATTAAAAACTACAGCTCTTGCAAAGCTGAAATGAAACAAAAACTGTTTCTAAATCTAAGGGAAATTTCATTGGAAGAAAATTGAAGTGCAAAAAAAGGACATGAATTAGTGATGGGAGTAGATAATTTGGCCCTTGAATCTTCTCTGTCATTTGATAGGGTCATGGCTGATCTGATTTTGACCTTAATACCCCTGTTGCCTTTGACTTAGTTTTTGATCAAAATCTATCCAACCTATCCCTGAATACATTCATTGATTTAGCTTCCACTGTCCTCTAGGGAGGAGAATCTCAGAGATGAAGGACTTCTGGGAGACAATAAAAAAAGTTCCCATCTCAGTCTTAAAAGAGAATTTTTTTAAACTGTATTTTCTGGTTCCAGACTCCCACACAAGATAAAACAACCACTCAACATCCCCACAGCAAAGTCCGCTTGGAATATTGTACATTTCAGTGAGATCATCGCTCAAGTCCAAATGGGTATGCGGATCCAAATTCTTTAACTATTCCTCATAAATTAACTCCATTCATCCCCTCATTATAAAGGAGGGAATGTTTTGCTGCAATTATGCAGCTTTAGAGGTAGTTCAGAGAGGTTTCACTCAACTGGGGTTAAGAGGTTTTCTTATGAGGAAACGTTTGGGCCTGTATCCAATGAGAGTTGTGTAGAATGAGAGATGATCATATTGAAACACAGAAGATCCTGAGGGGAGTTGACAGGATGGATGTTAATTGGACTGAATAGAACTCAGTGATACAATTTAAAATATGTGGCCTTGTATTTAAGACAGAGATGAGGAGACATTTTTTCTCTCAGAGGTTGTTAGTCTGTGAAATTTTCTTTTCAAAGATCAGAGAGGGCAAATTAATTGAATACTTAAAACGTTGAGTTAATTGGATTTTTGATTGCAAAGGGGAGTCAAACAGCTTGTTTATTCATTCATTCATGGGATATGGGTTTCGCTTGCTGGCAAGCAGTTATTGATTGTTCCTAATTGTCCTTGAGAAGGTGGTAGTGAGCTGCTTTCTTGAAACGCTGCAGTCCATGCGCTGTAGGTAGACTGATAATTCCATTGGAGGGAATTCCAGATTTTGACCCAGCGACAATGAAGTAACGGTGACATATTTCCAAGTCAGGATGATGGTGGTGGTGTTCCGATGTATCTGCTGCCATTGTCTTTCTAGGTGGAAGTGATTTGTGGATTGGAAAGTACTACGTAAGATGTTTTGATGAATTTGTGCAGTGAATCTTATGCACGATGGTGAAGGGAGCGATGTTTTTTAGATGTGGTGCCAATCAAATGGCCTGCTTTGTTCTGGATAGTGTCAAGCTTCTCGAGTGTTTTGGAGCTGCACCCATCCAGGCAAGTGGGGAGTATACCATCACACTCTTGACCTGTGCCTTCATGGACAGGCTTTGGGAAGTCAGGAGGTGAATTACCTCACTGAAGTATTTCTGGTTCCAGACTCCCACACAAGATAAAACAACCACTCAACATCCCCACAGCAAAGTCCGCTTGGAATATTGTACATTTCAGTGAGATCATCGCTCAAGTCCAAATGGGTATGCGGATCCAAATTCTTTAACTATTCCTCATAAATTAACTCCATTCATCCCCTCATTATAAAGGAGGGAATGTTTTGCTGCAATTACCCGACCTGCTCTTGTAGCCACCGTGTTTATGTGGTGAGTCACATTGAGTTCTGGTTAATAGTAATCCCCAGGATGTTGATAATGGGAGATTCAGTAATGGTAATGCAATAGAATGTCAAGGGCAATGTTAGATTGCCTTTTACTGGAGATGGTCATTGTCTGTTATTTGTGTAGCATGAATGCTACTTACAGTGTTTCAAACCAAGTCTGGATATTATCTGGTTTTTGTTGCAGTTGGGAATGGACTGCTTCACTACATGCAGAGTTGTGTTTGGTGCTGAACATGTGCCTTCATCAGTGAACATTCCATTTCTGGCATTATGATGGATGAAAGGTCATTGATGAAGCAGCTGAATATGGTTGGGCCAAGGACACTGCCCTGAAGAACTCCTGGAGCTAAGATGACTGACTGACCTCCAACATACACAAGCATCTTCTGATGTGCCAGGTATGACTGTAACCTGTGGAGAGTTTGCCCCTGATTCCCATTGATTCCAATTTTGTTCGAGCTCCTTAATACAACACTTGGTCAAGTAAGGAGTAGATATGGAAGTATCAAACTGGGCATGCTATATCAGCTGACAAATACAGTAAACTTGTGGATGCTAGAAAACTGAAACAAAAACAGAAATTTCTGGAGAAACTCAACAGGTCTGGCCACATCGAAGGAGAGAAGTTCTGAAGAAGAGTTGCTGGACTTGAAATGTTAACTCTACATTCTCTCCATAGAGGCCACCAGACCTGCTGGGTTTCTCCAACAGTTTCTGTTTTGGTTTCACTGGACAGATGGTTGGGTCCCTTTGACGGGTCACTGTCAATAAAGAAATTATAAAAATAAAACATTAACATTTTCTGTTTGATTGAACCTCAGATTGTTTGTTAATGTTTTATTTTTATAATTTCTTTATTGACAGTGACCCGTCAAAGGGACCCAACCATCTGTCCAGTGAAACCAAAACAGAAACTGTTGGAGAAACCCAGCAGGTCTGGTGGCCTCTATGGAGAGAATGTAGAGTTAACATTTCAAGTCCAGCAACTCTTCTTCAGAACTTCTCTCCTTCGATGTGGCCAGACCTGTTGAGTTTCTCCAGAAATTTCTGTTTTTGTTTCAGTTTTCTAGCATCTACAAGTTTACTGTATTTGTCAGCTGATATAGCATGCCCAGTTTGATACTTCCATATCTACTCCTTACTTGACCAAGTGTTGTATTAAGGAGCTCGAACAAAATTGGAATCAATGGGAATCAGGGGCAAACTCTCCACAGGTTAGTCATACCTGGCACATCAGAAGATGCTTGTGTATGTTGGAGGTCAGTCAGTCATCTTAGCTCCAGGAGGTCTTCAGGGCAGTGTCCTTCACCCAATCTTAATCAGCTGCTTCATCAATGACCTTTCATCCATCATAATGTCAGAAATGGGGATGTTCACTGATGATTGCAGATGTTCAGCACCATTCACAACTCCTCATAGAGTGAAGCAGTCCATTCCCAACTGCAACAAAAACCAGACAATATCCAGACTTGGTTTGAAACACTAAGTAATATTCGTGCCACACAAATAAAAGATAATGATCATCTCCAGTAAAAGACAATCTAACATTGCCCTTGACATTCAATTGCATTACCATCACTGAATCTCCCATTATCAACATCCTGGGGATTACTACTAACCAGAACTCAATTTGACTTGCCACATAAACACAGTGGCTACAAGAGCAGGTCAGGGGCTAGGAATACTTCAGTGAGGTAATTTTATTTTTATGGTCAATTGTATAATAACTCACCATCCTGACTTGGAAATATATCACCATTCCCCCTCTGTCACTGGGTCAAAATACTGGAGCTCCCTCCCTAAGGGTTTATCAGTCTACCTACAGTAAATGGACAGCACCAGTTCAAGAAGGCAGCTCATTGCCACCTTCCCAAAAGGATGGAAAGGAATAAATGCTAGTTCAGCCAGTGAAGCCCAAATCCCCTGAATAAATCAAAAGCAGTTCAACCAAAATTTATCATTAGTCTTGCAGCTCCCAGCTTTTCCTTCATTGGAAAAGTTGCTATATTTTTGACATATAATTTATTTTTTAGAAGAGACATATATTAATTAACGTTAAAGAGAAAACAATTGTGTCAGTATTGAAATGTTAAGAATTCCCCAAGCAGTGAAGAATGTATTCAATCGGTCTTCTAGAATGGTGCCAGACATGATTTAAATTTCCAATACTTGCAAGCCAATTGGAACCAATCGTTCTTTGTGTTGCATTTATTTTTTCGACAGCTAAGCACACGTCCACATTGAAGGAACTTCAATCACTGGCAATATGACAAGGCTGTAACTCTTCCACCTCAAACTGAACACAGCTGATCTGACTTGGTCATATAGTATGACAAAGCAGTATCAAAATAATGGTATGGTGTACATTTCAATCGTTTAAGATTCAATACCAGCATATCTTGTTCTGACATTTTGACATCATTTTTGCATTTGAACACATAGGGTTTGTTGCTTCACTTATAACCTGCAAATTGTACATGCCTTAGAGATTATCCCAGAATTTTTATGACGCAGAAGGAGACCATTCAACCCACCATGCCTGCACCAGTTATATTAGCAGGTGACATGGTGGCTCAGTGGTTAGCACTGCTGCCTTGCAGTGCCAGGGACCTGGATTCAATTCCAGCCTTGGGTGACTGTGTGTGTGGAGTTTGCACATATCCCCTGTGTCTGTATGGGTTTCCTGTGGGTGCTCCAGTTCCCTTCCATGATCCAAAGATGTGTAGGTTAGATGAATTGGCCATGCAAAATTGCCCATAGTGTTCAGGGGTGTGTAGGTTAGTTACATTGTTCAGGGGAAACACAGGGTCTGGGTGGGTTACTCCTCAGAGGGTCAGTGGACTTGTTGGGCTGAAGAGCTTGTTTCCACAAAGTAGGGATTCTACTCTATTGCCTTTCTCCTGCTTTTTTCCCAACATCCCTGCATAACATTTCGATGTAAATCATTGCCTGATGCTCCCTTAAATGTTTATGATATTGATCTTTCCAAAAATCTCTTTTTTAAAAAAATCCCGATGTATTTAGTAACATGTTAATGTATGAAATTCAGTTACAAAACTGTGGAGCCAACTTTAGCAAGTCCACCTCCACATTAATCATTTCATGAAATTAAAACCTGCCATAATTAATTAGGGGATTTTCAGTTGGAGTTTTTCAGCCCAGACATTGCATCTCCCTGTAATCATTCATGCTGTTTGTTACGATATGATTTAAAGTCTCGTGTATACTTAAAGCACAGTAAGTATAAACCAGAATTATCAATCATCTTAGTTAAATACACACTTCTTGTCTTCTCAACACCTTTACAATATTTCAGTTTTGTTTGATCTAATGTTTATACACTTTTCGGGCCTTAATTTATATTCTCATGCAGTACTATTAATGATTATTAACTTCAAATGAAAATTCCTGGAAGCAGTGTGGGATTTTTACTATTCTTACAGGAAATGTTATCAAAAACTGTGTTCAATTTTTGAAGGATTATGATGGATAAAGTAGAAACTAGCGAGCAAAGGACACATTTAAAGGACCTAGGGGAGCTGAGGAGAACATTTGGTTTATATCATGATTTCAAATGCACTAGTGGAAAGCATGGTGGAAGCAGATTTAATAGTAATCTTTGAAACAGTTGAGACAAATACTTGAAATTCTTTTAGAAAAAGCAAGGAAATGGGACTAATAAGGAGGAGGAAAGGGTGTTCCTTCTGTGCTGTATAGTTTTACTGGTATATTGGTTTTACAAAACACACAGAGTCATAGGGGTGTACAGCATGGAAACAGACTCAATTCATCCATACTGACCAGATATCCCAATTGAATTCCACCTGCCAGCACCTGGTCCATATCCCTCCAAATCTTCCTACTCATATACCCATCCAGATACCTCTTAAATGTTGCTAATTTACCAGCCTCCACCACTTCCTCTGGCAGCTCATTCCATACACACACCACCCTCTATGTGAAAAATTTGCCCCTTAGGTCTCTTTTATAACTTTCCCCTCTCACTCTTAACCTAAGCCCTCTAGTTTTGGACTCCCCCGTCCCAGGGAAAAGACCTTGTCTATTTACCCTATCCATGCCCTTCATGGTTTTATAAACCTCTATAAGGTCACCCCTCAGCCTCCGACGCTCCAGGGAAAACAGCCCCAGGCTGTTCAGCCTCTCCCTATAGCTCAAATCCTCCAACTCTGGCAACATCTTTGTAAATCTTTTCTGAACCCTTTCAAGTTTCACAACACCCTTCTGATTGGAAGGGGACCAGAATTGCATGCAATATTCCAAAAGTGGCCTAACCAATGTCCTGTACCTTCCAACTCCTATACTCAATACTCTGACCAATAAAGGAAAGCATACCAAATGCCTTCCTTGTTATCCTATCTACCTGTGACTCTACATTCAAGGAGCTATGAACCTGCACTCTAAGGTCACTTTGTTGCATTATGTCTGACTATGATGCCTCACACCTCCTCAAGCTGCTGGCCAATAAGAGACTGGAAACCAATTGGCATCAGGGGGTCAAAGACTGTTGGCTGCACTGTGATACCAAAGACCTGGGACAGCAGATGAGGGTTCAGCAATTTCTTAGCATGTTGGTTGGCATCATGGTTTGGGCAGTATGGTGAGATTAATGTTGGACAGTCGGAGGCAAAAGCAAGGGGAGTTGGTTTCAGCAGCCCCTCACCCGCCTCGATCTGAGCTCACAATCATCCCCAGGTTGGGGCAGATCGAGGACGCTGCCAACCTGGGAGCCAGGACACCATTTTCTATTTACTGAAAATCAGCAGAGGTTCAAGTAAAATACAAGCAACACCCAGACCTGGTGCGCAAGAGCATAAGAAATAGGATCAGGAGTTGACCAACTGGCCACTTCAGTATCCTCCATCATTCTTTTTTTTTTAATTCACTCATTGGAGACGGGCATTACTGGCTGGCTAGCATTTGTTGCCCATCCCTAGTTGCCCTTGAGAAGGTGGTGGTAATAGCTCTTCCAACCACTGCAGTCCACATGCTGCAGATACACCCACAATGCCATTGGGAGGGAATTCCAGGGTTTGACCTCATGACAATGAAGAAACAGCAATATATTTTCAAGTCAGGATGGTGAGTGGCTTGAGGGGAATTGGCAGCTGGTGGTGTTCCCATGTATCTGCTGCCCTTGTCCTTCTAGATGGAAGTGGTCAAGAGCTGAAAAACGCTGTCTCCAGCTCTCTGATGAAATAGATCGTACATATTGCTACTGTTGAATATCAGTGGAGCAGGGAGTGTATGCTTGTGGATGTGGTGCTAATCAAGTGGCTTGCTTGTTCTGGATGGTATCAAACTTCTTGAGTGTTGTTTGATCTGCTCACATCCAGGCAAGTGGGGAGTATTCCATCACACTCCAGACTTATAGATGGTGGATAGGCTAGAAGGGGCTTGGAGCTGAGTTGCTCAGTGGGGTATTCCTAGCCTCTGGGAATGCTGCACTGAGTACCTCAATACATAATTGGATCTTAGCTGATCTTCTGCCTCAACTCCACTTTCCCCAGATCAACTCTCTCTTTCTTGTCCTTCCAATTGAGGAAAGATGAAAGGATCCATTCTTTTTAACCCCCTTAGGCAGCCTTAACAAAGATTTTTAATTCTGTTCAGCATACAGCTATATTGCATTTCATTTAAACTGCAGAACTAGAGTAAGTGAAATAATCCAGCTATAAGGTTTTCTTGAGAGGAAGAAAAATGAATTTTATTACTTATTAACACTGAGTGAAATAATAAAGCAATATATTAAACACACATATACAAACACTGGTATAAAGTTTAAAAGGAAAAGGCATCTGAATCAAAAAAATGTCAAGAATAGTCTTGGAGAGTCCTGGGCTAAAATAAAATGCCGAAAGTTGAATATTGATCATCCATGTTTACCTCCATCACACTTTTACAGAATTGCTTTACTTTGAAATTTAGATTCAAATAATTTATGATCTTATGGAAACTGTTCACGAGCTTACCCATGTTCTTGGACCCACAAATAATCTCACTGTTTACACATTATAAAATAATGGAGAATCTTCAACTCTGCTCTCCTTTGGGATTTATATTGATTAACAACAGAATTAGATCAAAACATAATGAGAAGGTTTATATTCCTTTCAAACAAAAGCAAAAGCAAAGTTTGCTTTGTTAGCTCATATTCTACAAACCAGTATTTTTTCATTGTATTCTAATTCTAGAGATATGTGAACTTTGTGCTCACAAATGAACTAGATTCAGAGAGATGGAGGCTAAGCATGTTGTTAGGTGATAAATAAAAATACAAACAACATGAATTTGATGTTGAAAAATGTTCTACTCAGATTCAAATAATTGATGGCTTTATAGAAAGTGTTCATGAGTTTACCCACAATTATCTTGCTATTTGCATATTATAAAATAATGGAGAATTCACAAATTTACTCTCCTTTAGGGATTTATATTGATTAACTAAGAGATAAATGGAATACCTAGTTATCTTACTGTCACGTTTTCCTGATGAAATCCTATAGAATAATAGAACATTAGGAAGACTCAGCCAAAAATATCTTAGTGGCACAGTGGTTAGCACTACTGCCTCATGGCGCCAGGGGCCCAGGTTTGATTCCCACCCCAGGCGACTGTCTGTGTGGAGTTTGCATATTCTCCCTGTGTCTGCATGAGTTTCCTCCAGGTGTGCCAGTTTCCACCCACAATCACAAAGATGTGTGGGTCAAGTGAATTGGCCATGCTAAATTGCCCATAGTGTTTGGTGCATTAGTCAGGGGTAAATATAGGGGAGGGAAATGGGTCTGGGTGAGTTACTCTTCAGAGGGTCGGTGTGGATTTGTTGGGCCAATTGGCCTGTTCCCATACTGTAGGGAATCTAATCTAATCTGATAACATTCATAATCCATTAGTGAACTATTCAGTGGCCCTTGGAACTTCACCCTATCCCCATTTCTCCTATTCCAAAGTCGCTCTTTCCTTGTGCCTATCGACAGATCAAATTGCAAGACAAATCTCAAACAGTGCGATTAAATAACAATTACCGATCTATAAGAAAGAATATTTTGAGGCAAAGAGGGATTGCAGCTGACCCCAAGGAGTGGTTACTATCTCCTTAGCCCTAATCACATTCTGTTTGTTTTTTTCAACTGTGCTATTTGCAGAAATATTCATTTGTCTCGTGATGTCTCTTTACCCTGAACAGAAATCTTTTTTTTAGCAAAAAAGACTATCAGTTGCTTCTGAATTTATTTATTTTCTGTCAATTAAAGAGATTTGAATTACAAAATGATTGAAATAAATATCCTTAAATTGTTCCACGATTGAACTATGTGCAATCCAAGTAATACTTCGAATAAATTTGCTGAGTTAAAAGGAATCCTGAATGAACAAGGAACAGAACTGAGCAGCCTTCCTACACGTTGGCAATGCATATTGAAATATAACACTGGAGGACTGGGGCTACCCTATCCACTAATGGAGCAGGTGAAAGATCCTGATCCTATAAACAATAAGCTTATAAAATAGCCACAGTCAGTGAAACTTCATAAAATAGGTATAGAGGAAAACTATTTAGACTGTCCTTTTCTCATCCATCCAGATCGCTCCATGATATTTGAATTCTTCCCAAGTTTGCCTCTGCAATCCCAAGTCAAATGCATACGTCAACCAATTTTTGTACTGAGAAAAACTTGACATCAATTGCAAACTGATCTTCTGTCAATTTGAACTTCTGGTCCCTATCACCACGCTTTAGCTTGAAGTACTCTTTCAGATTTTGTTCTGCATCATGCACTAACTTATATGCGTCCTTGTGTTCTTTACATGTCATCACGATGCATCAAATCAAAAGATAAACTTGAGTTGTTTACATTATGAAAATTTTGTGATCTCTGTGAATGTTAAAACATAAATGATAAAAAAAAACACAAGTGGGATCTGTAAAATACAATTAGAGGATTAATGATTTAATGATTCTCTCTAGAGATAATAGGAATGGCATAGTCTGCGTGGGTAAGATAAACAGTATTTGGAAGTTTAATTCTGAATGTACAGCCCTGTCATAAAGAAACCTCAAAGTGGATGAGATAAATGCTGCAACTAGCTGTTATATTCATGTATGAGTGAATTTAGGAGATTTTCGACTTTTAAGGCAGCCATGGTAATAAAAGTTCAGAAGGGATGTAAAAAGAGAATTTAGGAGAAGGAATTGCAAATCTGTCCATGTTATAAACGCCTTAATTATAACACAAATGTTGAAACAAAAGTTCTTTGACTCTGCTGTTGGTTTGCTTTGCTTTGGAAACCAGGGATTGATTTTAATGATGACTCTGAGAGTGGGAGAAATGGTAGGCGGAGTGAGTGACAGATTTCTGAACTGGTCTGCTCTCACAATCTGTCATAGATGCAGTGATTTCTTTATATATTCAGTAGGGCATTTGTACCCAATGAGATAATAATTACATTAGCTCCCGTAACATAAGAATGAGATATGGATAACATTGTACTGAGAGTTTTAAGAGGTTTATTATAGTTCTTAGTATCTACATATATTACACTCAAAGGCACTGACATGTCTGTGCTAGTATTGAGAAAATGAGTTATGAACTATTGCATGCTCCAAGAAGTTATCTCCCCTTTGTTCTCCCAACTCCCTATCCCCAGCCATCCTCTTCCCCCAGGTGCCTCATCCCTCCTCACACAAAAGGTTCTGTTTTGCTTTTCTCTGTAAGATCCATATTTTCTTTCTCATGGGCATTCGTTGCAGATCAAGCAATGGCCACTACTCTTTCCTGGGGCTGCTCGGAAAGCAATTAGCCAATCACAGGCCAGGACAACATTCCAATGGTGCTAGAAGAGGAGGTTCACTTGTCAGTGTGTTAAGGCCACCCACAGCACGATGTGGAGCACCCTTGACTTAAAGTCAGTTCAATCATGACTGACTTCTCTTCAGGATGTTTGAGAGCAGGGAGGTGAGCAATATTCATGCCAACTCCTTCAGTGAAATTCATGCTTTGGAATTTGTATGGGCCATTGGCATATAAGAGGAAGTAAATGTGTTTTGCTTCACAGGTGTTGAGTGGAAGAACTGGAACCTTTCTTGCTGTATTCAGATATGCATTCACTGTTGGAGGCTTATGTTCTGCAGAAACAGTAGGCAGACTATGCGACTTCTTTGCAAGGAATGAATAAAACATTAACTGGAATCTGGTGCACAGGGTTCCCTGCATTATGTTTAGTTTAGAATGGTATTACGATGTTTAAGCACATTTTAAAAATGCTCTTATTCCTATATAATGCATATTTCTGTTCTGAGAGCGTAAGAAATCAAATATTTTCTATCAATTCAGTTTTGATTCAGTTGCCTGGATGTTAGTTATATACAAAAACAGATATGCAGGGAGTGGGTCTTACACAGAATACATCTATTAGTGTTGTTCTAAGCTATATACAATATTTAGATGCCTAGAATCATATAAATTTGCACTGTGACACGAGTGTTACTGACTGGCCAGCATTTATTGCCCATTGCTAGTTGACCTTGAGAAAGTGGTGGTGAGCTGCCTTCTTGAACCACTGCTGTAGATTGACTCACAATGCTTTAGGGGGAGGAATTCCTCGATTTTGATTCAAGTGGAGGAATGGTGATATATTTCCGAGTCAAGATGATGAGTGGCTTGAAGGGGAACTTGCCCAACCTCATCTGATCGGAGGAGCCAATAAGGCTCAGGCCTGGTTTGTATTTGGATGGGAGACCACATGAGAAAATCAAGTGAAGTAGACTTAACAGTCATGTGACAGAATGGTTGTGCTCTTGTCTCTGGGCTAATAGGCTTGGGTCTGATTCCCACCTACTCCAGAGATGTGTCATAACATTGCTAAGCAGTTTGACGATAAATATCTACAGATTGTCCTGTGGTATAAAATCCTTAGGGTTCTTGTGGTGTCGTGGTAGTCTCTATACTCCTGACCCAGATGTCTGGGTTCAAGTCTCACTTTCCCAGAGATGTGTATATATCATGTCTAAATAAGTTGATTAAAAATATTTACAACATTCCAATAGCCTGCTTGTTATCATAAATAAAATGTTTCTCCAGCACCCTACACAATACTGATTGACTTCATACTTGTTTGTAATAGTTTAGAACAGTTAAGAAATAGGAGTAAGATCTTAGTGTTAAAGTTACATCCCAGATGTGTTTGGTTAGACCCCCTGAAGCTTAGAAAGTCTAAGCTCAGTTGGTTGACTATTCAGGGAAGAGGTTACCAAACTTTCAAGACAGGGAATTGAATGAAACATTAAACCTGTAGGTGTGATCGAGAAACAAACCCTCTGTCCTGTTTGTTTACTGCATAACTATATTCAGATAGACAGGATTGTACCTTACTGTTTGTTTTGAGCTCTTCGAACTTGCATTACATGTAAAGGGCATGATATATTCCATTTTATCTTTTCTTTTGCATAACAAACTTCAGTGTTATTGTTAAAATCAAATCTGCAGTATTGTGTGCTTGTGTTTCAGTGAATGACCATTTTGTTAATCTTTAAAAAAATCTTTTAGCTAAATTTCAGTCAGGGATTTAACTGTTCCAGTCATAATATTAGCTAGGATCAGAACAAAATAAAGAAAAATTATGTTAGATTCTAAGAGTTAATTGCAGTAAGTTTGGAGCTGTGTAGAAACTGCAGGAGTGAAGTTTAAAAAGCAAAGATGAAAAAAGATTGATTGGCAAAATTATGGAAGATTGAAATATGTTTTGTAAATAGATAGAAGGAGAAAAACTAAGGAGGAAGGAGAGTCAGTTAAAAACCAAAAAGATCACTTATGGTAGAGATGGTAGATATGACATTTTTCTTAATGAATAATTCATAGTTGTTCTCACAAAAATGAGGGGTGAAGCAGATGCTATGGTAAGAAGGATTGTGAAATATCGGGAAGGATAAACAAATTGAACGATGAATTGTTAAAAATCACCTGATGCAGATGAAATGTATCCCAGCCTGATAAGAGAAGCAAAGGGAGAACTATCATAAGCTTGGAAAATCATTTTCGAATTACCTCTGGTTAAAATGGTGTGTGATGATGAGAGGGATGCTAACGTTGTTCTATTGTTCAAACAAAAAGGAAGAAAAGTCCAAATAGTTGCAGACTGGTCAGCCTCAGTGGTGGCGAAATTATTGGAAAAAATTGGAGAGTCAGTCTAAACTGTGTTAAAGAGGCAAGGATTGACCAAGGACAGTCAGCATGGCTACGAATGTGTTTGAATTTTTTTGAGAAAGTAGGAGGAAGTTTTAATCAGTGAATTGTGTTTCATATGGATGTCGATGAGGATGTTGGCAAGGATGTTGGCAAAAAACCTTCTCTGTGTCAGTTGGTAAGGTGGTAAGTGTTTTCTTTTGTGTTTCATTTTTTCAGTGGTCTATCTGGGAATTTAGAATAGTGGGAATGGAGGTTAGGACAGTTGAATGTTCGTCCTGCAGTATGTGGGAGGTAAGGGTCACCTTTAGTGTCCCTCCTGACTTCATTTGTGGGAAGTGCACACAACTCCAGTTTCTCGAGAACTGTGTTAGGGAACTGGAGCTGGGGCTAGACGTACTTCAGATCATTCGAGAGGCGGAGCGGGTTATTGAGAAGAGTTACAGGGAGGTAGCTACTCCACAGCCATGTGAAGAAGGTAGATGGGTTACCGTCAGTGTTGGGAAAGGGAACCGGCTGGCAGGGCAGAGATCTTGTGTGGTGGTTCCCCTCAACAACAAGTATACCGTTTTGGATACTGTTAGCGGGAAGGTGGTGGGGTTGACCTACCAGGGGGAAGCAATGGGGCACAGGTCTCTGGTTCAGAGTCTGTCCCTGCTGCTCAGAAAGGAAGGGGAAGGGGAGCAGAGCTTTAGTCATTGGGGACTCCATAGCTAGGGGGACAGATAGGAGGTTTTATGGGAATGAGAGAGAACCACGATTGGTGTGTAGCCTCCCAAGTGCCAGGGTTCGTAATGTCTCGGATTGTGTTTTGGGATCCTTGTCGGGGAGGGAGAGCAGCGCCAAGCTGTGGTCCACATAGGCACCAATGGCATAGTTAGGAAGAAAGGTGGGGATCTAAGGCAGAAATTCAGGGAGCTAGGGTGGAAGCTTAGAGCTAGAACAAACAGAATTGTTATCTCTGGTTTGTTGCCCATGCTATGTGCTAGTGAAGCGAGGAACAGGGAGTCCGCGGAGCTGAGCATGTGGCTGCAGGAATGGTGCAGGAGGGAGGATTTTTGATTCTTGGATAAATTGAACTCTTTCTGGGGAAGGTGGGACCTCTACAAACAGGATGGTCTTCACCTGAGCCAGAGGGGTACCAATATCCTTGGGGGGGAAATTTGCTAATGCTCTTCGGGGGATTTTAAACTAATGCAGCAGGGGGATGGGAACCTGAATTGTAGTTCCAGTGTACAGAAGGTTGAGGGTAGTGAGGTCAGGGATAGGTTTACAAGGTCGCGAGGGGGCACTGGCAACCAGAATGTTTGTTTGAAATGTGTCCACTCCAATGCCAGCAGCATCCAGAATAAGGTGGGTGAACTTGCAGCATGGGTTGGTATCTGGGATTTCAATGTTGTGGCTATTTCAGAGATATGACTTGAGGAGGGACAGGAATGGTTGTTGCACATTGCAGGATTTAGATGTTTCAGCAAGAACAGAGTTGATGGTAAAAGTTGGAGGGGGGAGGATGGCATTGTTCATCAAGGGTAGTATGACAGCAGCTGAGAGAAGGTTTGAGGACTCATCCACTGAGATAGTTTGGGCTGAGGTTACAAAGAGGAAAGGAGAGGTCAACCTGTTGGAAGTTTTCTATCAGCCTCTAAATTGATACTGGGATATAGAGGAAAAGATAGCAAAGATGATTCTTGGTAGGAGTGTTGGGGAACTTTAACTTCCCCAATATTGACTGGGAATACTATAGTTCAAGTAGTTTAGATGGGTCAGTTTTTATTCAACATGTACAGGAGGGTTTTCTGACACAGCATGTAGACATGCCAACAAGGGGTGATGCCATATTGGATTTGGTACTGGGAAATAAACCCGGCCAGATGTTAGATTTGGAGGTAAGTGAGCACTTTGTCAATAGTGGCCATAATTTGGTTAAGTTTACAACAGCAATGGGCAGAGATAGGCATATACCACAGGGAAAGAGGTATAACTGGGGGAAAGGCATTTATGATGTGATTAGGCAAGATTTAGGATGCATAGGATAGGGAAGGAAACTGCAGGGGGTGGACACTCTTGAAATGTCCCTTCAAGGCTCATTCAAGGAACAGATACTGCGGGTCCTTGATAAGTACATACCTATCAGGCAGGGAGGTAATTGTTGAGAGAAGGAGCCAAGCTCTTGTCAAGAGGAAGGAGGAGGCTTATGTGAGGATGAGGTGTGAAGGGTCAGTTAGGGGGCTTGAGTGTTATAAGTTAGCCAGAAAAGATCTAAAGAGAGAGCTAAGAAGAGCCAGGAGGGGACATGAGAAGTTGTTGGTGGATAGGATGAAGGAAAACCCCAAGGCCTTCTAAGCCGGTGTTATTTTCTGGTTCTGTAGATTGTGAAGGAGCAAAAATGGCCATTAGTACAGTGATATGTACTTCTTGTCAGATGTGGTAGTTTAAAGAGAGTTTAAGGGTTACTGCGGATTATATCTGCTATAAATGCTTTTGGATGTGAATCTTATCTGATCGAATGGATCGGTTGGAGAGACAGTTAGAAGCAATGTGGAATTTGCAACGGCACCAGTATGTGATGGATGGCAGTTATAGGAAGGGGGATGTCTTAGATACAGTCATAAAGATGGGTTAACTCTAGGAAAGATAAGAGACGTAGGCACCTAGGGCAGGAGTCTTTTGTGGATATACCCATTTCAAACAGCAGAGAAAAAGCAGAATGTGTGTTGTTTCCCTGGTGGCAGAACCAAAGATGTCTTAGAGAGGGTGCAGAATGTTCTCACGGGGGAGAGGGGCCAGCAAGAGATCATTGTCCACATTGGAACCAAGGAAGGGAAAAATTTGAGATTCTGAAGGGAGATTACAGAGAGTTAGGCAGGAATTTACAAAGGAGATCCTCAAAGGTAGTAATATCTGGATTACTCCCGGTGCTATGAGCTAGTGAGGGCAGGCATAGGAGGAGAGAGCAGATGAATGCATGGCTGAGGAGCTGGTCTATGGGGGAAGGGTTCACATTTTTGGATCATTGGAATCTCTTTTGGGGTAGAAGTGACCTGTACAAGAAGGACGGATTGCACTTAAATTGGAAGAGGAGTAATATATTGGCAGGGAAATTTGCTAGAACTGCTCGGGAAGATTTAAACTTGTAAAGTAGGGGGGTGGGACCCAGGGAGATAGTGAGGAAAGAGATCAATCTGAGACTGGTACAGTTGAGAACAGAAGTGAGTCAAACAGTCAGGGCAGGCAGGGACAAGGTAGGACTAATAAATTAAACTGCATTTATTTCAATGCAAGGGGCAGATGAACTCCGGGCATGGTTAGGAACATGGGACTGGGATATCATAGAAATTACAGAAATATGGCTCAGGGATGGGCAGGACTGGCAGCTTAATGTTCCAGGATACAAATGCTACAGGAAGGA
>NC_057735.1:14776804-14849750 GCF_004010195.1 Chiloscyllium plagiosum
CAGATTACAACAGGATCTGGGCCAGATGGGCCAATGGGCTGAGAAGTGGCAGATGGAGTTTAATTCAGATAAATGCGAGGTGCTGCATTTTGGGAAAGCAAATCTTAGCAGGACTTATACACTTAATGGTAAGGTCCTAAGGAATGTTGCTGAACAAAGAGACCTTGGAGTACAGGTTCATAGCTCCTTGAAAGTGGAGTCGCAGGTAGATAGGATGGTGAAGAAGGCTTTCCTTTATTGGTCAGAGTATTGTTACAGAAGTTGGGAGGTCGTGTTGCGGCTGTACAGGACATTGGTTAGACCACTATTGGAATATTGCATGCAATTCTGGTCTCCTTCCTATCAGAAAGATGTTGTGAAACTTGAAAGGGTTCAGAAAAGATTTACAAGGATTTTGCCAGGGTTGGAGGATTTGAGCTATAGGGAGAGGCTGAATAGGCTGGGGCTGTTTTCTCTGGAGCGTCGGAGGTTGAGGGGTGACCTTATATAGGTTTACAAAATTATGAGGGGCATGGATAGGGTAAATAGACAAGGTCTTTTCCCTGGGGGTGAGAGGGGAAAGATATAAAAGAGATCTAAGGGGCAACATTTTCACGCAGAGAGTTGTAAATGTATGGAATGAGCTGCCAGAGAATGTGGTGGAGGCTAGTACAATTGCAACATTTAAGAGGCATTTGGATGAGTATGTGAATAGGAAGGGTTTGGAGGGATATGGGCCGGGTGCTGGCAGGTGGGACTAGATTGGGTTGGGATTTCTGGTCGGCATGGTTGGGTTGGACTGAAGGGTCTGTTTTCGTGATGTGCACCTCAATGACTCTATGACATATATCAGGAATAAAAGAACGACTAGAGTAACATTAGGGCCAATCAAAGATAGTAATGGAAAGTTGTGTGTGGAATCTAACGACATAGGGGAAGTGCTTATTGAAATCTTTTTGTCAGTATTCACATTGTAAAAGGGCAATGTTGCTGAGAATACGGAGATACAGGCTATAAGATTAGATGAGATTGAGCTTGACAAAGAGGAGGTTTTAGCAATTTTGGAAGATCTGAAAATAGATAAGACCCTGGGCCAGATGGGATTTATCCTCAGATTCTCTGGGAAGCCAGGGAGGAGATTGCAGAGCATTTGGCTTTGATCTTTATGTCATCATTGTTGATATGTGTAGTGCTAGAAGACTGGAGGATAGCAAATGTTGTTCCCTCGTTTAAGAAGGGGAGCTGGTAATTATAGGCCAGTGAGCTTTATTTCGGTTGTGGGTAAGGTGTTGAAAAATGTAATAAGAGATAGGACTTATAATCATCTGGAAAGGAGTAATTTGATTAGGGATAGTCAACACAGTTTTGTGAAGGGTAGGTTACCTTATTGAGTTCTTCGAGAAGGTGACAAAAGATGTGGATGAAGGTAAAGCGGTTGTATATGGACTTCAGTAAGGCATTTGATAAGGTTCCACATGGTAGGCTGTTGCACAAAGTACGGAGTTTCAGGATTGAAGGTGATTTAGCGGTTTGGATCAGAAATTGGCTATCTGAAAGAAGACAGAGGATGGTGGTTGATGGAAAATGTTCATCCTGAAGCTCAGTTACCAGTGGTATGCCACAAGGATCGGTTTTGGGGCCACTGCTGTTTGGCATGTTTCCAAATGATCGGGATGTGGGCGTGGAAGAGTGGGTTAGTAAGTTTGCGGATGACATTAATGTAGGCAGAGTTGTGGGTAGTGCTGAAGGATGTTGTGGGTTACAAAGGGACATAGATAAGATGCAGAGCTGGGTTGAGAAGTAGAAAATGGGGTTTAATGTGGAAAAGTGTGAGGTAGTTCACTTCAGAAGAAATAACAGGAATGCAGAGTACTAGGCAAATGATAAAATTGTAGATGAACAGAGAGATCTCTGTTCAGGTGCATAAATCCCTGAAATTTGCCACCCAGGTTGACAGGATTGTTAAGAAGGCATATGGTGTGTTGCCGTTTCTTGGTAGGGGGATTGAGTTTCGGAGCCACTAGGTCATGCTACAGCTGTATATGATACTAGTAAGGCCACATCTGGAGTATTGTGTGCAGTTCTGGTCACCGCATTATAGGAAGGATGTGGAAGCTTTGAAAAGGGTTCAGAGGAGATTAACTAGGATGTTGTCTGGTACGGAAGGGAGGTTTTACAAGGAAAAGCTGAGGGAACTGAGGCTGATTTTGTTGGAGACAAGAAGCTTGAGAGGTGACTTAATCGAGACGTGTAAGGTAATCAGATGGTTAGATAGGGTGGACAGTGAGAGTCTTTTTCCTCAGAGAGTGAAGGGTAACACAAGGGGACATAGTTTTAAATTGAGGGGTGATAGATTTAGGACAGATATCGGGGGTAGTTTCTTCACTCAGAGAGTAGTGGGGGTTGGAAATACCTGCCTGCACCAGTAATAGACCCTCCGACGTTAAGGGCATTTAAGTGGCCATTGGGCGTACACATGGATAATAATGGAACGGTGTAGGTTAGATGGACATCAGATTATTTTCACAAGTTGGTGCAACATCGAGGGCCAAAAGGCCTGTACTGTGCTGTAAAGTTCTAAGTTCTATGTTCTGTGAGTTTGACAAGGTCCCAATATGGCAGGCTGGTTAGAAAATGCACAATCCACAGAATCCAAGAGCAAATGGCAAGTCAAAATGGATTTAGTGGCAAGAAGGAAAGTGTCAGAATTGACTAAAATTTATAATTTAATCCTAAATTTATGATTAAGATGTCTTGTATGACATGGACATTGACTAATTGGTAGATCGTGAGAAGGAAGCTATAGACAGCAAAAAGATATTTAATATTGCCTAGAAAGTAATAAATCCAGAGAAGTGTGATGTAAGGGTGAAGAGACAAACCAGGGGAGGAAAAGCATAATAACTGGCAGGATTGTGAGATGCTTAGAAGAGAGGGACCCTGTGTTGTTGCATGATCACAGATTCTTGAATTGCAGCAGCTCAGAATCAGTGTTAGGAAATGGAAAATTTTAGATGTTAGGAAAAGGTTGGATCAGCCTGATTTCTTCTCTTTGCAAATGAGGACGCTGAGGAGGTTTGGCTGAAATGTATCAGATTGTAAGCTGCTTTTATAGACTGGTGAATAAAGGAGTGTTTCTATTAAGAGAGAGTTAAAAAATCTGAAACATTGATTAAAAGTAATCGATGGAAGGAGTAAGGGGGAGGTAAGTTATTTTATTGAGAGGATGAAGAATTCTGGAACTCATTGTCTGAAGGGATGATACAGGTAGAAACCCTCCTTCCATCGAAAAAAGAACTTAGACATGCACTTGAGATGCCAACTACAGAGCTACAGATCAAAAAATGGTAAATGGTTTAAGATTGAAAACTTTTTCTCATGATTTAGAGTAGATGGGCCAAAATACTGTATATGTGTACAATATGAGACATTTATCCATCAACATGAACAGTGAAGAACAACAACAACCTGTAACAAATGCTAAAAAAATTTCAAGCATCTGTCATTAATTCAGCATTTCTGTAAGCACTGAGTTCCTGCACCAAGACATGCTTCAGGATACTTTGCAACACAGATTGCACTACATAACTACTACAATTAAATACCTTTTGAGAGCCTAAAGCTGTCTCCTGTAAAACAGAAAGTCTTTCAAAGTCAAACATGCTGATATTAGCCCATTAACTATTATCCATTACTCGATGGGGAAATGTTATTGCTGATGTAGTAACTTATAAAACGTGGAGACAATCAAAAACATACAGACTAGTGTGGCTGTCATAAGACTAACAAGCAACAAAATGAGACTGGAGTAAAGGCATTTTTTGTCAATATTTAGAAAATATAATTAGACAAATAAATCCAAATCTGCTGAGTATTTTGAACAGTTTTGATTATGCTTAACTAACAATACTCCCTCCAACTAAAGAAGTTTAATGCATTCTTCAGGATTCCTAACTCCCAAATACACAAACTGTTAAGTAGACTAACTAGATGAATGACAAATTGTGTGCTCCAACTCTTTATTATGAACAGATGCTGTTACTGAGGAGGTGGGAAGACAAGGTCCCTGCTATTCAGCCAAGTAGCACCACTAATTAACAGGGAGTCATTTTTGCCTTCCCCTTAATGAGTCGCCCACCTGAAGGTCGACACCATGAACTTATTATCCATAGAAGCTATTATCCATAACAAACTTACTCTCAGCCAAAAGAGAGCTAACACTAACAAAATAGAAAAAACTGTTACAAGATCAGGTTTGCTTTCAGGTGAGTGAGCATTACTTGGCTTCACAGAACAAGAGGTGGTATGCCAAGACAGCTGTAGAAGTCCACAGACTTAGACACTAGCTGCAAGCAATCTGGCATCACAATGACATAGCTCCGGACACACATGATCAGAAATTTATGGCGGATCTTCTTCGCCACAGAAACCTATGCTGTTATTGAAGGATAGAGTCAAAACTCTCACATAAAATTTGTTGCTAGTGAAAGCATCTCAGTGGGATTGGAAGAAACAGATTGGTCCATTAGAAATCTCTCCTTTCAAATCTTCACAATAACCCAAAGTAAAAGTACTTTCTAAATGTATTTACTGTTGTACAAATAAAAAAAAAGGACCCACCAATTTGCATCCCAAGAGTAATTCAATAAGCCAAATAAATTGGATGAATAATAACACTATTGAAATGGCAAAAGAAAACAATTCAGATTCCTTTGGGGTAGACCAATGACTGGAAAGGTAGCAAAAGAGAAAATGCTGGAAAATCTCAGCAGGTCTGCTCTTATCGACTAGAAAGATAGACCTAACATAAATTTTAAATGGTATTTTTCACTTCTTTCTTTTCATTTCCTCGATTTTCACCACTCATCTATACTGCAATTTCCTCTTTCAAACACCCTGTCTCCTGT
The DNA here is from genome assembly GCF_004010195.1 of Chiloscyllium plagiosum. Classification (NCBI taxonomy): domain Eukaryota; kingdom Metazoa; phylum Chordata; class Chondrichthyes; order Orectolobiformes; family Hemiscylliidae; genus Chiloscyllium; species Chiloscyllium plagiosum. The sequence continues at coordinate 14,781,691 of NC_057735.1, forward strand.
GAAAGACCTACTGGATAGACACTTACATTAACTTGATAATGACAATATGGAACTCAGCCAGACAAAACCCTAGAGCCGCCAGGGTAATAGTCCCTAGAAGGTTGATGTTAAATCTTTGAACCTAATAGTGTTGACTTGCGTGAAACGTTCGTTGTTTGAACTTTATGAAGAATATAAAGAACTACCTATTCACATTGGAGTAGCTTTCAAACTCTCACCGCTTCATCCAGATCGAAAACATCTCAATCAGATTTTTTGTTGTGCTTTTTAAAGAGCCCAGAATAAGCTTCTCACAGCTTATTTGCACTATCATGAATACTATCACTTTCCCCTCTGCAAAATTGCTTGATTCAGCCCATCTCAGTTCATGTGTTGCTGAAATCTTCATCCATGCCTGTAGATTCCACTAGTTAATGTACTCCTGGCTTGTACCTCACATCCTACCTTCTGTAAACTTCAAGTCATCCCCAACTCTGCTGAACATAGAACATTGCAGCAAAGTACAGGCCATTCGACCCTCAATGTGTGCCGGCCTTTTATCCTACTCTAAGCTCAGACTAACCTACATACCGGGTAAAAGCCCTGATGAAGGACTTTTGCCCGAAACGTCGATTTTACTGCTCCTCGGATGCTGCCTTAACTGCTGTGCTCTTCCAGCACCACTAATCCATAACCTACATACCCTCCATTGTAGTATCTTCCATGTGCCTTTCCAAGAGTTGCTTAAATGTCCCTAATGTAGCTCATCTTTATTCGCAGCAAAATCCAATTCCTCGATCATCCTTGTGCTTGCTGACCTATATTTATTCCTATTCAAGCAAAATTTTGATTTTAAAATTCTCATCCTTGTTTGCAAAACCCTCCATGGCCTCACCTCTCTATAATCTCCTCAAAACCCTCCTGGATATCTGTGCTCCTCCATTTCTGGCCCCTTATTATCTTCAGTTTAATCACTCCAATTTTGATGGCCATACCTTTAGTTGTCTTGGCTCTTAGCCTTAGAAATACCAAAGTTTGGGAGAAGATTTGTAGCTCGGGTGCTCATTGTTGTGGTTCTGTTCACCGAGCTGGGAATTTGTGTTGCAGATGTTTCGTCCCCTGTCTAGGTGACATCCTCAGTACTTGGGAGCCTCCTGTGAAGTGCTTCTGTGATGTTTCCTCCGGCACTTATAGTGATTTGTATCTGCCGCTTCCGGTTGTCAGTTACAGCTGTCCGCTGCAGTGGCCAGTATATTGGGTCCAGGTCGATGTGCTTTTTGATTGAATCTGTGGACGAGTGCCATGCCTCTAGGAATTCCCTGGCTGTTCTCTGTTTGGCTTGTCCTATAATAGTAGTGTTGTCCCAGTCGAACTCATGTTGCTTGTCATCTGAGTGTGTGTAGTGTACAAAATCTCATGCAAGGACTGCACAAAACACTACATAGGACAAACAGGAAGACAGCTAACGATCCGCATCCATGAACACCAACTAGCCACGAAACGACATGACCAGCTATCCTTAGTAGCCACACACACAGATGACAAGCAACATGAGTTCGACTGGGACAACACTACTATTATAGGACAAGCCAAACAGAGAACAGCCAGGGAATTCCTAGCAGCATGGCACTCATCCACAGATTCAATCAATAAGCACATCGACCTGGACCCAGTATACCGGCCACTGCAGCGGACAGCTGGAACTGACAACTGGAAGCGGCAGATACAAATCACTATAAATGATGGAGGAAACATCACAGAAGCGCTTCAAAGGAGGCTCCCAAGTACTGAGGATGTCACCTAGACAGGGGACGAAACGTCTGCAATGCAAATTCCCAGTTCGGTGAACAGAACCACAACATCTAGAAATACCTTCTCACCACTCTCCACCTCATTCTCCTCCTTTAGTTCGTTCTGCTTTGACCAAGGTGTTGATGATCAGATCTAAAATCTCATTATGAGAGTTTGGGTCATACTAAGTGTAGGTTAATGGATATGTTCATTAGGCTAATGAAACTTATATATCATTTGCAATGCCTGTAGATGTGAGGGTCACACATGGAACTAGGACAGTGTTCTCGTGCTTCTCTCCCTTACCCACATGTGTAGATGGTGGAAATAGTTCATGCAGTTTCCTGTTCACCAGAATATGGATAGATGCACTTGTCTCTACACCTTCTTTGTTATTTACAACATGGTGGCAACGGACTCCTCATTTGATAAAACTTCCCAGCCATGATTGATGGTGGGAATATTTGAAACAGTCAACAGCACAAGATGATCCCTCAGGGAAGGCCCGAGTCAGAGTCTGTGAAACAATCTCGGCCTTCGTCTAAGCTTGGGTAGAGACATGCTCTAAAGTTAATCAGCCAGATTATCTGAGAATTCCTACAGTGCAGAAGCAGGCCTTTCAGCCCAAAGGGTCCACTCTGACCCTCGAAAGGAAATCCCACTCAGACCCACCCTATTCTCATAACCCTGCATTTCCCATGGCTAATCCATCTAAACTGCATTCCTTTGGACTGTGGGAGAAAACCCACACAAAGCATGTGCAAACTCCACACAGACATTCACCTGAGGGTGGAATTGAATTCCAGTCCCGGGCGGCTGTGAGGCAGTAGTGCTAACCACTGAGCCACTACACTGGCCCAGGCCAGGCCTTTCAGTGGATAAATTTGTGCTGATTGTTTACCTTACGCCACATTACCTCAGGCCTCGTTTTCGTATCTGATATAGACCAGGGTAGTGTACTTCTATATGCTCATCAGGAACTTTGTCGATGTTGTTCTTGCCCAACTCAAGAGAGAGGAAGAAATGACAAAGATTTCATGAAGCCTATTGACACCTATTTTGCTGTAAGGTGTGACATAGTTATTGACTATGCTAGATTTTCTGAAAAATCGAGAAAACATAACAAAGTATAGGCTTTCATATGTAATTTTGTTAATGCCATGACAACCCATCTTAAATTAGATATCGGGCATAGTGTACAATGGCTCAAAACTCACCTTCTTTAACCCTCTTACATCTGACTATGAAGCACAGGAGGTATTTCAATGAAATTCAAGAGTAACTGCATGCCACGCTTTGCTGTAATGGATGCAAGTTTCAGTTAATTTTTTATGGATCTACCATTCCCTTTTCAGGACAGGCTATATGCAACTGCACAGGAAAGTGACCAGTTGCAGGATGAGACCAGCACTTGCTCCTTGATACAGAGAATGTGAGAAGGAAGAAGCCACCATTTCTGATGATTTGATAGAGAGGGAGGTCTGATATTTAACCAACCTCTTTCAACACATTACACAGATCGACAGCTGGCATATTGTCTCTTTTGACCAGCGTCAGCCCTTTGCTGATTACACTGCATTTTCTTCACAATCCCAATGAACGCGAGATGTCCCACACAGCCAGAGCAACATATGTCAAAGCAACCCTCTGTGATAATGCAGAATACTCAGGTTTGATGCCCCACCCAACACTCTTGCCTACTAGGTGCCTGAGTACAGAACCAAGTCCTCTGAGTCACCCACTACATGCATGAGTCAGTGTACTTCAGCATATTCCAAGCATATTTGATTGAAATAATTAATTTTACAAGTCAGTACTGCAGCAACAGGTTTCCTTTAAGCAAGCCTTCCTTTTAGCTTGAAACCTTCTTCACCTTCAAGCCTGTTAACAGATGTATCTGTTATAGAACCTCTTTATGCTGAAGTGATAGTCTATTGTTGCATTGACTCTTATGAGTTCTTTGATCAGCTTCTTAAAGTCCTCCTCTTCAACTTTCTTCGGTCTCCTTTGACTGCAAGCAAAGCTACGTCTCAAGACACTGCAGAGGTGCTTCATATTCATGCTTCATACTCTCAATACATCTATGTCACTATTATAACTCACAAAAATACCTTATTCTGATCATATCCCTGCTGAGTTCACCTTCTTTAGATTTTGTTGATAGTATCTCAAGTCAGTGAATTACTGAGGTCTTCCACAGTTTCCCATGCACCATAATTCAAGAATTTTGACATCTTTCAAGGTGCAGCCAAAAATTCAGGGATGTGCATCAGTCTCGCTGTGCCTGCTGACAAACCAATCCTTCCAAAGGACCCACTCTTGTTTTGTGGCTTCTCAGTCGTAGTTTTGCCATTGTCTAATAAGGAGATACCCCAATCCTGGATTCAGGCTGATTGCTCTCCACTCTATAGTACTCCAAGATCCTGAATGTGAACACGCTATGCCACACCAAAATGTGTCCAGCCCAATGCACAGGACAGAAATCATAGATCTGGGTGCTGCCCCTGACCCAGGCCCCACTCTTTCCACTGTGCACAGTGTCACACCCCCAGGTGAAGCCCAGCCAGTCCCCATCCCCAACCCAAGAAAGGCTCCCCCAATCCCATTCTGGCCCCCTTCAACTGAGATCAGAGCTCCCGACATGAGGAGGGCTTCGTAACTCAACCAGAGAGTAGTGGCATCATCTCCTTGCTTGTGGCCTCTTCCCTCTCTTGCCACAAGCCTCAGTTATTGGGCCCCACTGTAACCTCAGTCTGGGGCCCATGTCCAGGGTCCTGATCTGTCTTAATAGTCCATGCACAGCTCAAGCAGTTTTTGGCTTGACCACCATCCTTCCTTTTATTTCGCAGAGGTGGAGTTTGTTTTGGGGGTTCTGTAAGAGATAGGTGTGAAACATCAACTTCCTGAATCTGTTCTTGATATTTCTCCATGGGGCATGGAGTACAAAAAGGACTCAAACAACAGCCACCTTCTTTCCCCTTGTTATCTTTTCTTCCACCAGGTGCTGACAGTTTGCCTCCTGAGGCAACACTTTGTTCACACCCTTCACTTAGAAAGCAGTGTAAGTGTCACACAGTAGTTATAATGGGGAACATCAGTTACCTGAATGTAGTCTGGGATAGTGTTAGTGTAAAAGGCAGTGGGGGGAAAGTGTCGCTAGATTGTGTTCTAAGGAATTTCCGACAGCAACATATGTTACATCACACAAGAAAGGAAGCACTGTTAGACTGGATTCTTGGAATGATATGGGACAAGATGATAAATGATAGTGTGGGAACATTTGGAGGATAGTGATCATTGTATCCCAAGGTTTCAGATGATGATGGAAAATGATATCTAGAGTAAGAATAATCAACTGGCCAAAAGCTGACTTTAATGAGGCAATAGCAGAACTGGGTTGGATAGACTGAAATTAGTGGGATAAACAGAAACAAAATAAAGGCTGCTTTAATGAAGAAATGGCTCAGGCACAGTCTGGGTATATTCTCTCAATAGAGAATGGTAAACCATCTAATTCAGGGCTCCCTGGATGGCAGTCAAGAAGACAATTAAGTTAAAATGAAGAAAAGATGGATTATCCAATCCAGGCAACATCCTTGTAAATCTTTTCTGAGCCCTTTCAAGTTTGACAACATCTTTCCTGTAGAAAGGAGACTAGGTTTGAATGCTGAAGCCTTCTTCATAAAATGCAATGTCTCCAATGAATTGTAGGTTTCTCCTGACAGTAATCACCCAAAATTGTAGTCTGTGCCCATGTGCCCATTGTTTTCAGTACCTCCATCAGGCCTAGGTGAGTTCAGGTGCAAACAGAAATTGTGTAAAATCCTGAACATCCCACCCACTTGCCTGTTTAAACAAACATCACTTGTCCCACCTGCGGCTGTGATTGTGGGCAACATTGGGCATGTGTCAAAGTTGGGAGGTCATGTTGCAGCCACACAGGACACTGGTGGGACCACTTTTAGAATACCAGATTAACAGCCCCAATCAGGGAACTCACATTGTATGAAGTCCACCTGGCTGACCTCGTTACAATCACTACAGGAGACATGGTAAAATATTATTCCACGGGGAAAGAATCACTCAACCATAGTAAAATAACAAAGGAAAGAGTCTCGAGGGACTAGGCAGCATGTTACAATGGGCCACATGATTTGCTTTCCACAATCCTGCTACCTGTTGAAATGTTAACTTGCTGTTTTAGGGAGGCAAGTGAGACATTCATCAGAAGGCAATGGCTCTGTCGTTTTTAATCAAGCTCTGTTATATAAACAGGACACCACTGCACTTCTATTCAAAGGTCTATGTACCATTTGTAGATCTGAGCTAGAAGAGAGCCACACTCACTGTAAATTTTTTTTTGTCTTTGCTTTTTTTGTGGGCCAAGATCCTTACAAAGTTCGCAAGGATCTAAAATTGAGGCTTATGGATTCAGATAACTCACTGTCTGTAGAGGATAGACCATCATATGGAGTATCTACAGAAGAAGCATTGCTCATAGACAGCAATATGGTTTATTACACAGCAACAATAAATAGAATTACATTTAGCAAGGCATAACCAATATAACCTTCAACAGCCAGTACTGAGCATTCCAAAATTTAGAGTACGGTTCCTTGTTGCTATCCACAGACTGTGTATGACAATAGTATTTTGGGTGGAACTGGGAGGTGAGAGGGCGTTTGGATCAAGTGAGATGGGGACATGGGTGAGGGGGTTGGGGAGGTCTGTTTTGGGCTGGGTCTGATGGCTGGTGGTCAGGTCAGGCAGATCTGTCTGAGAGGTTGTTAGTCAAGGTCTGGAGGGTGATCTGGGGAAGGTGTCGTTGGTAGTGTGTTACCCCCAAAAGTCTCTAAATTAAATGGAGAATATTTGAAGTTCCCAGGAATAGAGGAATTGCACACTGAAAAGTTCAATTTCCTGGGGAGTTCCTGCTACAATGGGAATCCACAGGGTTCCCATGTGCACAACCACCCACGCTGGAATAATTACTGGACATTGACAATCTGAACCAGTTGATCAGACAAATCAGATGGGCAAGAGTAATGTGGAAGATGAATTTGTCAAGTGAACCAGGGATTGTTTCTTACAGCAGGACATTGCATAACCTACCAAGAACAGGTTATTTTTGGATCTAGTAATGTGTGATGAGTTAGGATTAATAAGACATCTCACAGTTAAGAAAGGTGGTCAGGGAGAATATCCAATCAACATTTATGCATATAAAGCCATAAGAACTAGTAGCAAAAATAGAATTTGGGATTGGGAATTTTTAAGGACCCAGCAGCAGTTGACTAAAAGGTAAAAAAAATGGAGAAAATTGATAATGAAAGTAAATTTGCAAGAAATGTAATAATAAACACCAAGAGCTTCTGCAGCTACATAAAAGAAATATCAAGTGTAGAACCCTTGGAGCATGTGAGAAGAGAATTAAGATTTTAAGATTTCTGGCCACCACACCACTGACTGAGTCCAGGCTCTACCACTGACAATGCCAAAATGTCTCAGGTGTATTCCTTTCAATAACATTTCCTGCAGGCATGCTGGAATAACTAGTCTTTTCACGAATGTCAATACGTCATCCATGATTATGAAATGTAGTTGGTGCTCAAAATATATGTTCTCAGCCAAATTGATGGACTCTTGGTCTGGCCATCCTTCAACACAGTGCTGGCAAGTGGTAGCACAGTGCTGGTTACTCTTTTGTTCCAGTCTAATTCGGTTGAGTTTTTTTGCCTGGTTGGCCAATGTTTCGTCTCGACCATATGAAAGGTTCCTTTTATGCCATTATTGGTGATCTTAATAGATACTTTCTTCTTTTTGATTCAGTCATGGGTCTAACAAGCTCAACGAAACCTTCAACTGATGGCCCCTTGACTGATTTGCTGACAAAGGTTTGTTTTCAGACCAATGGCTTGGCAATTGCTTATTCCTCTTGGAACTATTGGAACTTTTATAAAAGTTGAAATCTTGGACCTCCATGTCTCAAACACGAGAAGTGTTGATTGTGAATTATGTACGTACTTCTATCGGCTTTATGCTCCTTGTGTTGCAACATCACTGAAAGCATTTCTATGCTCCTGACAGCCTCTCCCCAATTCACATGCCCTCATCTCTGTAGGTTGGAGTTTCTTCATCTTTAGCCACAGTCTGATAGGATGGTGACTTCAGCACTGGCAGCAATGGAATATCCCCCATTGACAAAAATGGGTTCTTAGATTAGATTACATTACAGTGTGGAAACAGGCCCTTTGGCCCAACAAGTCCACACCGACCCGCAACCCACCCATACCCCTACATTTACCCCTTACCTAACACTACGGGCAATTTAGCATGGCCAATTCACCTGACCTGCAAATCTTTGGACTGTGGGAGGAAACTGGAGCACCCGGAGGAAACCCACGCAGACACGGGGAGAACGTGCAAACTCCACACAGTCAGTCGCCTGAGGCGGGAATTGAACCCGGGTCTCTGGCGCTGTGAGGCAGCAGTGCCAACCACTGTGCCACCGTGCCATTCACAGAACCCATTTAGGGTTCTGTGAATCCCAAATCATTTGAATTGCTAATTTCCCCTCAAAATGTCCTGTTTGTCTCTTCTAAAGGAGATTTCCGGACTATAATGAGTTCTATGTGCATCAATTCCTCCTTCAGCTCTGTAACCATGTCCTACTTTTGCATTTCGTATTGATTTTGAGGTCAGGCTATGTCTTAAGAGCTGGCATCTCTATCATGTCAATTCTTGCATTTTGTATAGTCCACTTCTGAGTTTGAATCTATAAAATGGTTTCAAATCTTTTTCCATTTATTCTCAAAATGTTGATAAACCTTATTACGATAAAGCTTTAACAAATTTATCGATGCAATATTGCTTGTAATCTGTGTTCCTTAAGTTTGTATTTTTATATTCAGTAATGTTTCTACCGATTGAATTACTTTAGACTTTACTAGACTATATCGAATTTCTCTTTATTTACCAGGCATTTGAATTCTGTGTTACTGTATGACCATTAAGTTCTTTACTAAAACTTTAAATTTACAGACTGCTGTTCTGCGGTGGCTTATTGCTTTGAAGCTTTTAAAAGTCTGTTCATTTGGAATACTATATCTCTGTAAGTCACGAAATTAAAACATATTGCTCCACTTTGTGCCATTTGATAAGAAAAATGCTTGTTTGCACTAAGTAGATTTGTTTTCCTGTTATTGATAAAACCTGGTGTGAATTGCTTTTATCCTGAATAGCAGTCAATCAGGGAAATTTACCATCTTGGTTGTTTCATTCGGCACTTACACATTTGTCATAGAGATAACTTATAGAATAGTGAGGCTCGATTATCAGTGACCTCGTTCCCCATTGGGTTGCGACATTATTTACACTATGGAGAAGACCTTCTTACAGTAGGCATTAATGCCTTCATCTGCTCCAGGTATGACATTTTAATAGCGCATGATTCCTGAGGCTGGACTAACCTCATTGGACATCTGAGAGCTTATTTGTGTATTCATTAAACACACCCTGTACGTCTTCTAATTTCTTTTGATTGTGCGAATTGTTTAAATATTCTTTGTGTATGAGCATGCACAGAGTAATTTAAAGTGGTAAAACTTATTCATGACCTGCGTAGGAACTCTTAGGTTACTGCTTGGCTAGGCAACTTAGTGTGAACATCAGTATGGGGAAAATGCAGGGAAATGGAATCACATGGATAGCTTTTTCAGACAGACACAGAAATGGTTAGCTGAGTGACCTTTTATCGAGTGTATAATTCTATCCCTCAATGAAAAAAAAACCGTGGTCTTGAAAATGACTTCTAATTATTGTTATCAGCATTGTGATCCAACTGGATACAGACCAAGGCTCATGATGGTGGCTGAAGATGTTTGAGCTTAAAGTCATTATAAGGTAGAAAAAAAAACACTCCTTGAATGAAACTGAATGTAGATTGTATTTTTTTCTACGTGCAGTTATTTTTTAAATAACGTGATTGATTATATTGGATTGCATAACGCTTTAGTTCTGTTTTCTACATCATTGTTCGGCCCACGGTAAGTTTAATTGAAAATAAAGCACTCACAGTGATAACGACCTAACTCTGACGCAGCCCACCCACCACTTCTACAGGCATGTACATATCACATCTACACCCACACAGGGTTAGAGCAATTGAAATGCTGAACTGGAGTTCACAGGAGTCTGGGGGAGGAGAGAATTGTGGGAGAAGGAGGGGGAGGAGGAGAAGGAAATATTAAGGAGAGAGTCATAGTAGTATGAAGAAAAACAGCCGTCTTGAAATTAACGGTCAAATGCTGCATTAGAATCTCCTGGTTACACGAATTAAAATGTCATAAATAACCCTTTATAATTTTTATACTTTTCCTCTGAATTGTTTCTCCAGCAATTTGAAGCTACTCTTTTATAAATCCCTGGATTAACACATGCATTTTCTTCAGTAAAAGGTCATTAAAGATACTTATTAATACTTACCAAGCCAAATAAAGAGGAATTCTATCTCGCGGCTGTAATGAAAGCTGCTACTGAAGCTCTAGGAGAAAGGCAGCACTGCTACAAAGATCTTCCATTCTTCAAAATACATGGCAGTCGAGCATTAGGTGCTTGCAGTTTGTTTTTCATTCATGGGATGTGGGCATCAATTATTGCCTGTCCAAAGTTGCCCTAGAGGAAGCAATGGTGCCTTCTTGAGTTGCTGCAGTCCATTTGCTGCAGGTGTACCCACAATGCTGTTAGGAAAGTAATTCCAGTATTTTAATCCAGTGACGCCAAAGGTATGGCAAAACATTTTAAGAAGGCAAGCGTCTTGGTGGGGAATTTGGTGGTGCCCTTATAACTCTGCCCAGTCAATGGTGGAGAGAATGGATACTTGTGAATGTGGTGTCAATCAAGCAGACTGCTTTGTGCCTAATCCATGTCAAGTTCTTCAGTGTTGTTGGAACTGCACCCATCCAGGAAAGAGGGGAGTATTCCATCACTCTCTTGACTTGTGTCTTATTAGTTTTGAGAAGGCTGGAAGTGAGTTACTCACTGCGGATTCCCAGCCTCTAACTTGTTTTTGTACTGACAGTATTATATGACTAGTCCACTTCGGTGATGATAATGCCATTAAATGTAAAGGGGTGATGGTTAAATTCTCTTTTGTTGGAGAATCTGTGGCCCACTTGTCAGCCCTCACCTGAATATTTTCCAGATCTTGCTGTATCTATTTGAGTATGGACTGCTTCAGTATTTGAGAAGTTGTAAATGGTACTGACCATTGTGTAAGCATCAATGAACACCTCCTTATATTGGAAGGCCACTAATTGATGAAGTGGTTGAAGATGGCTGGGCCAAGGTCACTACCCTGAGAAACTTCTTCAGAAATGTCATGGAGCTGAGATGACCGACCTCCAAAACCCATAACCATGACAAGACCTTCATATTTTTATACTTAATTCCCTTTGAAATGAAGGCCAATAGTATATTTGCCTTCTTTATTACCTTTTGAGCTTTCATGCTAGCTTTCAAGTATTCATGACTCAGGACTCACTAATCCCCCTATATTGCAGTTTTGTTTAGTTTGCTTACATTTAAATAATATTCAACTCTTCTACTTTTTCTGTCAAAGTGCTTATCCTCACATTTTCCCACATTATACTCCATCTGCCAAAATTTTTACCCACTTACTTAACTCGGCTGTAAGATTCTGTAGACTCTTTGTATCATCTTCATTACTTGTCTTCCCACTTATTTTTGCTGCATCCACAAACTTGGTGATAATTCATCCACTTCTGTCATCCAAGTTACTAATAATAATTATTTTGCCAGCAATGGTTTCTTATAGCAATGGTACTTGCTACATGTTTTAGTCCAATGTCTTGTTGTGGAGCATAGCTTACATAATTCATGGAATGCTGGACATTGTCTTTGTAGGTGAGACAAACTACGGCTCATTCAAGATTTAGATGATGGACTTGATGGCCACAACAGTTGCAGAGTCAATTACTTGTAGATGCTGATGGCCTGCTACAATTGCTTTGTACTTGCTTCCTTTTATGAGTACACTGTGATGGTATGCACAGAAAAGTTGTTCTGTATGATTTGATAATTGTAGTGGCAATATCAAATTCCAAAAGCCTTTCAATTCAATTTCCTGAGGTGAGACCACATTTTGAGCCTTTGTATTGACACCTGCCTATGAATTGGTAATATCACATTGCTGTTTGTGAGTTTTGTTGTGTATGAATTTATATCCTGCATTGTATAGCTTCACTTCAAAAGCACTTCATCGGCTGTAAGGCATAATGTAAAGTCCTGAGGTCATGATGAGTGCTCTATAAGTGCAAATCTTTTCTCCTGTGCCAATTTTCCCAAATGGCAAGCAAATTGGATGCAATTTCTTGAAGCAAATTAAAGAAAACCACAATAAACATGAGGTTATTGAACGGAAATATATGTGCATACACTTTATTTTTCCTTGCTGATTAGAGTGAATGATAATATAGTGTTTCACATTGCCTGATGGGAAATGCAGCAAATATTCCACTAACCTGTGACTGAAAACAATGTTATCCAAGCTGCCTGAGAAACAGATGATTGGGTAAGAAGGATCTGAGTTTACAACCACTCAAAAGCTGCAGACAACAAGAATTTCATTACAGTGATTGTGAAGTTATATCAAGAGCAGGGTTAACTTACCAGCAGAGCTTTCTTTCCATACAGGAGTAGGTAGAAGGTAGAATAAGGAGACTTTGTTTTAAAATTAGGGTTTGCCGTTTTTGGACAGAGGTGAAGGGAATTTTGTTTTGGCTCGGTGGGATTGGGAAACTTTGAAACTTCCTGTCTCAGAACATAGTTGAGGCAAGGTCATTGAATATATTTAAGAATGAGGTAGACAAATTTTTGTCAGGCAAAGGAATCAAAGATTGTTGGGTGTAAATGGGAACATAAAATTCAAAATACGAACAGATCAGCCGTGATCTTGTTGGATGGTGGAGCGGGATTAAAATAATTTGTTACTTCGCTTTCACTTTTGTACATACATAGTATGTTCTTAAAGTCACACATAGTCAAGAAATGGAATCGAATTTTCAGCTGAGTTCAGGAAAACCTGTTCTGCACACTTTCGCTGCTAATGAAATACTTTTCCAATCCATTTGAAATTATTATGAAGGATCTTTGTCCTTTTCATAAAATTTGGGTTTGTTGTGCATCTTGTGAGCTGTTCATTTCTGAATACAGCACCAAGACAGAAGGCAGCAAGTTTAAAACGAGTGCAGACTGGGGAGTTGTTTCTTTCTGAACACAGTGCAGAGAGAGGAGGCACAAAGTTGAAAGAATATGGTGAGTGGGGAGTCGTTGCATGTGAAAACGTCCAAACCTGTAAATTGGGAAATCTGTCATTTTATTGGTTAGTGAGAAATTGACAGATCTTAGTGGCTTAAAAGTAAAGAAAAGCTATTATTTATTTTAAAAGAGTCATGGTTACCTGGCTTTTAGGAAGGAACACTAACTCATAAGAAAGGGGGCAAAATTAATCAAGACAGAATAAAATGAGAAAGAAAAATTGAAAGAAAACAAAGTTAACTTAAGTGAAGTAAAGGGTAAAAGATAGTTTTCAGAGTTATGGGATAGCAACACAGCAGGGATAAGTGGAGTGTACATCCTGTAGTCTGTGTGAAGTCATGGACACACCATGTATCTCAGGCAAACACATCTGCAGGAAGCATCACTAACTGCACAAGCTGGAGCTCCAGGTTCTGGAAGCTGTGCAGAGGTTGCAGTTACTGTTGTGTATTCATGAGGCAGCAGACTACTTAGATAGCACATATAGGGAAACGCTGACGCCACAGATTAGAAGCACACAGGCAGAGATGGAATAGGTGACTACTAGGCAATCTAATAAAACCAGGAAGGTAGCGTAGAAGTCTATTGTGCTTGCCAATTGGTATTCCATTTCGGAAAGTAATTTCCTTGGGTGAGTGCCAACTGAGACAAGTCAAATCGTACCAGGAACATCTCATCTGTACAGGAGAAAGAAGGATGTATGGAAGGACAATAATGAATTCCATAGTCAGTGTATCAGACAGACGTTTCTGCAGCATGCAGTTGGTGATGGGACATAGAAAAGCCCTGAGGGACAGGAGAAACAAAGCTGAGCATTGAGTATGCCTTGAATGTGGAATAATGTCAAAATGATAAAGATGATGAGGAGGTGCCAGTGTTGAACTGGGGTGGACAAAATTAAAAATCACACAACACCAGATTATAGTCCAACAGGTGCTTTTGGAACTAGCTTGCGGAGCGCTACTCCTTCATCAGGTAGTTAGTGGGGCATGATCAAAAGACACAGAATTTAGAGCAAAAGATCATAGAGTCATACAACTGATATGATATATTGAACAAACCTAGATCGCTATTACATCTTTCATCTTTTAGAATGGGTTGTAGGTTTCGATTCATTAATATGTATATGCCAAAACTTCTTTTAAGTCACATTCCCAAGAAAACTTAAGTTTGATTAATGCTCAGACAATGCGTTAAAGGTGTGAGGTTAGTCTGTTTGTATTCCAATCTTGAATCAGACTGGTTCTATTTCCAAAGTAGGAATTATAAAATGTTACATGGATTAACTGAATGCATTGACTGCCTGCAGATTGTGTGCTTTTTGAGCAAAATAGAATGTATCTTCAAATACAGCTCTGCAAATACAAATTCACTGCACAGACTTACATGTGGGTCTGCATGCATATGTGGGTGGGAGGTGGAAAGAGCGAGGGAGAGAAGAAAAGAGAGAGTGTGTGTGTATATATATATGCAGGGAGTGCGAGTGTGACTGTGCATGTGTGTGCCTGCATGAGTGTGTGCATGTGAGTGTGTGTGTAATTCATTCTGAAGCAACAGTGTTCATTTTGAATTATGAAGGCATGAGAAGGCATAAATTGGTTGAGCTGGATTAGTAAAATACATTAAAATGTCAAGACTGTACATGGGTGAAGTAAAAATACGTATAACTTGAAAACAAAAGATTTTTAAAATGGTCAGAAATACTAATAAATCTGAGGATTGGGAAGTTTCTAAAATGCAGCAAAGGAGGACAAAGAAACCAATAAGGAAAGGAAGAGAAGAATACCAATGCAAACAAATTTAAAAAAACATAAAAATACACTGTAAAAGCTTTGACAGGTACATGAGAAAGGAAATGTTTGCCTAGACAAATGGACTCCATTCAAACAGAGTCTGCAGAATTTCTAGTGAGAGTGGAGAAATGGCAGAGAAGCAAAATGATTACTTTGTGACATGTTTCACCAAGGAAGCTTAAGGCATCTCCCAAAAATAGAGATCCAGGTGACTAGGAAAAATGGGGATTTAAAAAAAATGTATTAATAAAAAAGTTGCATTGAAGATGTTAATGAGGTTGAAGGTTCATAGGTTGAGACGTAAGTCCCCATTCCAGAGTTTTGAAGGAGATTGTTGTTGAGAGAATTGATACCTTAGTAATCATCTCTCAAAATTCCATAGATTTTGGAATGATTCCTGCAGATTGGAAGTTTGCAAATGTCATGCCACTATTTAAGAAAGGAATAAGGGACAAAGAATACAGGGAACAATGGCCCATCAGCCTTACAACAGAAATAGAGAAAATGCCAGAATCAACCACAAAGGACATAATAGATGGACACTTGAGTAAAAATGATTTAATTATGTATAGATTGAGCATGGATTTGCAAATAGAAAACCATGTTTGACAAACTGCTTGGAATGTTTTGAGGATAATACGAACAACATTTACAAAGGAGAGTCAATGGATGTAGAATATTTAGATTTGCAGAAGGAACTTGATGAGGTCCCTCTGGGAGATTGGTTAGCAAAATTAAACACATGGGATGTAAGGTAATTTTGTTAAGGATTGGCTAACAGACAGAAAACAGAGAGTAGAAATAAATGGGGAAATCTCATGTTTGCAGACTGTGACTAGGGGGATACTGCAAGGATCAAAATTTGGACTCCAGCTGTTCATGATATATACAAAGATTTGGATGTGGGGACCAAATATAATATTCTCAAATTTGCAGATAATCCCAGACAAAGCAAGAATGTGCTTTGCGAGGAACATGCAAAATGATTTCAAGAGGGCCTAATAATTGGGCGAGACATGGCACATGAAATATAATCTGGAAAGATGTGAGGTTATTCAGATGGTAGGATGAACTGCTGTGCAGAATATTTCTTACAAGGTAAATGGTTAGAAAGTGTAGATGTGCAAAGACATCTGGGTGTCCTTGTCAATAAGGTTAATGTTTAGGTACAGCAAATTATTAGGAAGGCTAATGGAATGCATTTGATAATAGGAGCAGTGAAGTCTTACTTCAGTTGTATAGGATGTTGGTTAGACTGTACCTGGAGTACTGTGTATAGTTTTGGTCTCCTCATCTCAGGAAAGATATTATTGCCACAGAGGGAGAGCAATGAGAGTTCACCAGAATTATTCCTGGGATGGCAGGACTGTCCAATGAAGAGAGGTTCTGCACACTGGGCCAGTATTCTCGAGAAGATTGAAGACTGAGAGGTGATCTCAGTAAAACCTACAACATAAGTCAAGGAATAGACAGGGTAGATGCAGGTAAGATATTTCCCCTACTAAGGGAATCTAGAAACAGAGGGCACAATTTAAAAATAGAGGAGATACCAATTAATGCTGAGCTGAGGAGACATTGTTTTACACAGAGGGTGGTGAATCTTTGAAATTCTCTATCCGAGAGGGCTGTGGAAGCTCAGTATGAGTATAAGTAGAGATTAGGAAATTACAGATTATCAATGGTAAGAATAGTTATGAGGATATTGTGGGTAGGTAGTATGGGTAAAAGGCGTTGAAGTATTTGATCAATCATGATTGTATTAAATAACAGAATGTGTTTTATGGGCTGAATACTCCTGTTACAATGTTCTAGGGAGTGCTAAAAGAACACTTCACTGTGCCTCTTTCCCCATGCCTCAAAGGGTTAAACTGTGGATGTAGGTTAGCTCACTGAGCTGGAAGGTTTGTTTTCAGATGTTTTGTCACCATACTAGGTAACATCTTCAGTGAACCTCCACATAGAGCACTGGTGGTGTAGCCTGCTTTCTATTCATATGTTTGGATTTCCTTGGGTGGTAATGTCATTTCCTGTGGTGACATCATTTCCTTTGGTGATGCCATTTCCTGTTCTTTTTCTCAGGGAGTGGTGAATGGGATCTAAGTCAATGTGTTTGTTGATAGAGGTCCGGTATTATTGATGGTCTTGAAGGTTTCCTCTAATTTGTTTTGTTTAGTGATGAGAAAGGTGTCATTCACACAGCGGACCCAAAGTTTGGGTTGAATGGTTGGCAGAGCTGTTTGAGTCTTTTTGACGGTCATTTGAAATCAAATAGACTACATTGAGAAAGACCATCAATAGTACCCTTACTGGCATAAAATTCACTAAAGTGGAGGAAAACAACAACAAACTGCCATTCCTAGATGTCGCAGTAGAGTGAACAGCCAATGGGGAACTTCAAACAGGTGTCTACAGGAAAACAACACAAACGGACCAAATATTGAACTACAGAAGCAATCATCCCAAATGAAGCTGCATTTGAACATTACTCCAATGAGTCATCACACACTGCAGCACAGAGGAACTACACAGAGCAGAAGAAAATTACTTATACCGTGTATTCAAAAAGAATGGGTACCTAATGAACACAGTCCGCCGATTTCTCAGCAACAAACCCAACAATCAGACAAAACATATCCCGAAACCCTAGCCACTCTGCCCTACATCAAAGACTGCCCTACATCTCGGAAATGACTGCCAGACTATTCAGACCCCTTGGCACAAACCTACCAACTAAAACAGCAGCTAATGAACATGAAAGACCCAATACAGACAACAAGCAAAACTAACGTCACTTACAAAATACATTGCAAGAACTGTGACAAACACTACATTGGACAAACAGGCAGAAAACTACCTACCAGGATACATGAACCTCAACTAACCACAAAAAGACATGACCCACCCTTACTATATCCTTACATATGAATGAGGAAGGACATGTGTTTGACTGGGACAACATATCCATCCTAGGACAAGCCACACAGAGACATACACGAGAATTCCTAGAAGCATGGCATTCCAAACGGAACTCTATCAACAAACACACTGACTTGGATCCCATTTATGAACCCCTGAGAAAAAGAACAGGAAATGACATTACCACAGGCAATGATGTCGCCATAGAAAATGGCATTACCAACCCAAGGAAATCCAAACATATAAATAAAGTGGGCCATACCACCAATGCTTCATTTGGAGGCTCACTGAAGATGTTATCTAGTATGGTGACAAAACATCTGGAAATGAACCTTCCAGCTCAGCGAGCAAACCTACATCTAGAACCTCAACCTGAACTCCAACTCTTCTCAAAAAAAGGGCTAAACTGTATTATATTAATTAGTATCCATCTTCCAACAGCATTTAAGAGTTTCCTAAAACTCACTCTTCATCAGGCTCAACCTCCACCCAACTCTATGCCATTCCAAACCCCCGACCTTCTCATGTCACCTCATATTCTCACGCTTCACCATGACACCACCCTGCCCCCCACCTTCTCCCATGAATCCAGATAAGCCACTTATCCAGAATCACGATGTACAATTCCCATAGCAGTGGGAAATCTGTTAAAGTTATTGAATTGCTAACAATCTAAGAAAGCCCTGCCTCTTCCGTGTATCAGTCTCTTACAAGTTCAAACCCAGCAGTACTTTACACAAAGAATTGCATTGCATGATTTCTCAATCTCCTTGTCTATTATATGTTGTAAAAGACATTTTTCACATTCTCTTAGTTATTGTTGTAGCTAAGATGATTGTTCCAGCCATTAACCCTTTGAATGATCCGTCCTTCATGTTGATGATAAAATGAATGGCTCAGTTCATACATCTGGGAGGTCATTATGTCTTCAAAATGTCTGACTCTATCCCAAGGATGTGTTTGTTATCTGGCTATTACAAAATGCTGGCATCTAGTTTCAACAATCTTAGGTTTCAGTTAATGTTCTTTGATTTAGTTGGAAAATGCTTTTCTTAAAAGAGCTGCCCATGTGGAAAGTTGATGAAATTCATACTTTGCATGGCACAGTTTTGGAACAGACAGCTAATATCTGTTGAGTGACTCCCTGAAGAAATCCAACAAAACTGAACAAAGACTGGGTAAATACTCAAGCTTCAGGACTTTGCTGTAGGTTAGCCTGACAAGCTCGTTTTTCTTTGAAGCCTTACTTTTCCTTCTTCCTGTTCAACTCCAAAAGCCTTCCGAAACATATTTGAGAGTCACAACTAATGAGGCAAGCAATCTAAAATAGGCTAGAAGCTTCTGGAAGTACAACAAATCATGACGTCTCCTTTTAATTATTCAACTGATGCTTAAGTCTTCATCTCAATTAGGCTTCAGGCCTAGTTATTCAGGCACTGGTATAATCTCTTAATCTAATTCAGGAAGAAATCTAATTTTTAGCTCTGGTTGAGCATGGTGAATCAGTTATCCTTGAGACTTTAAAACCTAATAAAATCCTTAAGTTAGCTCCATGTGGCACTAATTTGGTCATCTGACTCAAAAAGGGCCTAAGGATAGACATTTTCTGAAACGTTAAGAAAGATCATACTGTTTTCATTTAACATTATGATTGGGAGACATTCAGAAGGATTTCCAGAATAAATTGCAGACTGTCCAAAAAGCTTTTTTTCTTATCTCTGCAAATGATCTTGGAGATGGGGGGGGGAAGAAGACATTCTTAAGGCTTCTGTGCCTGTCTCTATTAAGAAGTCAGAGCAACACCACGTGCACAAATGCTGCTCCTTTTCAAAGCACTGCACAGAAATCTGCAAGATATTTCTGTGGCGGCAATTGTTATGTTCTCTTTATAATTGCACATCATCAAACTAATGGTTTTTTTGGCAAAATAAATCCACAGCAGAATTTACATCTTCCCACTGGAGGCTTTGCTCACGCAGACAGCTACTGACCAATCTAATTGCCGGAAACTCTATTGTGCCAGCAGTAGCCAGGACAGGGAATACAAGCAATCCGCAGTATTTACGTCCTGGAGTCCATGACCACATTCATGGTGTCTTACATGGGAGGGAAACTGCACCTTGGGTTGGTTTAGAGGATATTTCAGGGATGGCACAGTGGTGGCATAGTGTATTGTGGGAATGCAGTATTAGAAGGTGAGGGTGGTTGGAATGGCAGTAAGGTTGGATGGAGATTGAGGGGGATAAGGAGCGAGTTTTAAGGAACTTTCAAATGCTATTGGAAGCTATACACCGTATTGATGTAGAAGCTATGGGGAGTGCAGACACCCAGTGGTCAGAACTTTAGGGGGCTGTACCTGATGCAGGATGGCATCTCTTGAGGGAGCTACACCCTCCATCCATCACATCCAAGGTGACCTGCTGGTATCACTCGCTGCCTTTGAACTTCTCCTGCTAGTTTCAAAATTGAGTCTGGGCAGGAATGGTCCTTAAGTGGTCAATTATAATGGCCTCAATTTGGGCTTGAGAAGGTCATGCTAGGCCTTGCCTACCTCAATGTAAAACCTAGCCTACCCAAGGTTAATTTGTACGTGGGTTAAGGTGACTGGCAGAGAGATGGGAGGCCACCAGGAGAATTTACAGGTAGCAGCAGCCTCATACCTTTCATCCCACAATCCCTATTCCTTCCCAGTGAATGTACAGGTGGGGGATTGTGAAATTCTGCTCCTGGAGCAAGATTCTATGATTAAGAATCTCTGAACTCTTTGCAGTTCCAGTCCTAACTACTGCTGCCATTTGCATTACTTGGACTATAGAGCCGCCAGATAATCAGATTGACTGCCAGTTCTCTGAGGCAGCTCTCCGAGTGAAGGGCAAAGATTTTGTCTCGAGCCGGGATGTACTCTCCTGGACTGTTAAATACCGTGGAGCTGTGTGATTGGCAGGGGCATCTACCCACTGCTTTTTGTTACTGGGAGGCCTCACCATCCAAAATATTGCCCAACATCACACTATACATTGCATTGAGTTTTGCTTTATTTTTGTTCCTCTCTTTCTATTTCCTACCGAACTGCAGAAATCATCGTCAGTCAGAGAGTGGAAATGTGAAGTGGCAGTGAGGTTCTATCACTGCTTCAGAAAACTATTTCTAGCAATAAGTGTAACTTCTTCATATCACAAAGACTGAAAAAGTTGTCTGAGAGAGTTTGTTCTCAGCATCTGATATGACTGACATTTATTACACATTCCCTAGGTGCATTGGAGAAGGTCTTGCGAATCCTTCTTCTCGTCCCACTGCATTGTGGGTGGTGAAGGTGCTCCAAGCAATTTAGATGCTTTTTGGGTTTTGACTCACCAATCAATGAAGGCTATTCCTACAAAGGGAAACACAACAGACACATCTGGACGCACACTTTCTGGGACATTGCCCTGAGGCTCCAAACATCTGTGAAGCTACACTGCTAGATTCAGTTTAAACTTTAAAGAGCATTTTATTGATTTATGTCATGTTTAGCTATGTACAATGCTCTGGCATGCCTTTTGTGTTCTCTTTATTCCTGTTTTTATTTCCATTTCTCTTGAAGATTAACCCCATGCTGCACAACATATTTCTCTGCTTCCTGTGGCCCATCAAACTGAAGACCTGCATTCATACATGGTAAGCAAAAAGAAATTCTAGGATAATAGGAGTAAATTGGAGTATTGCAATCATTATTTTCAATGTCATTTGGCTGCATTCCAGTTTACTGCAAAATTAATTTCCTTAAAATACTGACTTAATTTATTAAAATCAAATGGCTTTCCATTTTGATATTATGATAGCATTACCAGTTTCTATCATGCTGTTCGTTCCTACTCATCATCAAGGAGGAATTAACTGCCTAAGCCTTTGCCTCACAGTGAGGCCGATCAGGATGTTAATTTTCCAAAGTGCAACCTAGAAACGTCAACATTGTAAATTTGCATTTATATAACACAATGATAAATCTGCCCACCTGCTAAGACTGGGACATAGAGAAGGTCCTTATCCCCAACCATCTGGGTTTTGACTTCAGTTCTTGGTAGAAATGGGACAGTGCTCTGCCAAAGTCAGGAGATTGTCTCTGTGGTCAGTTGGCCAAACAGACAAAATTTTCCACTTCTGGAGAATGGGCCCCATGCTTTAAGAGACAAACAGCTGCACATAATGAAACGTGAAAATTTTGATTTACAAAATTAAAAATATCAATTACATTCTATTCATTTTCTGCAACAGACCATTTCCTTTTTGTCTCTGCCGTTCTGCTATTACAGGATTCATTCTGCACGCACAGTCACAGCTCTGGAAACCCAGTCTGACTGGCCGCTATCATAAATTGCACCTGTATGTGTGTGCCTGGAATTACAATCGTCTCAATGGATATCTGATTAAAGCAATATGCAGGGTTATGAAAGCAATGTAAAATCCTTCATGAACCCACCACATCTGCCTTCATCTCCTGCCAGATTGCAGAGCACAGTAATCCGGTTTATCCCAATAGATTGACAGAAAACAGATCAATAAAGCCATAATTAAATCATTTCACTTCAACAGAAATGGTCATGAAAATCAAAATGCATTCAACGGCACTGTCAATTATTCAATATACAGGAGCTGCACTGTGAAAATGATGAGTCATTGACTGGATCACATGGAGGTGAAAATTGTTCAGCAATCCCCATGGTTGGAAATGAATTACACAGCAGCTGCGTATGCATCGTTATCCATAATTTTATCAGCTTGTGTGTATTAAGGGTACAAACAACACAACTAATTCTAACAGGAAAGGTTGAACAGAATTCAGTATCCTTAGAGGTTCAGTCATTTGAGATTACTTTTCATGATTTAAAATGATGTGCAAATGAGGGAAGGGCGATTTGAGGAAAATGTATTATTTGTGCAGTGTGTTGTTTGGATATGGAATACACTGCCTGGAAATGTGGTGGAGGCAGGTTCAATTGAGGCATTCATGATTGCTTTTGCATAGTAATGGTGCACATGGATATTTGGGAAAAGGCAGAAGATTGGTATTGGGTAATGGAGCCCATGCAGGCACAATAGTCTAAATGTGCTGAAGTGATTCTGTGAAGATATGGATTAGTAACCTGCAAACCTAAGTTCAGTATATTATTTGTTTGGCTCTCAACCTGCCATTTTGGATTTCCCAGGTATAGTAATGTTATCTCTTAAACAAACACAACCAGTTGTCGACTTTAACTGTATGAAGTATACAGTCTACTCCTCACTCGTGTTACTTAAAGGTATCAGTATGGAATGTTTGGATGAAGTTCATATTTTTCTTTTGAAACTGTAGAGTTAGTGGAAGTACTGTATGCTGTGTTGTTAGAGGAGCTCATCACAAGTTGTGTGACTCAGAATGGAATGGTTCTGGAGCTTTGAGTTTCGTTGAGTGATCTTATCCAAATGAAGCCAATTATTTTGCTGTACACAGCGAAATAGTGCTGGTCATGCCTGCAATCCCCAATACTGCCCAGACAGAGATAGCAACCCCCAAAGAAGAGCACAAACAGGTCAGTGCAGCGTTGTACATTACTGTTGCTGGCAAGCTAATGATTATTGCAATTAATTTCCAAGGTAATGTTGTTTTTTCAGCAAGAAGTAATGGATCATTAAGATGGCAGATGCAGTGTTAATTTCATTTTTATCACTGATGTATTGTAAATCAGTGAGCCTGAATGACTAAATAATCTCACCTAAAGTTTGTAGTTAATCCTCATCAGTGTTGTCTTTGAATCTTATGTGTAGCATACTCAGTACTGGTTTTATGTACAGGTAGAACTGGTAGCTGGTATTAAAATACCACAGGGAGTAAAAGGAATAATGCATGTGACCAAAGGACAAATTCATTATTCATCAAGCCATTGGCTATTGGAATCTTGGTGCCTGACAAACTGAAGGGGAACCAATTTTATTGGAGGCGACCTAGAGGATGCAATTGTTCTCAGCAGGTGCTTAGCTTGGAGGCCTCCTGGCACTGGTTGTGAACTCCTTGATGGATTTCATGCTTACCTTTGTCCTCTTTCTTCACAGCATAATTCACCAAACATTTCCAGACTGAAGAGGAAATGTGCATAAAAGAACTTGAAAAAATTCATAATATCCAAGAAAATCAAGACCACAATGAACGACAAAAATGCCATGAATCGTGCAACGTGGAAGTTTAAATTATACTTAAGTCATTTATTTTCAATAGCTGCGTCCATTTAACTTGTTCGCAGTTTAACTGTGTTTATTTATTCATCTTGTGGTTGGTTTCTGCCTGTACTTTAGCTGCATTGAAGTGCTTTGATTGTGAAATTTTCCATATTTAACTGATTGGGAGGCAAATCATCCTCTCTGTAATGTATGTAATGTACAGTTTGTATTGTGAGAGCTGTATTTAACATTTTGCCTGTATGGCTATGTTAACTTTTTGGTTTCCAGACTGTTTATTTGCCTTTTGCTTTGTGTATTTTTTGTGTTTATATGCCTGAAAATAAAATTGGAAACTTACAGAACAGTCCATTCATGACTGATCCTCAGCATTCACAGACATAGCGTATTTTTCTTTTATTTATTATGTGAATGAAGTGGGTGATTTAATTTTCTAGATGTCCCCTTTTCAAGTGTTCAATATGCATTTGCATGGTAACTTTGCCTATATTTTAAGGGATTATCCCTTGATCTGTCCAGTAAAATGCAAAGTATCATAGAATACCTATGGTGTGGAAGCAGGCCATTCAGCCCATTGAGTCCACTCTACCCGTGTAAACCTGCATTTCCCACACCTAATCCACATAATCTACACATCCCTGGACACTATGGGCAATTTAGCATGGCCAATCCACTTAACCTATCTTTTGTCCCATATTTTCCTATATTTATAACAAATAGATTCTGGTAGTCTCCAGGGTTTGTGTCATTCAAGTGGGGCTGTGAGAGAGTGAGCCAGCCAACAGAGAAATGATAATATTGTGACTCAGCAAGATAAGCTGTAAGTTTTAGTTGAAAACTCTAGCCCCTGCTTTATGATCTTAAGAATCCTCCTACTTTCTAAACTCCGACCACTGCTCTCATTGTCACTGAAACCCCCTCTACACCCCAACACCAACCTGATCCCAAAGTTGAATCCCACCTTGTTAAGTTTTTTAAGAGTTGGTCATCATGGATACAGAACTGGCTCAAAGTTAGAAGACAGAGGGTGGCGGTGGAGGGTTGTTTTTCAGACTGGAGGCCTGTGACTAATAGAGTGCCACAAGGATCGGGTCCACTGCTTTTCGTCATTTATATAAATGATTTGGATACGAGTATAAGAGGTATGTTAGTAAGTTTGCAGATGACACCAAAATTGGAGGTGTGGTGAACAGCGAAGAAGGTTACCTCAGATTAAAACAGGATGTTGATCAGATGGGCCAATGGGCTGAGAAGTGGCAGATGGAGTTTAATTCAGATAAATATGAGGTACTACGTTTTGGAAAAGCAAATCTTAATAGCACTTATGCATTTAATAGTAAGGTCCTAGGGAGTGTTGCTGAACAAAGAAACCTTGGAGTGCAGGTTCATAGCTCCTTGAAAGTAGAGTTGCAGGTAGATAGGATAGTGAAGAAGATGTTTGGTATGCATTACTTTATTGGTCAGAGTATTGAGTACAGGGGTTAGGAAGTCATGTTGCGGCTGTACAGGCCATTGGTTAGGCCACTGTTGGAATATTGCGTGCAATTCTGGTCTCCTTCCTGTCGGAAAGATGTTGTGAAACTTGAAAGGGTTCAGAAACGATTTACAAGGATGTTGCCAGGGTTGGAGGATTTAAGCTATTGGGAGAGGCTGAACAGGCTGGGGCTGTTTTCCCTGGAGAGTCGGGGGCTAAGAGGTGACCTTATAGAGTTTTACAAAATTATGAGGGGCATGGATAGGGTAAATAGACAAAATCTTTTCTCTGGGATTGGGGAGTCCTAACTAGAGGGCATAGGTTTAGGGTGAGAGGGGAAGATATAAAAGAGATCTAAGGGGCAACGTTTTCACACAGAGGATGGCACGTGTATGGAATGAACTGCCAGAGGAAGTGGTGGAGGCTGGTACAATTGCAACATTTAAGAGGCATTTGGAAGGGTATATGAATAGGAAGGGTTTGGAGGGATATGGGCCGGGTACTGGCAGGTGGGACTAGATTGGGTTGGGATATCTGGTCGGCATGGACGGGTTGGATCGAAGGGTCTGTTTCCGTGCTGTACATCTCTATGACTATGACTCTATGTGTAGTTGACCTTGAATGGAATGAGTTGGGCCAGTCAATTTAACTGAAGGTAAACTGGTCACAATTTGAAAATTCTCAACCGGAAACCAATTTAACTGCCCAGCCAGAAGCTATTTAACTGGTCAAGTGAAACCAGTTCCACTGAATCCCTTACTTCAGTTTCCATTAAGAACTTGTTGCAGTTCACCTGTTGAGAACGGGTTTAGATTCTTTTGAAATCCTTGAACTGGTTTTGTTCATGGGTCTGTAATTACAGTCTCTTTTTTAAGGCTACAGCAAGATGGGAGATGAAGTACAGGAATAAGAGGAGAAACTGGAAGCTGTGTGCAGATAAAGGAGGAGGAGGAGGAAGAGGTCTTTTAACACAGGGTCATATTCATCTCGGATGTTCATCACCTTCATCACAGCTTGAATCAATATCTGAGATGGCTAAGTTTTACCAGCATTGGCAGCACTGATGTATGAAGAGAACCTGGATTGGTTAGGCCTATAATTAACTGAAATTTAGGAGACTAAAGGGGGATCACATAGAAATCTATAAAATTCTAACAAGACTACGCATGGTAAACACATCCTAAACGATGTTCCTAATGGCTGAGAAGTTCAGAACCAAGGGTCACAGTTTAAGGATATGGGGTAGGCTAGTTAGGACTGAGATGAGGAGAAATTTCTTCACCTAGAGAGTGGTGAATCTATGGAATTCACTGCCATAGAAAGCTGTGAGGGACATAATATTGAAAGTTTTCAAGAAGGAAGTAGTTATAATTCTTTTGGGTAAAGGGATCAAAGGGACAAAGCAGGCGTAGGATACTGAATTGAATGATCAGTCATGACTATATGGAATGGTAGAAAAGGCCCACATGATCCATTGATCTACTCCTGGTCCTATTTGCTATAGTTCCCCGGGAGCTGGCCATTGAATTGCACCACAACAACCAATGGGATTTTTGGAGAAGGATAAGGACAGCTCTGCCACAGTGACCGTGGATGTCGCCTTCTAAACATCAGCATGCACTGGACTGCAGCCTGTGTCATTTTTGACAAGAAAGCTATTCTACTCACCCTGACCATGCTGTAGCCTGTTGGATTCACTGCACTGTAATTTGCCAGCTATACATGAGGATGTGTTGGGGTAGGCGTGGAACTCTGTAAAGTGATGAGTAAGGTATCCGGAGCAGATAAGTGTGCCCACAGCTTTCCCTCCACAATATCATCAGTGATGAGGAAAGTGGCAGATGACCCGCCACCCAGAGCTCAATTGAACAACCAAAGTGGCTTTCGAAGTGTTTCTGTCTATTTCCATGAAGACTGAGCCAATGGTAAGGTGTTGGTGAAGCAGAGCTCTCCAACACTCAGTGATAAATGTAAAGTCCAGCAAGTAATGGTTTACACTCACATGCTTATCAAACCATAAAAGGTTGTCTTGGTGGTGATGAGCATTCCTACTGCAGCAGTGACACTTGCCTCAAAGTTATTTCTGAAAATTTCCCACTTTTTTGGAATTGAAATTCCTCACCATGAATGGCAGCATCTTCTTTAGCCTTTCTAAGGCTTTCCTGAAGTGTGTTGCCCAGAGTTGTCCACATTATTCCAGCTGCTGCCATAGAGTCATAGAATGACACAGCACAGAAACAGACCCTTTGGTCCAATTCGTCCACGCTGACCAGCCATCCAAATCTGACGTAGTCCCATTTGCCAGCACCCGGCCCATATCTCTCTAAACCCTTCCTATTCATATACCCATCTAAAAGAATTATAAATGTTGTAATTATACCAGCCTCCACTACTCCCTCTGGCAGCTCATTCCATACACACACCACCCTCTGCATGAAAACATTGCCCCTTAGGTCCCTTTTAGATGTTTCCCCTCTCACCCTAAACTTATGCCCTCTAGTTCTGGACTCATCCACCCTAGGGAAAAGGGTGAACCTTATGTCTATTCACCCTATCCATACCTCTCATGCTTTTATAAACCTCTATAAGGTCATCCCTCAGCCTTCAAGACTCCAAGGGAAAAAAACCCAGCCTATTCAGCCTGTTCCCATAGCTCAAAGCCTCCAAACCTGGCAATATCCTTTAAATCTTTTCTGCACATTTCAAGTTTAACAATAAACTCAATGCAATATTCCAAAAGTGGCCTCACCAATGTTCAGTACAGCCGCAACATGACCTCCCAACTCCTACACTAAATGTTCTGACCAATGAAAGCAAATCCAACAGTGCTTTAGAAATTTCTAGCTTTGAGTGCTTTGTGTAACATCACAGTCACACAGTCAGCAATTACGAAGTTTGGATACTTTATTAATATAAACAGGTGTGGCAAATAATATATTTTTATGTGATGACTGTAAGGATGAATTTAATGATGAATACTAGAACTCTAGCCGAACTCTTGGTTGTTAAATATAGCACATCAGTCTGCTAGCATCAGTCTTAACATAGTGCAAGTGAGGCATCTGCCTCTCTGGCACAGGAAGTTCCATCAATCAGAGCTGTCAGTCAATCAGATTGGAGGAAATAATGGCTAATGCTGGAACTACAGATAGTCTTGAGAAGAAGGAAGACATCTCTTAGATCTAAGGTGTTCCTAGGGAGTCTGGTTAGGGGATTTAGGACTGCTAGGGAGAAGAATTGGGTGTGGGGTAGGGTGAGAGAGGATATTAGAGGCTGGAGGGTGGAGGCAGACAGACCAGTGTCAACTTGGTTAGGCAGGGTTGGCCATGATGGGCTTCCCCCTGTAACAACAACCCCCCTACCACCTCCCCCCGCGCCCCCCCCCCCCTCCAATACTCACCCACCTTGCTTCCCAGCTTTGAGTCCAAGCTGTCAAAGTTATGAGCTGGCCACTTTTTAACCGTTTTCCCCTACATCCAGTATTGTTGTGGAGGAGGTGAAAAGAGGCCCTTAAGTGGACATAAGTGAGGTCTGTCTAAAACCCGGTCACTGTGGTTTGATGAGAGTTGTGGTCCAGTTGTGGTAAGGAGAGATAGTACTATAAACAGTAAAGATTTGGAACACGCTGCCAGCACCAACCCAAATGGCGAATTCCTGCTCCCGTAAAATGGGGGACAGTGCAAGGAGTGGGCTGAAGGGTGATGGGCTGGCCACCTGCTTTAGTTTTATGATCCCCCTTCCCCCCTTCATCATAGATGGCAGAAAAAAATCACCCCTTTATATGTTTCCTGGTGTGAAGTATCTGAAAGAATTAGTGCACTGTAAGGCCAAAGTTAGACAACTAAAATACACAGCATGGGCTTTTCTCCTGTACAGAAGCTGATGGAGAGTTATATTTTAATTTGCTTGTACTCATAATTGGCTGTTGAGATAAATAGTCACAAGAGCATTCTGAATTCAATTGAAGGGGTTTAGGATTGAATGACTTCCCATGAGTTTAATAGTGTTCCTGGCTTATTGCTGAAGCCACAGAGCATATTTTCTGATTTCTTTTTGTGAATTATGGTTCATTTCCCCCATTTCATGAGTTTTATGTGAACCAAAAATCCAAATGGCAGGAGTGCCAACTTTTGATGCAGATGAACTCAGTCAATACAAGTTGTTCAGTGGTAATGAAAGTAAATTGGCTAGACACAGGACACCCTGCCTGAAGCAATGTTTTCACTTCTCAACCAGCAATATTGCTATTTAATCAGTATCAATGACAAGTGCCTCATCCATCCAGGGTGGAGTTTGAACTTTTTATTCATAGTGACAGACTAAAAATTGAGAAAATCCTGATTCACCCATTGGATTCGATCCTGCCAGTAAGTGTGTTGCGAATCTGTAATGTTTATGTAATGTCTCTCCTTGACTGTATCACAACTCCTATCAAATCACAAAGATAAGCACTGCATATCTCAAATGGAAAAAAAGGAGCTGTCAGAATTCTTCAGTATTCAGGTGTTAAAAAGTACAATAAAACCTTATTCATAGATTTATGCCTGTTTTATTTATATTACTGATGTAAAAATAT
Source organism: Chiloscyllium plagiosum (assembly GCF_004010195.1). Taxonomy (NCBI): domain Eukaryota; kingdom Metazoa; phylum Chordata; class Chondrichthyes; order Orectolobiformes; family Hemiscylliidae; genus Chiloscyllium; species Chiloscyllium plagiosum. The sequence continues at coordinate 14,811,749 of NC_057735.1, forward strand.
TGAAAATATTGGTTTACAGTGACATTAAGTTTCAAAGAAAAACAACATTAAAGTGCTGATCTACTGTCAAACAGTGACCCAGATTTTGTGATTATAATAATGGAGAAGACATGAGTACCAATGAGAAATGACCTAACTTTCAACAAGCAGTGGACATTTGTTGGTGGAATAGCATGGATATGGAAGAATATTACTCTACCAACTAGACAAAGTAAGAGGAAGCAGTGCTTGACTATGTAATTCTCTAGGCAGATCCTAAAGGAGGGCTGATTTTGTCAGTTCCACTTTAATTGGGGCATGGATTACCATGATTTTCCCGAATTTCTGAAAAGCACACCTACCAAGTGGGTGTGTCTCCCTGCTGAGAGCATAAATTAGTAAAATCACACTTTCAAACATGGAATATGGTGTCACTGAGACAAAAGTGAGATGTTCAAACCCCTGGTGACAATGCAGCCGACAACTACAAGAATGTTTGCCCAATCACCCCCAGGCTTAATACTAGAAAAATGAACAATAATGGACAATGTGAGCGATTTGGACTTGTCTGCTCAAAGAAGGAATGCTCAACAGCTGACCTGTGGTTATAGGTAGCAATTTGAACAAACAATGCAAATTCAGTCCAGCAGAACAATATGACAGCAAAAGAAAAAAGGCATGGCTCAGGTGAGTGTGCAGCATTCTAATTCAAACTGACACATGAAAATGAATGTTCAAGGATATCGTTAAAAAGTTTAAGATTAAGATATCTAGCTCGCCACATTGCAAAACAGATAATGAAAATGTGAGATATCGATGAGGTTGAAGACATTGTTTACTTTTCACATTGTCATTTTGAGGTCATAGTTCTGAATTGAGGCATTCACAAAATAATATTAATACGATATTATAATCTAGTGTTAAGATTGTAATATTATACATGACCTCTACCAATGCAGCGTCAGTATGGGTTAGTGGTAGATTCTTATTTCAGAGTCACTTATAATTGGAGGACCAAGTTCAGCACAAACCCTAAGCTGACACTTCAGTACATTTCCGAAGCAGTGCTGCAATATAGGTGACTCATTCTTTCAGTCCATGCACTATCCAGGCCACTATTTGAAGGACACAATTTTCCTAAGTGTCTAAAATACATACCTCAACCAATTCACCAAAACTGTACCTTAGAATTATTCATCTCATTGTTGCTGCATATGTCCCCAAAGTAACAGTAACTACAGTTCAAGAGTAACTCACAGAACATCACTGTTTTTTGGAATGTCCCAAAGTTGTGAAAAATTACTTATAAATGCAATAAGGCGTGGGGAAATGGTAAAATAATGGCAATATCTGCTGACTAGAAACCACAAGCCTCGGCTAATATTCAGACAATTTTGATAAAAATCCCACCAGGGCAACTAGTAGAATCTATAGCTCATCTCAGTGTTAGTGGTGGTAGTTGGTTTACTCGTATCCTTTAGGGATGAAATGCAGCATCCTTACTTGATCTGGCCTACTGCGACCCAGTACAATGTGCTTGATTCTGAAATGACCTCGTAAGCTATTTGCTGAGGATGGGCAACAAAACCTGGCCTTGTGAGTGACCTCCAATGATACAATAAGATAAAAAAAACTCTTGCTTTGCACCCTTGCCCTCAGGTGACAATGACACTTTTGGCCAGATGCATTGTTTCAATAAAATTCCCTCCTTTTACTTGTTACATTCTTTAACTATTTTCTCATTAGAATTCAGTCATAGTATTTCTATGGAAGAATTGAAAAGCTCATTGTTGTCATAAAGTGACACAGCACGGAAACAGACCCTTCTGTCCAACTCATCCATGCTGACCAGATATGTATAGTGATCTAGTCTAATTTTCCAGCATTAAGCCCATATTCCTCTAAACCATTCCTATTCATATACCCATCTAGATGCCTTTTAAATATTGCAACTGTACCTATGTCCTCTGGTAGCTTATTCCATATACACCACCCTGTGTGTGAAAAAAGTCACCCTTCAGGTCGTTTTTAAATCTTTCCCTTCTCACCTTAAGCCTATGCCCTCTACTTTTGGACTCTCCTACCTCTGGGAAAAGACCTTGGCTATTCACCCTATCCATGCCCCTCATGACTTTAAAAACTTCTAGAAACCTCAGCCTCCAATGGTCTCGATGGAAACGGTCATGCTCATGTGTTAAAATGCAACCTGAAAGCAGTTCTTAAATAAGTTGAAATGAATTCTGCCCCATTGGTGAACAGTGTAACGCATCACGATTTCTGGTTGGGCAAAGCAGTTGGAATGATAGGATAATTACTATTTCCGTAGAGGTATCCGAAAGACACAAGCAAATTCTGAGCTGCTTTAATCATCCTTATATAACTCGTTGAACTGGTAAACATTCAGACTCATAAAATACCCAGTAATTTATATCAAGAAAAAAAAAGTCAAAGATTGTTGTAAGTTTTACCACAGTTTATGGTCAAGGAAATAGCTGTTTTGAAGTGGCTATGTCAATGAGCTCTTTAAATGAGAAAAAAAAGTAAAATTATGTTAAAAGGGAAGGTAATGCTTGGTGTTACACAATCGTTCACACCCAGTTAATTAATAATAATTAACAAATCTTAGGAATAATCCCAATGATTCTTAGTTTGTGCTCATTTGGATGATGAGGTGATGGTTGACTACTACACTAGGCTCCCAGGCTCTTAAACTAGGCATTTGAGGGCAGACTGTGGGGATTGGAGAGAGTTTGTTTGGGGAGATCAATTCTTTCTCCAAGTGTTGTGCTGAGTGACTCCTTCCTCTGTGGTTGTTGGGCAAGAATTTGATTTGGCTGCAAGATGACTGAGTTAGAAGGTAAGAAAGCAAAATTTTAGGCTTTTCAGCCCTGGAAAGTAGCAATTGAGAAACAGCTACATAATATGGAACTAAGAGAAAGATAATTTGGCAAAGGACAAGCCTTGGATGAATGCTAAGACACTTGCCTTCAGACAAGATGTTATCAATAAGTAAAATGCTAGAGAGAAACAATTAAGCAGACAACTCTTTTAGAGAGTTGGTGCAGTGAGCTAAACAGTCCTCTCCGAAACTGTGCAATGCATCAAAATGGATTTTCATGTAATGAATGGAAAACAAACTCCCTGCTATCTATTTGAGGAAGGTTGGATTTCATTACAGTGAAAACTGCAAGTTCTTTCGGTGTTCGAATTTGGATGGGTCAAATGGCCTTCATCGTCTATGTTGATCTTGTAACTGCCATAGACAAAGCATCTACTGAGATTGCGCAGCGTCACATGGCTGTTTCTAGAAAATACCAGAAAATTAAAGTTGCCTGAGGAACAGATCTGGCCCCACTCCTATCTTCTACACTCTCCCTTTTTTGGGGAATGAGGTATGGAGGATAAAACAAAAAGGGATACCAACTGTAACTGTGGTTACAGATCTACTCTGGATAAAGCTGCATTTGTTTGCTTGGTCAGAGGAGCTCAGGCAGATTCAAGACAAGGAGAATTCTAGACAATGAGCTGAATCAGCATTGTAGGTATCAGTGTGAGATATTTATTGTCTAGGTTCTATTCAAAGTATTGCTTTAGTAAATAGTTAGGAGAGAATTAATCTGCAAAGCAATCTATGACTGGTATACAAACAGATCATCATACAGATAACAGTGACACAGAGCCTAATCAAACTGCCCCATATTCACCTCATTCATTACCTGACAATATACATCAATATAAACCTAAGAGAAACCTATGGCTAAATAGTAAAGTCACCATGTTTACAGGTTTGTCTGTCTTATTGCTTTGGGATCAGATCCCCCTTGTATTAGCCACCATTGCACTGCAGCATCCTAGTCCAATGCTGAGACGAATAAGGAGTTTATCTGAGTTTCTTACTGCAGTAGTTTGTAGAGACCCTCACCTCTTTTATTTTTACCCCATTTCTTTTGGGTGGAACTGTAAGTTGAGCTTAGGGTTATTTAACTTTTCAAAGAGAAGGAAACAAACACAAAGGTTTGCGGTCAGTGTCTGGCCTGGAAGGTAATGCAATTTAATGACTAAACTAAGGAGCACTGTGGTGGATGATTCAATACTGTGTGGTGCCATACCCAAGGTTTGGCAGCTAGTTGGATGTTGTGTTGGTCAATCAAGGGAGGACTAATGAGAACCAGCCAACCTCGGAGAATATTGGTTTAAAAAAAATATGAAAAACAGTTCTGACTGGTGGATTTTTGGAAGATTCTGGATTGGTTGTTATTACTTTCTTTAGACTTCTGTCCAGTTAAAGAATTATTGCATGAAAGCTTTGCATTCATTGTTTGAAATCTGTTCATTGAAATAGCAAATTATAATTCTTACATTTTCTTTTAAATTTATATCTGAGCTGTGTCTGTTAGTTTGTCTCTGAGTATAAGTAGAGTTATAATCAAAAAGTTTGGGTTTAAATCATAGATATCACTTTGATTACCTTATTGTTTTGCTTTGTTCTGCTGAAGTTAAAGTAAGGTGTTGGTAATGTGATAGAACAAAGAAACCGAATGGTTCAGGTATATAATTCTTTGAAGTTTGTGTCACATGTAGGCAGGGTGATCAAGAAGGCATTTAACATGCTTGCCTTCATTGCCCAGACCTTTGAGTGTAGGAGTCGGGACGGTAAGTTGATGTTGTTCAGGATGTTGGTGAGGCCTCTTCTAGCCTACTGTGTCCAGTTTTAGTTACCCTGTTACAGGAAGGTTATTATTATGTTGGTTTTGAAAATATTTACCAGGATGATGCTGGGAATCAAGGGTTTGAATTATAAGGAAAGGCTGGATAAGATGAGATTTTTCTTACTGCAGCATAGGAGGTTGAAGGGGTGACCTTATAGAGTTTTATAAGAACATGAGGGGTATGGATAGGCTGAATGGTAGATGTCTTTTCCCTTGGGTGGGGGATTTCAAGAGTAGGGGGCATGTTTTTAAGGTGAGAGGAGAATGATTTAAAAAAGATATGAGGGGCAACGTTTTTTACACAGAGAGTGATTCATGTGTGGAATGAACTTCGAAAGGAAAAGGTGGATGCAGGTACAGTTGAAATGTTTAGATGACACTTGGGTAATTACATGAATAAGAAATGTTTGAAGGGATATAGGCCACGCACAGGCAGGTGGGACTAGTTGAGTTTGGGATTGTTGTCCACATGGACTGGTTTGGCCAAAGGATTTGTTTCCATGCTGTATGACTTTATGACTGCATTAATAATAATTTGTTAATTTGATCTATTATTCATAGAGTCTGTTGAAGAACAACTGGGCAAATTCTGAGAGTCATTGAATATTTTAATTTCTCTGAGTTGCAAATCCAGTGATAATAAGGCAGATTTGATTTGCCTTGCTATCCCTGTGTCATAACAGATTCAGGGAAGCCAGAGCAATGTATTGTTCCTCGAATATTTAATTGAACTGCCAGAAGATAAAGATGTCAAGATAACCATAGGGGAGTGATGTACGGGTCTCTATTTTCTTGAAAGTAATATGATTATTATAATTTGGTCTCGCTATCAGCATATTTTCAGGTTTAGTGATGTCATATGCTTTCTTAATCTGTCCGGTATCTGATTTTTATCAGGGTTGACACACATTACCCTGAAATTACCTATATGATAGAATGACCCGAGGGTGTATCTACAGCAGTTTTTCCTATCAGGAACACAATCTTATATCATCTGCTTGTGTTTCTCTTTTGTAGGTGAAATGAGTTAACACAAGATAAGGCTCAGTTAGAATTGAAATAATTAAACTGCTTTAATTCACAGAGAGGTTGATCTATTGAACAAAATGTACACTACAATCCCTCAATTAATTTATTATAACTTTCTTATCTTAAGAATATAAATTAAAGAGCATTCCAGATTTTGGACTGTAGTACATTATCCTAATTTCAGCAAGAGTTCTCCCAAATGTCTGCCAGCGTTCCAAAATTATTTGCCTTAGCTAAGCGCCCTCATATATTTGCCTCCAACAATACTCACTGTCCTTGAAGCCGGTGTCATTTGCCTCAAAGCCTGTCTCCTGTTGTGTTTTTTGAGAGGCTTGATGCTGAAGCTAGCCTTTAGTCATCAGCCTAATCTGTCATTGTTGAGGAAATATGATTATTACAGCAGCAAAGTGTGCGAATGATCAGTGAAATGGCAAATGATCTTTCATGGTCTGCAGGATACTGGTCTCGACAGTGCACCTGAAAATCCGCATTTATCTACCAGCTCTACTTGCTTGTAATTTAACCTTTTGAGTACCAGTTTAATTACATTTTGCCCATCTTCAAAGACTCTCAACATGTATCGAAATATTAGAAATCCTAAAATGTGATGACTACCATTACAATAGTGAACATCCCTCTTAATATTTGTGATATGCAATGAGATTGCAATCCTTTGAGAATCTGCAAATCATGGATGTGGATCCCAATCATTATTCCTTTCGCTCCACAAATTGACTTAATAGTGGTTCTTTATAACAACAGTTGTGACAAAGTGTGGGCTGTCTAATCATTCGATATACAATTAACCTTATCAAGACTCACTATACTGTTTTCTATACTGATCAAACCAAAACTTTACTCACGGCCTCAAAAAGCCTGGACTTGTTTCCTAGCTTAACCTTCATATTGCAACCTTTTGAAGCTGTATACTATATTTGTATCACCTGAGAATTACTTCCTAAATTATTCTCTATGTCTGCTACTTTTTAACAACCCTGGTGAGGTTTTGTGTTACCAGCCACAGTGCTTCACCCAAATTTCCCTGTAGCAGTAAAGAAAATGCTATTCTTAACCATCTCGGTTGCTAGTCCTTTGAAAAACCAATTAATTCAAAGGTTCAGTGGGTTTTATGTTTCATGTCACTGCATGTGTTACGGTATCAATTACAGCCCTGTTACTTCCTTAGTTAAATTATAACTATGTTCTATAAATGAACCCTTTGAAGACAACAGGATTGTTTTCATCCTCGAAACTGAAAATATAACATGATTACATGCTTTCCTTTCACTCCAAGGGTAAATTAAACTTTCCATTTGGTACAATTCTCTAATGATAGAATAAAGTACAGAAAATCAGTTCTTGATGTTAGATTAAAGCAAAGGAAGTTTAATGTAAACTGAACAGATCTTTGAGTCACCACTAAAGAAGGACTGAGAAAACACTGGAAAATTCCACCTCCCAGCATGACTGTACATTAAAACTAAGATCAATGCTCAAAAAATAATACAAGCTCTCCTTGGTATTATTACTTTTAATTGCATAGAGACAAGAGCAGATTACAAGGAGAAAGCTTCTCATGTGATATGTTACAGTGAATTTCATTATTTACATTTACTGCTCATTCAACCATTGTTGCATTAACCACATTGGAATGATTTCAGTTAGGTCATACCTTGAATGCAATAAAATGCTTCAACACGTTCACAAGGAGCATTATGAAATGGTAGCCACCAAGCCACATGAGGAGATAATAGATCATGTGATCGAAAGCTTGTTCAAAGAGGTAATTTTAAAGAGCATCTTAAATGACAAATCAGAGACAGAGAGCGAAGGAGATCTGGGGAGGGAATTCTAGAGCTTAAAATCTATGAAATTGAAGGCATGACCAACAATAGTGGAGGAATTGAAATCAGCAATTTTCAAGAGGCCAGACTTTGATGAGCCCTGATATCTTGGAGAGTATTAGAGCTGGAAGAGACTAAAGATTTACAGTAAGTGAAAAAATATAAATGGAATGGAGTTTAAATCTTGTAATGATGTTTCTCTCCACTTGATCTCAATACTTAACCTGGGCTGGCCGAAATATATATTTGTGAATTACTTTCGTGCCAAAGACAACACAGTAAATACAATAATTGGAAAATTTAGTGTGTGAATGATTGCAAATACAATTTTAAAATTGGCAATATGCTCTCTTATAGTTGTATATTGGTATTTCCTCAGTATCAGTACACTGCCAGTTGTTGTAAACAGAGTTCACATTTCCTTTGATTTTCAGTGCCTTCGTTTTGATCTGGATCCAAGATAAAGGTAAATAAAAATCACACAACACCAGGTTATAGTCCAACAGGTTTAATTGGAAGCACACTAGCTTTCGGAGCGACGCTCCTTCATCAGGTGATTGTCAGACAATTGGAGCGTCGCTCCGAAAGCTAGTGTGCTTCCAATTAAACCTGTTGGACTATAACCTGGTGTTGTGTGATTTTTAACTTTGTACACCCCAGTCCAACACCGGCATCTCCAAATCATGCTTGTAAAGGAGCCTTCTCAGTATCCTGGCTACTAGTATGGATCAGGTGTTGTACTTGAATTCTATTTTCTTTATCTAAGAGAGCACTAAAGCGTCACTTTAAGACACAGACTTTGAAGCAATAAATTGTTCTATCTACATAAGATACATCAGCAAGCAATCCATTGTTTGACAGAATGAAACGTACTACCTGAAACATGTGCCCTTAAACCGAAGATTCACTCTCTACATAATAGGGCCTTGGAAAAGCTCACCAAGGGTGTTGTTATTTCAAACACTGACTTCTCTCAGTCTGCCTATTGAGCTGCGACACAATTGTTGATCAGTCACTCTACCATGGAAGTTTATTGTTTGGACTGGAGCAGAGGGTGCTATCTTTTGACCAGCTACTGTATGTTATGTTTGCCAGGTTAGATAGCCATATTAAGCTATTCCATAATGCTTCTGGAGAACTGTTGTTGACAATAGCACCAAAAAACTGGGATATATCTATAATCCTTCATCCAGTTACACCTCAGCTGCTGAATGATCGACCAGTTAAGTATTGGCAATTCTGATCTAATTCACTGCAGTTTCAAAAGTAATCTATTGTAATTACACTCTTAACGATTTGTATTCAGATGCTACAGCAATGAATGTAGCAAAGTACTAAATTACATTGCATAGAATGTACAGATAATTAGCTGAACTTGGCCTGTACTTTACTGTAGGTACTGATGCCACAAAGTCCCAGAGAAAATCACGCCCTGAGGCCACACTTAGTGGTAGCAGGACTGGCAGCTTTCTAATAGGCCGTTGTAATTGTCCAGTACCAGATGGCAGGCAAGGTCTTGATATTTCTGGCAATTCCGGCTCCATCAAAGGTCTGGAAGCTCTGGGGGAGGTGGTCACTACTGAGAGAGGCAAGAACTCTTGATCTTCCAGCAGGTAAGTTTAGAAAAATCATGAATAACTCTCAGCACTAAGTGTTTAGTGTGGAATCCCATTTAGGGAAGATTACTGGAAACACGTGGATCTGCCACTGGCTCTGATGACCTCCTTGGCTTCTGCGAGGCTGTGGCTTACCTCCATTGAGCTGATGTCTTGTCCATGCAACAGGGCGACTGCTTCATTATTGGCAAAATGGCAGAAACTCCATGCTTTGACTTGGGTATTTCATTATTTTATTTGGCTGCCTACCACCTTGGAATCATGGATCACTGTTGGAAAAAGCTCCAAGTGGCAGGATTACATTAAGGAACCAACATGACTCCCCATGCTCACCCAATCCCAACAACCCACTTCCCAGGGGCCTATAAAATTCTGGTCACTGCTTCTGTTGAATAGGAATGATAACATTTTCCCCACAATAGTTATGCACTTTCGAGTTGGAATCTTTCATTTGCTAGACCTGTGTTTTGGTTAACAATTTCCTTTGTTTAGATATTCCTGTTAGTAAGCGCATTGTCAGATATCTATTGCTATCTGACAATTAGCTATTAGAACATAGAATATTACAGTGCAGTACAGGCCCTACGGCCCTCATGTTGTGCCGACCTATGAAATCAATCTGAAGCCTATCTATCCTACACTATTCCATTTTCATCCATATGTTTATGCAATGACCATTTAGATGTCCTTAAAGTTGGAGAGTCTACAACTGTTAATGGCAGGGCATTCTATGCCTCTACTATTCTCTGAGTAAAGAAACTAATTCTGACATCTGCCCTATATCTATTACCCCTCAACATAAAGCTATGTCCCTTCATGCTAGCCATCACCATCCGAATTAAAGGGCTCTCACTGTCCACCCTATGTAACCCTCTGATTGTTTTATATGTCTCAATTAAGTCACCTTTGATCAGGTGACTTAACTGAGATGCCCCAACTGAGCCTTCATGTCTCATCCTGGTATAAGTCTTCTTATACCTCTTGACAAGAGATTCAGCTTCCTTAGTAAACCATGCTCCTTCACTAACCACTTCCTTCCTGCCTGAAAGATACATACTTATCAAGGACACACAGTAACTGCTCCTTGAATAAGCTCCACATTTCAATTGTGCCCATCCTCTGAAGTTTTCTTCCCCAACAATTTATTAATTGTTCCCCGATTAATTCCCCAACTACTAAGAACTTTGAATGGTCATTGGAACTTACTGACTTTTGTGGACTGGCATCCACATCTTTGTGGGAAGATTGACATTATTGAACAAACTGGCATTGGGAAGACTGGAACACTTCAAAAGAAACCTTATTTAACCACCTTTATTGACAACACTGTCTATGTTTCTGGTCTGAGCACTTCCAAAAATCCCAGATTTTGTCCTTAACACAAAATAAAATGAGTAATGGGGGAAATCAATTTTCTAAATCTTTAGTTGGAGAATTACATCAACAATAAAGCTGTAGCATTTATTGGTACATTGCTGTGATATTGCAGAAGATGCTGCCTTGCAACACTGATTGAAATAAGAAACCCATTCAATCTGGCAGGCAGTAATAATCTGCATTAGGAGGGAGGATTATAGTGAGTTGTGTTCTGCTAATGGAATCAGTTAAACCACACTGCAGTGCTGATTTCACACCAGTTCATCAGTTGGAGGCTCACTAATCTCATATTTATTCACTCCATTAAATTTCATTGTCTTTGAAAGTGAAGCTGTCACTGGGAAAGAGTATCCATGATGCCAACTATAAATTGTGGTAAAAATATTCCAATCTGATTAATTGTTATAACAGTTTTGTGAAGTAGCACAGACAACTTAAAGCAACATCATCAATTTATTACAATTATGACTGCATGAAGGACACTAGGTCAAACCCATTGAGTGAAGGACACAAGCCCATGTTAACTCTTTAAGAATTGCAATTTCTGAGCATTGACTAAAAGCATAGGAATAATGTCCAATGTTGATACATTGGAGTAAATTTTCTCATACAAAGAGCCTGGCAATAGAACCACTGAGGCTGTGAAAGTTTACAGTGCCGCATTGCCACAGAAATGGCCTGGGAATCCGATTGACTGCCTGCTCAACATGGCAAGTAGCCAATTACGCTTTTACGATCAGATCCTGTGTAAGGCTCCCCAAGTTTTTACAAATCCAATTCAGTAAGTCCAGAGTGAGGAGAGTGAAATCGACACCCTTCTTCATTCATCTGCTCTCTCAGTTGATTGCAACAAGATTGATTTAGAAAGGGTCCCTCCCAAGTTGATTTATGTTTTAAAAGGAGTCAACTTTGACCAGGCTTTCTTGAGTTGACAAAAGAATGGGTCTATTCATTAATAAACATGAAAATAATTAATTAAATGTAGAAGTGGGTCTAGAAAAAAGATAAAAGTTAAAAAGATTTATAGATCAGTCCTTTTGGGTTGTCTGTGAAGAGCAGACAGTGGAAGGTTGATATTGAATAATCAATTTTGGGATTGTTGGCTTTGGAGTCAGTGGAATTCCTTTTGTCCTGTTTCCTTTTATGATGGTTGGTGCCTCGATCTTAGAGTAAGAGAGTCTTTTTACCTGCAATGCACGGGTGGGTAATTCTTTGACTGTGACCTTCGTAGCACACAAATGTTCAAACCCAGATTAGTACACATGAAACTCCTTTCCCTAGCACACTTTCTCTCACTAACATACTTTCTCCCATAAATACCAGGGTTGTAATTGATCTTTAACCCTTTTATCCGTGTATTATTTATAAGGATAAAACACAAAAAAATCTGCTAAAGCTGGCTTTCTGCTTTGGGGATGGGTAGATTGTGTTGAGTGTGCAACACAGCAGTACGTTTAACATAAGGACTTCACTGAGCTGAAGCTTGAGATGTCTGCCTACAGGGTGTGTACATCATGATAGAGGTCACATGACTACAGCAAGTTAGAAAGGACATTTATGCATGATTACATTTCAATTCAAACTGACATAGTCAGTCCCATCATTATGTTTTTCTGTCATGTCTCCTTCTCGCTCTCTGTTTGGAGTTTCCCAGACACTACAGGTACATTATTTCACAAATTCCACTTAAGATTTTGCCAGATGGCTCTGAATTTACATTCACAGTCTTTTCCTCATCTCTTTTCGAAAACATGTTTTGGAATTAGAAGTTAAATGTCCATGGGGTTTCTGATCAATTATCATGAGGATTGGTTTTGATGCAATTTTCTGCCAGCATCATGCCCCCACCCCCATTTGCAAGTGGAGGCTCCCAGTTTAATGGAGGATCCTCCCTCTGAATGACCAGGAGACCATCAAATCCAGAATTATCTGGTGTAGCAATGTAGTCCTGAGTTTGTGAGATTACAATTGTTGCTGAGCCCAATTCAGCAGAGGGGTTTTACCTCCTTTACTGTGTGGATAGTTGAAACTGGATTAATTCTGTGGGGTGCAGTCCATGCAACCTGGGGACGTGGTAGCATCCTACTTGAGGGACAGTTTCTCTGTTGCATCAGTTCTGATGCTACGATTGGCATCCTCAGAAATTCCACCTTTTTTTTAAACCAAGGATTCTCTGTCACCATGGTTGAAAGTACCCTCAGCCATATCCGATACATTTTCTGAACTTTTATCCTCACCCCTTCTCTTCCCTCCCACATCAATGATGGGGTCCCTCTGGTCTTTGCGATATGTTGCACCAGCCTCTGTGTTCAAAGGATCATAAGATACCTTTTCCACCACCTCCAGCAAGATGCCACCACCAGGCACATATTCTCCTTCACTCCTTTGTCAACATTCCACTGGGACTGTTCCCTCCTGGACACCCTGATCCACTCCTTTTCCAATACCAATCCCCATACTCCTACTACACCTTCCAACATAATGGCAGCAAGTGCAACACTCCCTCCTCACCATTCAAAGCCCCAACACATCTTCCAGTTAAAGCAGTAATTTAACTGCACTTCACTCAATTTAGTCCATTGTTCTTGCTGTTCACAATGTGGTATCCTCTACACTGGGGACATAAGACGCTGACTGGGTGACCACTTTGCAGAATATCTACACTCAGTCCATAAAAATGACCCTGAGCTTCCAGTTGCCTATCACTTCAACACACTGCTGTGTTCCCATTACAGGCAGTTCTGTTATAGCGTGTCTTTTGTTAACACGAATTAGCTGTAATGTAATTGGGTGAATAGGGAATGCTATATCTAAAGCATGAACTTTTAGAGTGCGTGTTGGCTATGATGTGATTAAATCTCCAAAACTGAAGTACTGTTTTCTATGCGCGATTTTTATAGCACAGCGACACGCAGGAATGCAACTATCGCGTTCTGGAAGAACTGCCCCAAACAATATTTCTGTCTCAGGGGTGCTGCAGGGCTTCAGTGAGGATCAACACAAGCTGGGGGAACAACACCTCATCTTCTGGTTAGGTACCTTACAACCTTCAGCACTCAACATTGAGCTTAACAATTTCAGATTGTAAACACCTTCTTCCATGTTGGTTATCCTCCCTCACATCTTTAAATCCCATGTTGCAGGGTTTCTCCCTGCACAGCCAACCCATTTTCAATTATTTATACTTCTCATCAACACCTTATCTAATATTTCTCTGCCACTCGGCTTATCATCAGTTATCTCTTTGTTTGTCTCTTCCATTTTCTCTCTTGGCTCCCTCCTGTACAAATAACTGTAGTGGGCAGCACGGTGGCACAGTGGTTAGCACTGCTGCCTCACAGCATCAGAGACCTGGGTTCAATTCCCGCCTCAGGCGACTCTCTGTGTGGAGTTTGCACGTCTGTGTGGGTTTCCTCCCACAATCCAAAAATGTGCAGGTTAGGTGAATTGGCCATGCTAAATTGCTCGTAGTGTTAGGTGTAGGGATCTGGGTGGGTCGCGCTTTGGCGGGTTGGTGTGGACTTGTTGGGCCGAAGGGCCTGTTTCCACACTGTAAGTAATCTAATCTATTCAGTTCCTAACTTGGCTAGCTATTGCCAGTTCTGATGAAGGGTCACTGGACTCGAAGCATTGGCTGTTTTTCTCTCAACATAGACTGCTAGACCTGCAGGACTCTGTTTTGGTTTCAGATTTCCAGCATTCACAGTTCTTTGTGCTTATTACAGTAGAAGATATATCTTGGTCTTTTTTGGTGAATTACTGTTTTTTTTTCCCAAGGCAAGAGTGACATTGTTGGGGATTGGATTATGTCTCTCCTTCCTTCATAAAGGACAACTTTCCTCTTTAAATGAATAAAAATGGAAGTGTTTGTTTTTTTTTCTCTCTGTAAGTCATGACCTCCTAATGAAATTGGGACAATCTATATGTCTTTGGAATGTGTGCAGTTCTGCGTCATAGTTCAGAATAAGCTATTCTTGTATTTTTCATCCAAAGAGGAATTTCACCCCTCAGTATAAGTACTTTAACCCTGCCATTAAGAACTCCCTGTGCTAACTAACATGAACTTTTCAGTTTACTAATGTCTGGTGTTATCTTTTTATATTGACTTATGAATATTTCTGTGCTGTGTACCTATCATTTTAAAGAGATTCACTACAGCTTTCCTAAGAGCATTTCTAATGAAAGCCACTGAACATAATCAGGAAAGAGCTAAACACTGGAAATAAATGGTGAATGTGATTTATAGTCTCATCGACTGGCTGATGATCAATCTTGTTTAGGTCAGGTCGAAATTCCACATGTTACTGAACAGCCTCAGGTAACATGGATAAACATCCGACAGAATGTAGAGAATAGTACTCAACTGTTCAAAGGATTGTCCAAACTTTGTGCTTCTGCCCTTGTTACCTTGTCTTACAAGTAATTTAGTATTAAAATTGTTGATTATTACTGTATTTATTGGCCCAGATCTTCTAGTCTCTTGAATAGTGCACAGTGGCTCAGTGGTTAGCATGGCTACCTCACAACATCAGAGACCCAGGTTCGATTCCAGCCTTGGGCAACAATCTGTATGTTGTTTGCAAACTCCCCCTGTGTCTGTGTGGATTCTCTCTGGGTACTTCTAAAAGGTGCGCAGGTTAGGTGGATTGATCATACTGAAACAAATTGCCCCATAGTGTCCAGGGTTGTGCAGGTTAGGTGAGTTAGCTATGGTTTAAAAAAAACCCTGTCTAGGGTTATGGTGATGGGGTAGGGGTGTGAGTCTGAGTGGGAGCTCTTCAGAGGGTTGGTGCAAACTTGATGGCTGAATGGCCTCTTTCAGTCAGAATTCCATGACTGTCGAAGATTGGACTTAGCTCTCAAGGTGTGCATTTGCACCTGGTGGAAATCCCAAAGTACTGACATTTGTGGGAATTGTCCTGCTTCCCAGGAATCCCCACAATAGTCTCGGAGTGTGAGTTGGAGAATGTGGACAATTACATGGGACTTATTTGATAGTTCGCGAGAAAACATTAGACAGATTAAAATTTTGTCTAACACCTGGATAAGTACAGAACTGATCCAAGTTCACTTACACAGCCTCCTTGACAGCCTTTGAGGAGAAAGTGAGGTCTGCAGATGCTGGAGATCAGAGCTGATCTCCTGTTCCCTGGATGCTGCCTGACCTGCTGCGCTTTTCCAGCAACACATTTTCAGCTCCTTGACAGCCTGGCTATCCCATCAATTCTGTCACTTGACCCAACCATCCCTCAGAGACACATTAACCCCCAATCATGTGATTACATCTTTGACCAAACGTGACAACCTTGAACCACTTGATTAGTCCCGATCTGATTTCAAGACTCCACCAACTTGACCTGGTTACCCCCATCTCATCACTGACCTCCCCCGACCTATCCTGAGTTGCTCCTGATCTGACTACTCCTTCCAACAAAACCTGACCAAACTAGCCCTGCCAATCGCCACTTATTAACCTACCCACCTCGACATCTGACCGCTTCTCCACCTGCCACACTACTCTCATACATCACCCCCAAACCCACTTACACTCTTATTTCATTCGTCCACTATCCAACTGTAACCATTCAATCATTCATTTGCTCACCCATTTATCAATGTTAGTACTGGATAGTTATGATTATTAAACAATTCTGAAGAAGGGTCAATGGACCCAAACATTAAGTCTGCTTTCTCTCCGCAGATGCTGCTTGACCTGAATTTTTCCAGTAATTTCTGATTTTGTTATTTATAATTACTATATGGCTTCTAATGCTCTAAATAATATGTGGACCCTCCCTTTGGCCTGACCACTCTGCTGTTTCATTGCTCTTCAATGGGTGAAGCATTCTGCATTTCTAGAGAAGTCGGGCTTGGAAGACGTGGCAAGAAATGCAGAGAATACAAGAAGAGTTGTTAGGATATCAATTCACCAATGTTTGGCTTTCTGTGGAATACCTGGGCCATTGGCTTTTTAAAGCTGTTGATAGACCCAAGCGCACAATTTACTGCACCAAGAGCTCACACACAAAGATTGGGAACTTACAATCAGAGTCAAAACAATCAGCTCACCTGTCTGGGATCACTTCAGATCCAATAACCTTGACAGCTTGTTTTGAGGATATAAGCTAAAGGTTAGAAAGGTTACGGCACAGAAAGAAGTCATTTGAAAATGGGGCCATCTGTTTCTTCTGGTTTTCTATGAGAGCAATGCAATTGTTCCTATCCTGTTATATTTGCCCTTTGTCCTGCAATTACTTTCTGTTTGGATAAGTATTCAATTTACCTTTGAGAGCCCAAGTTGAAATGATCTTCTCAGGTTTTGCATACTTGATCCTAACCATTCACTGCCTCAGAAACATATTATTCAGCACAACGTAGATCCTTTTTGCTTCTACCTTAATCAATGTTCTCCGGTACTCAATTCTTCTGTCAATGACAATAGCATCTCCTCATCTAACTCAGAAAGGAGCCCCTTCTGATATTGGATGCTTCTATCAAATCTCCAAATAGGTTTGAGGGGGGAGTAGGTAACCTGATAAGGTCAGAGTTTTTCTGCAATAAAAGCATTACTTATTTGGATATGTTTTTAAATTCAATCCAGCAGTTGCACAGACATCATTACTGATAAAAAGCATAAGAACAGTTGATGCTGTAAATGGGAAATGAAAATAGCAGTTGCTTGAAAAGCTCAGCACGTCTGGCAGCATCTGTGAAGAGAAATCAGTATTAATGTTTTGGGTCTGGTGACTATTCCTCAGATTGACCCCATGCCTGTGGATTATTTGTTTAAAGCTGAAAATGTGTTGCTGGAAAAGCGCAGCAGGTCAGGCAGCATCCAGGGAACAGGAGAATCGAGGGAGGGGAAATGAGGAAACTGGTGAAATCCGAGTTCATCCCTTGTGGTTGGAGATTATTTATTTAAACCTCTGGAAATACTAGTTTAGTAACATAACCATTATTTTCTCAAATCCATCGTAAAAATTACCATGTGATAGATTTGACAGTGGATACGACTAACATCCAGAACTATCTGGGGCTACAGCAATGTTGTCATCAGTGAAAGGATAACTCTGAAATCTGTAGAATTTAATTAACAATTGATCACTGCTTAGAAAAAAATGAATGAATGAATTTCAACACATTGGTACTCATTGTTTGGTACAAAGGAGCAATGATAGAAATGGGAATAGGCTTCGAGATATGATGACCAGGATAGAGTTGTGATACTCAGAAGCATGTCAGACATGAATTAGCTTATATTTTGCTGTTGAAGCACGCTGGGGTAATGACATCTCTGTACTGATGTTAAATATCGACTAATTAACTGCTCTTACAATAGACACAATGCTCGATGAAAAATTGGTTACAATCTCTCCATTGGGTTGCTTGTCAGTTTTAATATCCTTAAGGATCATTATTCATTATGCTGTCCAAAGATTTCCAGAATTAATGTTTATAATCAGGGTATTACAATATGCAAGATTTAAACTTTGCCCATCTTGTGTTTTTAAAAAGGCTTTTTTTGGCATGTTCAAGTTTTACTGCAAGTGTGTTGGAAATGTTTTGTGTAGCAGAAATGTGGATTAATTTAACAAAGATTGCCAGAATATTGTATATTACATATGCCTGATCTTGTTGACATTGCAATAGTTTTTACTTTTAAATCAAAGTATGATGAAGCTTTAGTATGGATTCTAAAGAGCTATATCCCCAAAACAATATTTCTAACTAATTACATGTGCAGTTTGTGGTCGAAATTGGAGGCAGAGGGATGACTCATGGCCCATTGGTTTGCAATGAGGTACCTGAACTTAGGCAGTCCTAACATTTATTCTCAGTAAGTGGCATCATCATTGGCAGTGAATGAACATCAACACTGGTCTGGACTGGGGACCTTACCATTAGTGGACTGATTTGGAGGTGCCAGTGTTGGACTGGGGTGTACAAAGTTAAAAATCACACACCACCAGTTTATAGTCCAGCAGGTTTATTTGGAAGCACACTAGCTTACGGATTGCTGCTCCTTCATCAGGGGGTTATCCTGATGAACGAGCAGCGGTCCGAAAGCTAGTGCTTCCAAATAAACCTGTTGGACTATAACCTGGCGTTGTGTGATTTTTAACTTAGTAGTGGACTGACCTCATGCTGTAGTTGAAACTACATAACTCCTTGTCTAATACTAAACATTGTATTACAGTAGTACACATTGGAGAAAGTGAGGACTGGAGATGCTGGACATCATTGTAAATACTGGTTTCCGAAATAACTCCACAGAAGCTGGCATCCCATCAGCAAGTGACCCTTTATTTACATGTGGAAATAATGAAGAGAAATCAATGTTAGATGGTTGAAGAAATCCAATGATATTCTTGAACTAGGTTGACTTTCCATTCCCATCATATTGTACTGTTTTCAGATTTTCCTTGTACCACTATCCGAATAACTCTTTCCAATATGTGTTCCTCCTTTGATTATGAAATATCTGAAAGTGAAAAATTCTAATGACAATTCTGTCTCAAATTAGCTCTGGTTAACACTGGTCCAGCTCCCTCAAAGCCAGCTCTGAGTATCAGGGTGTCTGATGCACTTCTTTCTTTCTGTAAGCCAGGGCTCCCTGATTGGGCCAGATTAACTACCCTAATTAGGGTGGTTATCTAAAAAGTGAAAAGTTCTGATGACAAATCTGTCTCAAATTAGTTCTGTAATTATGATGATTATGAGTATTAGTAAATATATAATACATTAATAAATGATCATAATCACAACATTCTGACAATATGTAAATTGTGTTCTGACTTTGTATATAACAACAAAGTTGTTAATTGGTTCTCTAGGAAGCTGAATTGATCTGTTAAATCTTGCTTTCTCTGTAATGCAGTTAGTACTTGATTTAAAATATTCGTAAAATTCTCTCATGATATTATTAAATGCATTTGTCTCTTTTACATTTTGCAACTTTAAAGCATGATCTGTAATCAAATCGAAAGGTGTTGCATTTTAAATATTTGTACAAAATGGAGGAAAACATGGTTTTGCATGGTTTCTCCTTCTCTGATTTTCACAACTTTTCTCCAGTGTTATGGAAGATTTGTGCCTTTCCCAAATCTTCTCTGAGCTTTTAGCACCATTTTACCCTGGAAAACAAAACTCAGCAATACTATGATCGCAAATCTTAAAGCAATAATTTCAGTTACACAATAAAAAAAATTTTTCCATTCAAAACATATTGTTTTAATAAACTCTTCTGAGTTCAATTTTTTTCATGTTAAGTAATTGATTAATATTGTTAGTTAAAACAAGTTTCTTCACAAGTGTCCTTCCTCGATAAACAATTTTCATACAGGCTTTACCAATTCTAAAATAATTTAACTACATTCATCCACTTAATGTAGCTTTGAAGGCTCTGTCAGCTTCTCAGCCTGGAATTTTCATTTCAAATGCAAAACTTTCCACTAAGGGACTTATCTGATATCATGTTTCTGGTATCAATTGTTGAATCCTAAGATTACAACTTGGATTATTCCTCTTGAGACTTCACTCAGTTTTTCATCAGCTTTTTTCAATACTTTTCATGGTTTCTAAGTGATTTGAGTTTTTACAGGTGGGCATAGAGCAGCTATAGCTCCTGCAAGCTAGCTGCTGTTTACACAGAAGCTGACAGGCTCTGTATGCTGTTCAGTATTTAAACATACCCTCACAGTTTTCTGGCTGGAATTCTTCCTCTCCTTCTTTTCCTCCTTTAATGGAACTGATTCTTGATTTCAGGCTAGCACTGTGTAGTTGAAATCTGCACTATGTTCACCATATTGTAACATTGAGGCAAGATGGAGTCTTCCAATCTCACCACTGCGTCCATATTGTAATGTTGCATGCCAGTGCTACTGGCATATGGAAAATAATGCAGGAATCAACTGGGATATCTGGGTAGATTAATCACAACAATTGGCATTAGTAAAGCCAATTATGGTGGTATTATGTGGGCAGGAGTACCCATACAATGCCTTACACAGAAAATAGCCTGTGACTTGATTAAGCAGCAGAGGTTCATTATGTACTTCTTAGTAATCATGATTTGGAGATGCCGATGTTGGACTGGGGGTGTACAAAGTTACAAATTACACAACACCAGGTTATAATCCAACAGGTTCAATTGGAAGCACTAGCTTTCGGAGCGCCGCCCCTTCATCAGATGATGTGGGAACTCAGGTTCAAATCCTGCCATGGTGGATTTTAATTGATTTCAATAAAAGTAAATCTGAAATGAAAAATCATATAATGACTATAAACCCATTGGTGATTGTTACTAAAAAAACCCATCTGGTTCCCTAATGTCCTTTAGGGAAGGAAAATGCCATCCTTACCTGGTCTGGCCTACATGTGATTCCAGAATCACAACAATGTGATTAACTCTTAACTGTCCTCTGGGCAACTAGGGATGGGCAATAAATGCTGGCCTAGCTAGCAACATCCTCAAGCACTGAATGAATAAAAAAATACTCCAGGGCCCTCTGCAATTCTTGGAAAACTCCTTATGACAATGGTGAGCTCTGCCGAGCAACAGATCTCTATATACTGATGAGTGGAGCTTATCTTGTGATATCAATTAACCCTTTCAGGTACTTAACTGCCTTATACAACATTCCAAATCACTGAAAACCTTTACAGATGTAAAACCTTCCATAGTGTCTTGAGGCTAAGATAAGGAGAGAATCTCATGTGTAAGATAATGGAACTCAGTATTGAGCTGTGCTTCACTTATTCTGATTAACTATGGCTTGCCAAAGCTCATCACTTCAGCTCAAACAACAAGAATACCCACTTGACTGAGGTACTGCCATCTCCACACATTTGAGAGATTGGTTGACAAATGAAGAGCGTGCTGAACTTTTCTGGAGGAGGTCCAGCTATATCACTTTTATGAACATAAGATGGATGAAGCAAAGCCCAATTTTGGCTACCAAAGTCTTGTCTGTGGATTTCTGAAAATAGCTAAACGTGAAACTAGATAGAAGCAATATTCAGATATCGCTGGTTGGTGCTTGAAATTGGATTATGTTGTTTTTCACAAATAATTGCAAGGCTTAATTCCCAATTTAGATCAGCTCATGAAATTGGAAACCAGTGAGTCAGGTGGGAATTAGGTTTGGCCCTGTCTTGGAAATTTCATGATTTGGAGATGCCGGTGTTGGACTGGGGCGTACAAAGTTAAAAATCATGCAACACCAGGTTATAGTCCAACAGGTTTAATTGGAAGCACACTAGCTTTCAGAGTGACGCTCCTTCATCAGGCGAAGGAGCGTCGCTCCGAAAGCTATTGTGCTTCCAATTAAACCTGTTGGACTATAACCTGGCGTTGTGTGATTTTTAACTTGGAAATTTCAGGGCACCACATGCGGCTAAGAGAATCTGAGGTTGGTTCCTCACAGAAATGTCCTCAGTCAACTATCTTAAAGTAAGGTCATTTCTGGAGTAGTTTATTTGTAAGATCATAAGTCATGCTGTTCTTGCAGAGAATTCCAGTATTCGGTTCCATTTTTAACTCTTCTGTGAAAGAAGCAGCCCATGCCAGTTGATATCAGAAGCTGAATCAAAGCACTGAGTCCAGGGATGGCCAGTGAAAGGTATAAGTTTGGCCACAGAAAGACTAGATAATGTGCACCTTGAGTAGGAGGAAGCCCAAACATCTATCCTGGACCTTCAGCACTGCACAACCAGCATTAGGTTCTCTTCATCAAAATGTGGAAAGTCACCATTATAAAGGAGCTAACTTGAAGAATCAGATCAGTGTCATGGCCATGCCAATAAGAAAGATATCATATCATATCCTTTAATCAAGGAGGGCATCCCTTGAGTCTAAATTCTTACCAAGAAGCTAGCTATAAAATGTACGACCTATATGAGACATACAAGATGATCAGAGGATTAGATAGGGTAGACAATGAAAGTCTTTCTTTTTCCTAGGATGTTGATGTCAGCTTGTACGAGGGGGCATAACAACAAATTGAGGGGTGATAGATTTAAGACAGTTGTCAGAGTCAGGTTCTTTACTCAGAGAGTGGTAAGGATGTGGAATGCCCTGCCTGCCAGTGTAGTTAACTCAGCAACATTAGGGAGGTTGAAACAATCCTTGGATAAGCACATGGACGATGATGGGATAGTGTAGGGAGAAGAGCTTAGATTAGTTCACAGGTTGGCGCAACATCGAGGGCCAAAGGGCCTGTTCTGCATTGTATTGTTCTATGTTCTGTGCTTTATACTTGCCTGGATAGATATAACCAAAAAAGCTGTCAAGGTCAGATCAGTGACCTTGCCAATGCATTTACTATTCATATCCATCATCAGCTCACTCAGGTCACGGTGAATTCACTCCAGGAGATTCGTTGCTGCAACCAATCAATTTTATTTCAACAATATCTCCCTCCCATTGTATTTCCTATCACCTTGAATGATGAAAGCTGCAATTACATGAGAATTCCAGCACCTCCAAGTTAAACACTACCTTTCTTTTTGTTGCACCAGTATCCTGGAGTTCTTTGAAGAACACCATCGTGAGAGCATTATCAGCATAATGACTCCATACGGAAAAACTATAATGACCATCTCTGTATAACGAGGAAGGGACACTTTATGCAGTCTTGCCAATGACACCCATACCTTGAGAACATTTTTTGTCTTTCATTAAGAGGAGGTCGGCATTCGAATTTTTTAAAAATAAAAAGCAAGTACAGTTTCGCAGTGGTCTATTCAAGGACGTGGCTAATACAAACCTTTTCCCCAAAGTATATTCCTTTTGTACTGTTTCAGTAATTTGAGCAAGAATGTTCTATTCGGAAAAAAAGCAAGATGAGAGAACAAGATAGTCTTTTGATATCTTTTGACTTGTGCAATAAATGACAATGCTTTTCGAGTTAAAAAATGTGGCACATTAATATTTTTAAATTCTTAGTTTTTGAATGAACTCAGCAAATGTCTCTGATGGGGATAAAGGGCACATATTTTGCAGTTATTTCAGGCTTTCTATTTCCCCAGTCAAGGCTGTTTTCATTTACATTTTGGACTACCATCCACCCTTTTTCCTATTATTGATATGGAATTAAAAAGTGTCTTATTGCCTCTGGGTAAAGTTTCCAAGAGTACTTGGAACAAGCCACTTCATAATATCTTCTGCCAAGCTACAATCTTGACGTCAAACTTGGAATTGACGGTCTGAGGTGTATTTGTTTTAATGTCAGGAGTATCATGGGTCAGGCAGATGAATTTAGAGCCTGAATTAATACATAATACTATGATGTTGTACCGGTTACAGAGACTTGGAGTTGAGAGAAGGATGAGACTGGCAGCTTAATGTTTTGGGATTTGGATGTTTCAGGCTAGATGGAGAGCAATGTAAAAGGAGCAGGGGAATTGCATTACTGATTGATATCACAGCAATTCTGAGTGAGGACACATTGGTGGGTTGATCCAGAAAGACCATATGGTTAGAGGTTAGGAATAGGAAGAGTGCAAACACTATGATAGGATTGTAAAGCAGGACTCCCACCAGCTGGCAGGAGATAGAGGAACAGATATGTGGACAGATTATGGACTAATGCAAAAGCAAAAGTGTTATTGTGGTAAGTAATTTTAATTTCCCCTATATTGACTGGGATTCACTTAGTGCCAGGAGTTTAGAGGGTGTGTGTGTGTGTGTGGGAGGGGGGGTTGGAATTTTCCTAAGTGCAAACAGGGTTTTGTTTTGAAACAATATGTAAATAGTCCAACTAAGGAAGGGGCTATTTTAGATCTGTTACTGGGGAATGAGTTTCGATCAGAGTGGTGCTGGAAAAGCATAGCAGGTCAGGCAGCATCCGAGGAGCAGGAAAATCGACATTTCGGGCAAAAGCTCTTCATCAGAAAGCCTCTGGGGTGGAGAGATAAATAAGACCATAAGACATAGGAGCGGAAGTAAGGCCATTCGGCCCATCGAGTCCACTCCGTCATTCAATCGTGGCTGATGGGCATTTCAACTCCACTTACCCGCATTCTCCCCGTAGCCCTTAATTCCTTGCGACATCAAGAATTTATCAATTTCTGCCTTGAAGACATTTAGCGTCCCAGCCTCCACTGCACTCTGTGGCAATGAATTCCACAGGCCCACCACTCTCTGGCTGAAGAAATGTCTCCGCATTTCTGTTCTGAATTTACCTCCTCTAATTCTAAGGCTCCCACCAGCTGGCAGGAGATAGAGGAACAGATATTTGGACAGATTATGGACTAATACAAAAGCAAAAGTGTTATTGTGGTAAGTAATTTTAATTTCCCCTATATTGACTGGGATTCACTTAGTGCCAGGAGTTTGGAGGGTGTGGGGGGAGGCTGGAGAGAAGGTAACAAAGAGTACATGGGGGATGGGGGTGGGGATGGAGGTGATAGGTCAGAGGGGAGGGTGGAGCAGATAGGGGGAAGGGAGATTGGCAGGTATTGGGGAATGAGTCCAGCCACATGATTGAAGTTTCAATGGGAGAACATTTAGGAAATAGTGACTATAAACTGTAAGCTTTAAGTTATTTATGGATAAGGATAAGAGTAGATATCAGGTGAAAGTAGTAAGCTGGGGTAAGGATAACCACCACAGCATTTGACGGAAACTGGGGAATGTAGACTGGGGGCAGCTCTTTGGGGGTAAATCCACATCTGGCATGTGGGAATCTTTCAAAGGCCAGTTGATTAGAGTTCAGGACCAGCACGTTCCTGTGAAAATGAAGGACAAGTCTAGCAAGATTTGGGAACCTTGAATGATGAGAGAAACTGTAAGCTGAATAAAAAAGTAAAAGGAAGCATATGTGAGGTTTAGGAAATGGAGTTCAGACAGAGCTTTTGAAGAATACAAAGATAGCAGAAAATAAGTCAAGCAAGGCATTAGGTTGGTTAACAAACATAAAATGTCTTTGGCAAAAAGGGTTAAGGAAAATTCCATTTTCTAAAATATGAAGTAAGAGGGCAGTTAGGGAAAAGATAGGTCCACTCAAGGACAATGGAGGGAATTTATGTATGGCGATGGAGGAAGTGGGAGATATCCTTAATGAATATTTTGCATTGCTATTCATAAAGGAGAAAGATATGGTGGATGATGAGTCTTGGGAGGGGTATGCTAATATTCTGGGGCATGTCAACATAAAAAAGCAAGCGGCGTTGTGTGTTTTAAAAAGCATTGTCCATGTCACCAGGGCCTGATGTGATCCATCCTAGAATACGGAAGAAGGTAGGTAAGGAAATTGTTGAAGCACAATGCAAAATCTTTGTATTCTCTTTTGTTACAGGAGAGATACCAGAGGACTGGAGAATATGTAATGTTGTTCCCTTGTTTAAGTGGAGCTACAGGGATAATCCAGGAAATTACAGACTTGTGAACCTTATGCCAGTGATAGGGAAATTATTGGAGAGAATTCTTAGAAATACAATTTACTCACATTTGGAAAATGTGGAACAATTAGTTATAGGCAGCCTGCCTTTGTGTGGAAAGGTTATATTCACAAACTTGATTGAGTTTTTGAAGAAATTACAAAGATGATTATGAGGGCAATGCCATAAATGTTGTCTCTATCAACTATTAGAAAGGCCTTTGACAGGCTGCTAGAGAAGGGAAAGTCTCATGGGATCCATGATGAGCTGATAAGATGAATACACAACTGTCTTGGTCATAGAAGATGGAGATTGGCAGTGGAAGAGTGCTTTTCTGACTGGAGATCTGTGACCAGTGATGTTCTGTTGTTTCAAATATATATCTATGACTCGGAGGAGAATGAAGGTGGCCTAATTAGTAAATTGTGGATGATACAAAGATTGAGGGAGCTGTGAATAGTGAGGAGGATTGTCAGAGGAAACTCATCCTCCCACGCTGCCAAGGACATGCTGGTCCTGGGCCTCTTCCATCGCCAAACCCTAACCACCCAATGCCTGGAGGAAGAATGCCTCATCTTCTGCCTTGGGACCCCCCCCCAGCCACATGGGGTCAATGTGGATTTCACCAGTTTCCCCTTTCCTCTTCACCCCACCTTATTCCAGTCCCAACCTTCCAACTCATCGCCAGTCTCTTGAATGGTCCAACCTGTCCATCTTTCTTCCCACCTATCTGCTCCACCCTCCTCTCCGACCTATCACTTTCACACCTACCTATCACATCCTTAGACGAGCATAAGGGAAATAGGAGTATACTTAAGAGGGAAATCAGGAGGGCAAAAAGGGGGCATGAGATAGCTTTGGCAAATATAATTAAGGAGAGTCAAAGGGTTTTTACAAATACATTAAGGATAAAAGGGTAACTAGGGAGAGAATAGGGCTCCTCCAAGATCAGCAAGGCTTCCTTTGTGTGGAGCAGCAGAAAATGGGGGAGATACTAACTGAGTATTTTGCATCATTATTTACTGTGGAAAATGATATGGAAGATATGGACTGTCGGGAAATAGATGGTGACATCTTACAAAATGTCTAGATAACAGAGGAGGAAATGTTGGGTGTCTTGAAATGGTTAAAGGTAGATAAATCCCCTGTACCTGTTCTAGAAGCCAGAGAAGTGATTGCTGGGCTTCTTGCTGAGGTATTTGTATCATCGATAGTCACAAGTGAGTTGCCGGAAGACTGGAGGTTGGCTAACATAGTGCCATTGTTTAAGAAGGGTGGTAAGGAAAAGCCAGGGAACTATAGACCAGTGAGCCTGACGTCGGTGGTGGGGAAGTTGTTGGAGGGAATCCTGAGGGACAGGATGTACATGTATTTGGAAAGGCAAGGACTGATTCGGGATAGTCAACGTGGCTTTGTGCATGGGAAATCATGTCTCTCAAACTTGATTGAGGTTTTTGAAGAAGTAACAAAGAGGATTGATGAGGGCAGAGTAGTAGATGTGATCTATATGGAGTTGAGTAAGGCGTTCGACAAGGTTCCCCATGGGAGACTGATTAGCAAGGTTAGATCTTACGGAATACAGGGAGAACTAGCCATTTGGATACAGAACTGGCTCAAAGGTAGAAGGCAGAGGGTGGTGGTGGAGGGTTGTTTTTCAGACTGGAGGCCTGTGACCAGTAGAGTGCCACAAGGATCGGTGCTGGGTCCTCTACTTTTTGTCATTTACATAAATGATTTGGATGCGAGCATAAGAGGTACAGTTAGTAAGTTTGCAGATGACACCAAAATTGCAGGTGAAGTGGATAGCGAAGAGGGTTACCTCAGATTAGAATAGGATCTTGATCAGATGGACCAATGGGATGAGAAGTGGCAGATGGAGTTTAATTCAGATAAATACGAAGTGCTGCAGTTTGGGAAAGCAAATCTTACCCGGACTTAGACATTTAATGGTAAGGTCTGAACAAAAGAGACCTTGGAGTGCAGGTTCATAGCTCCTTGAAAGTGGAGTCACAGGTAAGTAGAATAGTGAAGAAGGTGTTTGGTATGCTTTCTTTTATTGGTCAGAGTATTGAGTACAGGAGTTGGGAGGTCATGTTGTGGCTGTACAGGACATTGGTTAGGCCACTGTTGGATTATTGCATGCAGTTCTGGTCTCTTTCATATCGGAAAGATGTTGTGAAACTTGAAAGGTTCAGAAAAGACTTACAAGGCTGTTGCCAGGGTTGGAGGATTTGAGCTCAAGGAAGAGGCTGAACAGGCTGGTGCTGTTTTCCCTGGAGCGTCGGTGGGTGAGCGGTGACCTTATAGAGGTTTACAAAATTATGAGAGGCATGGATAGGGTAAATAGGCAAAGTCTTTTCCATGGTGTAGGGGAGTCCAGAGCTAGAGGGCATAGGTTTAGGGTGAGAGGGGAAAGATATAAAAGAGACTAAGGGGTAACGTTTTCACACAGAGGGTGGTACGGGTATGGAATAAACTACCAGAGGAAGTGGTGGAGGCTGGTACAATTGCAACATTTAAGAGGGATTTGGATGGGTATATGAATAGGAAGGGTTTGGAGGGATATAGGCCGGGTGCTGGCAGGTGGGACTAGATTGGATTGGGATATTTGGTCGGCATGGACAGGTTGGACTGAAGGGTTTGTTTCCATGCTGTACATCTCTATGACACTATGACTCTATGACATTCCCATCTACCTTCATCCAAGCCCCACCCCGTCCCATTTATCTCTCAGCACCCCCCGGCACACAAGCCTCAGTCCTGATGAAGGGCTTATGCCTGAAACATTGATTCTCCTGATCCTCGGATGCTGCCTGACCTTCTGTGTGTTTCCACCACTACACTCTCGACTCTGATCTCTAGCATCTGCAGTCCTCACTTTCTCCTGTCAAAGAAAACAGCAGGGTACAGATAGACTTGGTGGAGAAATGGCAGATGGAATTTAATCCAGACAAATATGAGGTGATGCATTTTGGAAGATAGAACGCAGTAAATGACAGAACCCTTAATTGCATCATTGTACGGGGGGATTGAGATGTATAGGTCCACAGCTCACTGAAATGTGCAACACAAGTGGATAAGGTGGTCAAGAAGGCATAGAACTTGCTTGCCTGCATTGATCAAAGCTAAGAGTATAAAAAGCTGGTAAGTCATTAGTAGCTACATGGAACATTATTTAGGCTAAATTTGGAATGTTGCATGCAATTCTGGTCACCACATTACTAGAAGGAAGTGGAGACTTTGGAGAAGGTACAGAAATGGTTTACCAAGATGCTGCCTGGTTTGGAGGATATTAACTATGAGGTGGGATTGGACAAACTTGATTTGTTTTCACTTGAACATTGAAGGGTGAGGGGTGACCTAATAGAAATTTACAAAATTATGATAGGCATGGATAGAATGGATAGTCGGAGTTTCTTTTCCCACAGGTAGAAATGTCAATTACTAGGGGACATAGGCTCAAGATGAAACGGGGTAAGTTTAAAGGAGATGTGAGAGGCAAGTTTTTTATACAGAGTGCCTGGAATGTGCTGGCAGAAGGGATGATGGAGCTAGATACAATAGCAATGTTTGAGAGGCTTCTTGACAGACAAATATGAATAAACAGGAAATAGAGGCTGATGTACTGCATAGAGGCAAAGGTTTTGGTTTAGAAAGGTATCATCTCTTGGCATCATCAGTCTTGGAGAGCCAAAGAGCCTGCTCCTGTGCTGCATTGTTTTTTGTCTTTTTTTGAACCCATAGTGACAGAAATTTGGTCTCAGGATTTGCTAAGCATTCCTGGAGCATTGCCTGGTGCTTCCTAATTGTGGAGAAAGTGAGGTCTGCAGATGCTGGAGATCAGAGCTGAAAATGTGTTGCTGGAAAACCGCAGCAGGTCAGGCAGCATCCTGGGAACAGGAGAATCGACGTTTCGGGCATAAGCCCTTCTTCAGGATTGCCTGATGCTTCCTAATTGTGGTCGTCATTTTAATCAATCATTCTGTTCAGATGGTCCATCAGTCACTGCTGGAGCAGATAGAACTTGAACCCAGGCCTCCTGGCTCAGAGAAAGGGACAATACCACAGTGCCATAAGAAACCTCAACTGTGGTGTGTTTTATATTCTTGATCTCATTGTGCCATTAAAGAATATTTAGAGTTTGTTGAAGTAAGGAAAACATTAATTCTATTTAAGTCACATCTCACTGTGGCTTTATTTTGCCACATAGCTGCTATCAGTGAATCAGAGGGACTTGTATATTCTTCTGCTATTGCAGGTTCTCAACTCCAATGTAAAACTGACCACAAATTTCATAACAAATTCCCTACAGCAGCAGAAGCACTGGAAGCCAGTGATACATATACATTAATTGCATCTAGCATTTCTTATGGACCATATCTGACTCCATAAGACCATAAAACATAGGAGCAGAAATTAAGCCATTCAGCCCATTGAGTCTGCTCCACCATTCAATCATGGCCGATAAGTTTCTCATTCCTGTTCTCCCGCCTTCTCCTCATAACTCTTGCTCCCATTGAGAATCAAGAACCTATCTATCTCAGTCTTAAACATACTCGAGGATCTGGCCTCCACAGCCTTCGGTGGCAGTGAATTCCATAGATTCATGACTCTCTGGCTGAAGAAGTTTCCCCTTATGGCAGCATGATGGCTCAGCGGTTAGCATTGTTGCCTCACAGCACCAGGGTCCTGGGTTTGATTCCCACTTGGCTGTGTGGAGTTTGCACATTCTCCCTGTGTCTGCATGGGTTTCCTCCGGGTGATCCGGTTTCCTCCCACAATCCAAAGATGTGCAAGTCAGGTGAATTGGCCATGCTAAATTGCCCACAGTGTTAGGTGTGTTAGTCAGGGTTAAATAGAGGGTAGGGGAATGGGGTTGGGTGGGTTTCTCTTCGGAGGTGCGGTGTGACTTATTGGGCCGAAGGGCCTGTTTCCATATTGTAGGGAATCTAATCTTATCTCCATTCTAAAAGGTCTTCCTTTTACTCAAAGGCTATGCCCTTGGGTTCTAGTCTCTTCTACCAATGGAAACATCTTCTCATCATTCATCCATCCATCCCCCTCAAAATATTTTAAGAAGGTAACACTGACCCTAACTCTTTCTTATTTTGAAGGCAAATCTAAAGTATCTGTTCCAGACGCATTGTGACTGGTCAAACCACTTAACATTAATTTACTTAAACACTGTAGTTAAAATACAACCAAAGAAAGAGGAATTTAGAATAACAACTCCATTGGAAAACTTAACAGACTCATAAGTACTGTACCTATTACTAATTAACTGTTCCAATATAATAACATTCCAAAAGCACACACATTGGCAAAAGAAGAGAAAAATTCAGGCACAGATTCTCACATGCAGTTCTCCAGTTCAGGAAGAAAACATGGAGAAATTCAGAGAGAATACCAGCCAGGAGACATTCACTGAAGCTTCCAACTCTTTTGAGACCCCAATAGCTTCTGCTGCTATTCAGAAATCTTGGGCTGTGAGAGCTGGCCACACCCATTCAAGCTGCATTTAAAAAACCCAAGGCCTCCCAAGCTGTTTACTCAAGCGGTCTTCAGTAGCTTTACAACCTCACATCAAAAACAAGCCAGGACAAAATAATCTC
Organism: Chiloscyllium plagiosum; assembly: GCF_004010195.1. Taxonomy (NCBI): domain Eukaryota; kingdom Metazoa; phylum Chordata; class Chondrichthyes; order Orectolobiformes; family Hemiscylliidae; genus Chiloscyllium; species Chiloscyllium plagiosum. Next base: position 14,843,296 of record NC_057735.1, read on the forward strand.
TTAAAGTGACAGCACAGCATCATCATACATTGTTAAGGCTGTCCGTGAGGAAAATGTAGTGGTGCATTAATTTCTTACTATTCTGATGATCATCCTTGTTATATGAGGCTGTATCGTGGATTTCTCTTTGAAAATGTTGGTGTTTTGGAAGAAGCTGAATTGAACAGGTTACTGCCAGATCAGGAATGCTATTCATTCTGCATTCATTTCACCCAATGGAACATAGCGTTCTGAAAATGTCCTCCATATCTCCAGGAACATTATAAGCTATGTCTTTCAAACTGTCAACTATTTTTCATCCACAACTGCGGTTTATCATGTTCTGTAAGTGTTGGAAAGAAAGTACTTGACTTTATATCATATCTGACATGTCTCAGTATGTCCCAAAGTTCATCACAGCCAATGAAGGACTTTGCAGCATTCAGATCATGTCTAATTTATGGACAACAATGTCCTATCATAAATGACCAGAGTTTGGTCAAGGGATAAATATTGACTGTGACATTGGGACGTTTTCCCGGCTCTTAAATTTCAAGTTCATATGAGGAACATTTTTCATTCACGTGAAGGGGGAGATAGGGGCACAATTTAATGCCTCACCTATTGTTATATTTCACCAGTTGTGCGAGGCTTAGATAAAATCCTCTGGAATGTGACTTGAACAGATAGCCATCTGTCTTGGAATCAAGGGAAGTATTCTTCAGCTCATTGGGCTTTCGATAGCTTGCAATTATGAGCAGGCAAGCTGGAAACATTATCCCATATTAGTTTCCAAATCCAACTGCAACGACCAATACCTACCTCAGCTCAGATCAGATACCAATCGTTGAAGTTTCTTTAAGAATGAGGGAATGCGATAAAGGTCACAGAAGAGAATTTTGTTATGTTTAAGCATGTGTAGTGGAGAATATCACAGAGTCATAGAGCAGTAGAGATATACAGCACCGAGACAGATCCTTCGGTTGAATTCATCCATGCCGACTAGATATCCTCGATTAATTTAGTCCCATTTGCCACTTTTGGCCCATATCCCACTAAACTCTTCCTTTTCATATACCCATCCAGATGCCTTTTAAAATGCTATAATTCAACCAGCCTCTACCACCTCCTCTGGCAGCTCATTCCATACACACACCACCCTCTGTATGAAACAATTGCTCCTTAGGTCCCTTTTAAATATCCCCCTCTCACCTTCAATCTATGCCAGCTAGATCTGGACTCCCACCCCCACCCCAGGGAAAAGACCTTGTCTATTTATCCTATCCATTACCATCATGATTTTATAAATCATTTTATAATGATTTTATAAGGTCACCCCTCAGCCTACGACACTCCAGAGAAAATAGCCCTAGTCTATTCAGCCTCTCCCTATAGCTCAAACCCTCCAAACCCAGCAACATCCTTGTTTATCTTTTTTGATCCCTTTCAAGATTCACATCTTTCCATTAGCAGAGAGACCAGACTGAATTCAGTATTCCAAAAGTTGTCTAACAAATGTCCTGTACAGCTGCAACATGACCTTCGAACTCCTATACTGAATGCACTGACCAGTAAAGGCAAGCGAACGAAACATCGCCTTCACTATCCTGTCTACCTGTGATGCCAGTTATATTATGAACAATGAACCTGCACGTCAAGGTTTCTTCATTCGGCAACAGTCCTCAGGACCTTACCATTAATTTGGTGGTAAGCATTTCCCAGTGATCGCATGTCACAATCTAAAAGGGTTGCATTCTAATCAATAAGCAGTTCTGTTAAATTCATGCAACTCAGTCAGCGTCAATGGGGTATTCCAAACACAGGCATCTTGGGCGTTGAGAAATAAGCTCATGCAAGCCCTTTAGCCCAGCTGTGTTGGTCTCTCATTGAGATGTGAATGAGACAGGCGGAAACTAACCGCTTATCTGAAAACACACTTAAGCAGTCTGAACTTGCAAAGGGTTAACATATTGGCTCAACTTCCTGTAAATTCCAGTCACATACTCAGAAATGATTAATTGTCAGAGCTGGTTAAAGCTGCACAGTCCAGCAGAGGCACAGATCCACCCCGGGGAAAGCTGTGTGATTTGTATGGTGATTTATCAGACAAATAAATTACTTTCAGGTTCCTCAGCATGCTTTTTCCATTCCTTTTTATGAGCTTACTCTATTAGAACCATTGGATATTATTCCCTCCCATTTATATCCTGTCATGATACACATCTACCCAGTTACAACTGCTAAGCTCAGGACTCCACATGTCAATTGCAATGTTCTTAATGAGCTTTATTACTAAAATGGAAATGTTGCTGGTAAAACATCATACATAAATGAATTTGACCCACTGAGAGTCGAGGACTTTTAATGTCTTTAGGAAAACTCTGACTGAATTTCACGTTAACTGCTGGATTCCTTCCAAAGTATATACTCAAGGGAATGACAAGCATTTTAGCTGTTTCACTAATATATCCATATGGCATCTTAAATTGATGTATTAGTCTAGGAACTTGGAGCAAGGGTAAGATAATAAGCTACCCCTCTCTCCCCAACAACTAACCACTCCCTCCTGGATACAAACCAACACAAGCTACAGGACGATTGATGTCACTCCATCATTAACCTAATAAAATCAGTGTCAAGGAATGGATGCATTCGTTACAAATTAAATGCACTGCAAAATGTCAGGGCTGGTACTTAAGCGCCTCTTAATTGTGCGATTCATGTTTCAGCAAGGCCGTTTGATCTTCTAGCCCAGAAATGAAGAATTGTTGTGGTTCTTCGAGGCTTTTAACATTTAAAGTTCTGTTGTTCCTCTATTTCTGTTTGAATACTTCTATTGGTTAATGAGACAGACTGTCCATCCCATCATTTACTAAGGATTCCCAATGCCCCATTATCCTCCACGTGCCATCATTTGTTCACACTTTCTTCAATTTGCACCACGGAAAGCTATTGCTGAAGAGTGAGGTAAAAATCTAATCTTGGCCACTCAACAAATTCCCCACTCCGGCAAAATCTGGACAAGTATTTCTGCGCCAGTGTGATGCACATTGCTTTGTTTGTTGTAAAAACCTGAAATGCTGGAAACACCCAAGAGATAGATACAGAAATAAGGCCAATAACCTTGCATCAGAATTAAGAAATGTTACAAATGTAATTGTTTTTTAAGCAATTACAATGGATGATTGTGGGGGTAAAGAGTCAACAAGGAGTGGACGATGGAAAGACAAAGTGCCAAAACCAGTTGGTGGGACATGACCAAAGGGTTAGGATGGAAATGATTCAAGTAAAACTACCATTCACACCTTCTCTGAGTAAATCTTCTGTTCCTTTACTTGTTTTAGTATGTTAGATTTCTAACTTGCCTGAGTTCTGATAAACAACCATTAACCTGCAAAGGTAGTACCATTTTTCCTTTCTGAGATGCTGCAAGAACTGCCAAGTATTTTCTGTCTTGAGTTCAGATTTCCAACATCTACAGTGTTTCGCTTTTGCTTTGCTTATTCCTGTCTTTAGAGGTTTTGTTCATTCAACTCTATTGCAATGCAGATTTCAGTAACTCTCCACCTGTAGCGTCAAGCTCACAAGTTAGTGGAAATCATCATGCTGTATGTCACTTAACAACTCCATGATTGCACGTTCAACCCAAGCACTGTCTGCCTTGTGTCTCAGTGCCCTGCGTGGAGCAACCTTCCCAAGCAAGATCTGCCAGCAGACATCTTTTGGATTGAGGAATGGGAAATTACCATCAGGTTCCTTGTGACTAATGCCATTTGTAGAATTGCAGGCTTTGAACTAGCACAATGAGAGTGGTCCTCGCCAAACACGTTCAGGGAGTCTAGGAATCCTGCACAGTAAACCTGAACCTTTGGACAATCTGTACAAACTCCTTATGCACTTGTACCTACCACCACACAAGTTAAGAGATAGGGTAGGCCATTCAGCCTATTGAGTCTGCTACACTATAAAATCATGGTTGATTGATTGTGACTTCAAATCCATATTCCTGCATAGCCCTGATAACTTTTCAAACCCTAGCTGAATGAGAGTCTATAACCTCTGGCTTAAAAATGTTCAAACCACACAAGTTAAGAGATAGGGTAGGCCATTCAGCCTATCGAGTCTGCTACACTATAAAATCATGGTTGATTGATTGTAACTTCAAATCCATATTCCTGCATAGCCCTGATAACTTTTCAAACCCTAGCTGAATGAGAGTCTATCAACCTCTGGCTTAAAAATGTTCAAGAATTCCAGTCTCAAGTCCTTTCCACAAAGAGAATTCCAAAGACTCATGATCCACTTAGAGAACACTTTTTTTTGAAAGTCACAAGGAATGCTGCACATCACCAAAGAATGACCACCTATAAATTTAGAAGTGGACGAATCACATTAAAGCCAGCAATGAGGAGGCAGTTGCATGCCACTGGAGGTTTTCACTCATTAGATACATAAAATCATGGCCTCTTTAAGAGCACTAACCCTACTCCTTACTGATCAAACAGGTGAGCTTATTGACTATGAATTTATGAAGGAATATATTAACAATGTGGAAGATTTTCTGCTTAGCATGAGAAAATCCTCAAAAAAGATATCAGGATTCAGGAGATACCTTCAGCCTCTTCTTATTCCTGATGAAAGGCTTACGCCTGAAACGTGGACTCTCCTGCTCCTCAGCTGCTGCTTGACCCGCTGTGCTTTTCCAGCGCTACACTTTTTGACTCTTCTTAGACCTAAAAGACCTTCTTTACCATCTGTTGCTTCTGGGAAGCCTTTATGTTCTTTATTCTTTCATGGGATGTGGGTAACATTAGCTAAGACAATGTTTGTTACCGTAACTAATTGCTCTTGAATTGAGTGGTTTTCTAGACCCATTGCTGAGGGTCTGGAGTCACATGTAGGCCAGACCAGGTAAGGATGGTGTTTTTCCTTCCCTAAAGGATATTAGTCAATGAGATGGATTGTTATGACAATCAATGGTAGTTTCATGGCATTGTTACTTGATTAGTTTTATATTCCATGTTAATTAATTGAATTTAAAATCCACCAGCTGCTGTGCTGCACCCTGAGCCTGAGGCCTCTGGACTACTCCACTGTCATCATCATGACGTCATCACCTCCTCTTTCCTTTAGGTAGTGCCACATCATGTTACAAACTCTTATCCTGCCATCAGCAAAATTCTGATTGCACCATAAAACAGCCCTCAATAGGGCCACTGTTTATAGAAATTAGCTACTTGTTTGTTGGGACAGGCCTGATGGTAGGACTGCAATGTGTAGCCAATCAGACTCAGTACTGAAAAGCAGTTTTGCCTCACAGTGCCAGGGACCAGGGTTTAATTCCAGTCTTGAGTGAGTGTCTGTGTGGAACTTGCATGTTCTCCCAGTGTCTGCATGGGTTTCCTCCAGATGCTCCAGTTTCCTTCCACAGATGAAGGATTTGCAGATGAGGTGGATTGGCCATGCTAAATTGCCTTCTGGTGTTCAGAGTTGTGCAGGCTAGGTGGGTTAGCCATGGTAAATGCAAGGTTATGGGGATAGTGTGGGTCTGGAGGATGCTCTTTGTAGGGTCAGTGCAGACTGGATGGGCCAAATGGCCTCTATCTGTTTTATAGGGATTCTATATTTCTACTTCATGATTTTCTCAGCCCTCTTTGATCCTCCCTTTCTGCCTCCTTAGAAGCTGGTAAAATGCACCCTTGATTCTACAGACAAAAGAAATTTAGTTGATTCAGCGGATATGTTCTAATTTACAAGAGCACCAGAAAACAATTCCTTATTGAATTCTATTCTTACTATTATCCCGTATTCTATTTCTGAAGGTCTAGTAATTGGATCTTGCAAACATTAAACTTCAGGTTCTTTACTGGTGAATGACTGCTGTGGGGACACGCCTAGGCATAATTGCATGATAAAAGGGTAATCAGTGGTGGCACCATTTTGAGCATTTCCAGCTTGAGGTCTTTGAAAATGTGAAATGCAGAGCAACAAAACAACTCTGCAGGAAGCAATACTCAAAACACTGACTAAAAATAGGAGCTGATGGGCCCTCATCTGCATCAGTTACGCAAACAATGTCACCTTTTTGCCAACTACAGAAGAATCCAAACAATGCCACGCTACTTCTGCAACTAGCTGTAACATGCCTGAGCTGCCACCGCAGGAACTGCAAAACCTGCGCCCACACCTCCTCCCTTACCTCTATCCAAGGCCCTAAAGGAGCCTTCCACATCCATCAAATACTTGCACATCCACTAATATCATTTATTGTATCCGTTGCTCCCGATGCGGTCTCCTCTACATTGGGGAGACTGGGCGCCTCCTAGCAGAGCTCTTTAGGGAACATCTCCAGGACACCCGCACCAATCAACCACACCGCCCGTGGCCCAACATTTCAACTCCCCTTCCCACTCTGCCGAGGACATGGAGGTCCTGGGCCTCCTTCACCGCCGCTCCCTCACCACCAGACGCCTGGA